>NC_056739.1:55292080-55397127 GCF_019279795.1 Protopterus annectens | reverse complement strand
TCTATGCTGAGAGACATTGATGGTGACTATGATATGGATAGGTATCATATCTATGTTGAGAGACATTGATGGTGACCATGATATGGTGCTGTATTATATCTATGTTTAGAGATGTTAATGGTGACCATGATATCGTGCGGTATCTTATCTATGTTGGAAAAAATTGAGAATATTTTAGTAGAAGGGGTGAGGAGCAAAAGTAATAAAGTATGGTGTAATGAAAATTTAACTGTAGAAGAAAAGGTAGTCCTAAAAGAATTAAGTGGTGACGCCACAGTCAGGGTCATGAAACCTGACAAGGGAGGGGGAATTGTCATTATGGATAAATTGATATATGATGGAAAGATGAACGCAATTTTGAGGAATGAGAACATCTATACTATAGTATCCCTGAATGAGGTAAATGTAGCATACAAAAGAATAGATAACTTGTTAGAGGATTTACTCACTGAGGAAGTAATAGACATGAAAATTTTCAAGTATTTAGAAGTGAATAAACCCAGAATAGCTACAATATTCGGGATACCTAAAATCCATAAAAATAAGGATGACCCTCCCTAAGGCCAATAATTTCGGCAGGTGTCTCTAAAACTGAAGCAATGGCTAAATTTGTTGACTACAAGTGTAAACACATTTGGGTCAACAATGAAATTATACTAAAGGACTCCTGGGACTTTTTGAGCCTATTAAAGCCTGAACATTATAGGGAGGATATGTTATTCGTGACAATTGATGTCATTGATTTATTTAGTTGCATCCCCTACCAGGAAGGGATAGAAATGTTCGAAGAGAGCATTTTGAAGACAAAAATTAAAACAAAAGGACAAAATAGCTTGTGTAGCACTTATGGATTATGTGTTGAAATTCAATTTATTATGTTCCAAGGGAGTATTATCAACAAAATCTGAGTGGCTATGGGGCAGCATGTGCCCCCACGTATGCCAACATTGTTTTATTAAAATGGGAAGAAAAATATATAGTTAACAGTGAATATAAACAATATTGGTTAACATACCACAGATTTTTGGATGATATAGTGTTACTTTGGACAGGGGGGCTTGACAAATTTTTAGAATTTTTTGAATATATCAGTGGAACTACTAACTTCTTGAGATTTACATACTCTACTAGTTTAGAAACACTAAAATATTTAGATATAGAGTTATACAAAAGAGATGGAAAATATGAAACTAAAGTGCATAGAAAGGAGACATATGTCAATTCCTATTTGCACTACGACAGTGCCCACCCCCTGCATAGTAAAAAGAATATTGTCAAGGGGCAATTTGTCAGGGGGTCTAGAATGACCAGCTGGGACTACGATTCCGAAGTAGAGTGTAAAGTCCTAGAAAAAATGTTCTTGGAACGTGGTTATCCTGCATAATTTATTAGTAAAATAATGAATGAAGTGGAAAAAGGAAGGCAGGAGAGATTTAAGCCAATTTTGGGGAGAGGGATTAACAATGAGAATCAAAATGATGTTAAGAACAAAATAGGTCAACAAACATACAAAAGAAGTTTAGTAGTAGAATACAACGCTTCCAATAGGAAAGTAAAGGAATTTTTAAACAGGGAATGGAATAAATTCTCTGCTTTAACGGATATGGAAGAGATTACTAAAATGGAACCAAAAGTAGTTTATAGAAACTCTTGTAGCCTAAAAAAATTGATGGAAAGGAATGGACATAGTAAAAATAAAGGGAATAGAAATAAAGTAGGAACATACAAGTGTGGCAGGTGCCACCAATGTTCGTACATTATAAACAGGGGAGAAGTATATATTGAAAGCAGAATGAGATGGTTAGGCAGTAAAGGTTTTTTTAACTGTGATAGTAGAGGGGTCGTGTATCTTGTTATCTGTCAGTCCTGTCAGTCTTTTATGTAGGGAAGACAGAAAGACAACTGAAAAGAAGGATATACGAACATTCTTATGACATCACAAAAAGAAAACACAAATGCATTGTATAGGCATTCTATTTCCTGCACTAAATTTAAATATGAATTTTTTGTTCTGGATCAAGTTAAACCAGACATTAGAGGTGGCCTGTGGGAAGAAATATTAGAAAGTAGGGAGCTTTGGTGGCAGGTCAACCTCGATGCAGGAAATAAACCAGGAATGAATGACTTTATATCAATTTCTTCTCTGTTGAAATTAAAGGCTAATAACATTTGAAAAACCCAAACATGTAATTTTGTAAAATGAACACCAGATGGGGGTAGAATATACATGAAACATAGGTTTAAGGAAATCTTTATTGATACACACACACAGGAAACAAATATATAGTCTTCACATACCTGAGTTTTTAAACTAATTTATTTAAGATATTTTTAATGAGATGTTTTATAATAATTTATTAGTAAATTATTCATGAATGTTTATTATATGTGTTTTAATTTAAATTATTTATATAAATAAATGATGTGGAATGATCAAGTTTAGCACAAGACACTTTCAGAGAGTAGGCATTAATATTTATGAGATGTAAAGGGAGATTTGTTAGTTTAAACTGAAGGAGATGTATTTCATTGGATTAACAATTAAACAGGTGACTTAGAGATTATTTAAATGGCTTTTTGAGTCAAAAATGGTTGTCTGATGAAGTCCTGTATGTAGGATGAAAACGCATGTATTTATTTTTTCTTGGTGAATAAAAGCATTAATTTCACTGGCGCTCTGTGATTTTGGTGTTGACACTATAGAGGAGAAGACCGTGGTCCAAGGCGTTCTTTTTGTTTGTTTATTGGAGTTTTAGAACTGCCGTTCTGCTGAATTATTTGGTTTATGTGAAAATGGATAGGTATCATATCTATGTTGAGAGACATTGATGGTGAACATGATATGATGCGGCACCTTTTCTATGTTGAGCGACATTGATTGTGACCATGATATGGTGCGATATCTTATCTATGTTGAGAGACATTGATAGTGACCATGATATGGTGCGGTGTCATATCTATGCTGAGAGACATTGATGGTGACCATGATATGGTGTGGTATCTTATTTATGTTGAGAGACATTGATGGTGACCATGATATGGTGCTGTATTATATCTATGTTTAGAGATGTTAATGGTGACCATGATATCGTGCGGTATCTTATCTATGTTGAGAGACATTGATAGTGACCATGATATCATGCGGTATCTTATCTATGTTGAGAAACAGTGATGGTGACCATGATATCATGTGGTATCTTATCTACTTTGAGAGACTTTGATGGTGACAATGATATGGTTCAGTGTCTTATCTATGTTGAGAGACATTGATGGTGATGATGTTAAGGTGCGGTATCCTATCTATGTGGAGAGACATTGATGGTGACCATAATATGTTGTGGTGCTTAACGGTGACCATGATATGGTGCGGTATCTTATCTATATTGAGAGACATTGATATGGTGTGGTATCTTATCTATGTTGATAGACCTTGATGGTGACCATGATATCGTGGGGTATCTTATCTGTGTTAAGAGACATTGATGGTAGCCATGATATGGTGCAATATCTTATCTAAGTTGAGTGACATTGATGAGGATCATGATATGGTGCCGAATCTTCTCTATGTTGAGAGACATTTATGATGATCATGATATGGCATGGTATCTTATCTATGTTGAGAGACATTGACGGTAGCCATGATATGGTGTGGTATCTTATCTATGCTGAGAGACATTGATGGTGACCATGATATGGTGTGGTAGCTTAACTATGTTGAGAGACATTAATGGTGACCATGATATGGTGTGGTATCATATCTATGTTGAGAGACATTGATGGTGACCATGATATGGTGCAGTATCTTACCAATGTTGAGAAATATTGATGGTGACCATGATATGGTGCGGTATCTTAACTATGTTGAGAGACATTAATGGTGACCATGATATGGTGTGGTATCTTATCTATGTTGAGAGACATTGATGGTGACCATGATATGGTGCAGTATCTTACCAATGTTGAGAAATATTGATGGTGACCATGATATGGTGCGGTATCTTATCTATGTTGAGAGACATTAATGGTGCCCATGATATGGATAAGTATCATATCTATGTTGAGAGACTTTGATGGTGACCATGATATTGTGCGAAATTGTTTCTTTGTTGAGAGACATTGATGGTGACCATGACATGGTGTGATATCTTATCTATGTTGAGAGACATTGATGGTGACCATGATATGGTGCAGTATCTTATCTATGTTGAGAGCCATTGACGATGACCGTAATATGCTGAGATGTCTTATCTATGTTGAGAGACTTTGACAGGAACAATTATATGGTGCGGTATCTTATCTATGTTGACAGACATTGATGGTGACATGATACGGTGCGGTATCTTATCTATGTTGAGAGACATTGACGGAGACCATGATGTGGTGCAGTATCTTATATATGTTGAGAGACATTGACGGTGACCATGATATTGTGCGGTATCTTATCTATGTTGACAAACATTTATGGTGACCATTATATGGTGCTGTATGTTAATTAAGTTGAGAGACATTCATGGTTGCCATGATATGGTGTGGTATCTTATCTATGTAGAGAGACATTAATGGTGACCATGATATGGTGCGGTATCTTATCTATGTTGAGAGACATTAATGGTGACCATGATATGGTGCGGTATCTTATCTATGTTGAGAGAAATTCATGGTAACCTTGATATGGTGTGGTATCTTATCTATGTTGAGAGACATTGACAGTGACCATGATACGGAGAGGTATCTTAACTACATTGCGAGACATTGATGGTGACCATGATATGGTGCGGTATCTTATCTATGTTGAGGGACATTAACGGTGACGATGATATGGTTAGGTATCTTATCTATGTTGAGTGACATTGATGGTGACCATGATACAGTGTGGTGTATTATCTATGTTTAGAGACATTGATGGTGACCATGATATGGTACGGTACCTTATCTATGTTGAGAGACATTGATGGTGACCATGATATGGTGCGGTATCTTATCTATGTTGAGAGATATTGATGGTGACCATGATATTGTGTGGTATCTTATCTATGCTAAGAGAAATTGATGGTGACCATGATATGCTGCAGTATCTTATCTATGATAAGAGACATTGATGGTGACCATGATATTGGGAGGCATCTTATCTATGTGGAGAGACATTGATGGTGACCATGATATGGTGCAGTATCTTATCTATGTTCAGAGGCATTGATCATGACCATGATATGGAGCGGTATCTTATCTATGTTGACAGACATTGACGGTGACCATGATATGGTGCAGTATCTTATCTATGTTGAGAGACATTGATGGTGACCAAGATATAGTGCGGTATATTAACTATGTTGAGAGACATTGACGGTAACCCTGATATGGTGCGATATCTTATTTATGTTGAGAGACTTTGACGGGGACCATTATATGGTGAGGTATCTTACCTACGTTGACAGACATTGATGTTGACCATGATATGGTGTGGTATCTTATCTATGTTGAGAGACATTGACGGTGACCATGATATGCTGCGGTATCTTATCTATGTTAAGAGACATTGATGGTGACCATGATATGGGGTGGTATCTAATCTCTGTTGAGAGACATTGATGGTGACCATGATATTGGGAAGCATCTTATCTATGTTGAGAGCCATTGATAAGTGACCATTATATGGTGCGGTATCTGATCTATGTTGAGAGATATTGATGGTGACCATGATATGGTGCCTTATCTTATCTATGTTGAGAGACATTGATGGTGACCATGATATGGTGCGGTATCTTATCTATGTTGAGAGACATTGATGGTGACCATGATATGGTGCCTTATCTTATCTATGTTGAGAGACACTGATGGTGACCATGATATGGTGCGGTATCTTATCTATGTTGAGAGACATTGATGGTGACCATGATATGGTGCAGTATCTTATCTATGTTTAGAGACATTGATAGTGACCATGATATGGTGCGGCTTCTTATCTATGTTGAAAGACATTGATGGTGACCATGATGGTGTGTTATCTTATCTATACTGAGAGACATTGAAGGTGATCATGATATGGTGCCGTTTCTTATCTATGTTGAGAGACATTGATGGTGACCATGATACGGTGTGTTATCTGATCTATGTTGAAAGACATTGATGGTGACCATGATATGGTGTGGTATCTTACCTATGTTGAGAGACATTGATGGTGACCGTGATGTGGTGCTGTATCTTATCTATGTTGAGAGACATTGATGGCATCCATGATATGGAGCTTTATCTTATTTATGTTGAGAGACATTGATGGTGACGATGATATGGTGTTGTCTCTTAACTATGTTGAGAGACATTGATGGTGACCATGATATGGTGTGTTATATTGTCTATGTTGAGAGACATTGATGGTGAACATAATATGTTGCAGTATCTTAACTATGTTAGGAGACATTAATGGTGACCATGATATGGTCTGGTATCTTATCTATGTTGAGAGACATTGATGGTGACCATGATATGGTGCGGTATCTTATCTATGTTGAGAAACATTGATGGAGACCATGATATGGTGCTGTATCTTATCTATGTTGAGAGTCATTGATGGTGAACATGATATGGTGCAGCACCTATTCTATGTTGAGAGACATTGATTGTGACCATGATATGGTGCGGTATCTTATCTGTGTTGAGAGATATTGATGGTGACGATGATATGGTGTGGTATCTTATCTATGTTGAGAGACATTGATGGTGATCATGATATGGTGCGGTATCTTATCTATGTTGAGAAACATTGATGGAGACCATGATATGGTGCTGTATCTTATCTATGTTGAGAGACATTGCTGGTGACCATGATATGGATAGGTATCATATCTATGTTGAGAGACTTTGATGGTGAACATGATATGGTGCGGCACCTTTTCTATGTTGAGCGACATTGATTGTGACCATGATATGGTGCGATATCTTATCTATGTTGAGAGACATTGATAGTGACCATGATATGGTGCGGTATCTTATCTATGTTGAGAGACATTGATGGTGACCATGATATGGTGCGGTATCTTATCTATGTTGAGAGACATTGATGGTGACCATGATATGGTACGGTATCTTTCTACGTTGACAGACATTGATGGTGAGCATGAAATGGTGCGGTATCTTATCTATGTGGAGAGACATTGATGCTGACCATGATATGGTGCGGTGTTTTATTTATGCTGAGAGATATTGATGATGACCATGATATGGTGCGGTATCTTATCTATGTTGAGAGACATTAATGGTGACCATGATATGGTGCGGTATCTTATCTATTTTGAGAGACATTGATAGTGACCATGATATCATGCGGTATCTTATCTATGTTGAGAGACATTGATGGTGACAATGATATGGTGCAGTGTCTTATATATGTTGAGATAAATTGATGGTGACCATGATATGGGGCTGTATTTTATCTATGTTGAAAGACATTAATGGTGACCATGATATGGTGCAGTATCTTATCTATGTTGAGAGACATTAATGGTGACCATGATATGGTGCGGTATCTTATCTATGTTGAGAGACATTGATGGTGACCATAATATGTTGCGGTATCTTATCTATGTTGAGAGACATTGACGGTGACCATGATATGGTGCGGTATCTTATCTACATTGACAGGCATTGCTGTTGACCATGATACAGTGTGGTATCTTATCTGTGTTGAGAGACATTGACATAGACCATGATGTGGTGTGGTATCTTATCTATATTGAAAGACATTGACGGTGACCATGATATTGTGCGGTATCTTATCTACATTGAGAGACATTAATGGTGACCATGATATGGTGCGGTATCTTGATTATGTTGAGAGACATTGATGGTTGCCATGATATGGTGTGGTATGTAATCTATGTTTAGAGACATTGATGGTGACCATGATATGGTGTGGTATCTTATCTATGTGAAGAGACATTGATGGTGTTCATGATATGGTGCTGTATCTTATCTGTGTTGAGAGATATTGATGGTGACCATGATATGCTGTAGTATCTTTTCTATGTTGAGAGACATTGATGGTGACCATGATATGGTGTGGTATCTTATCTATGTGTAGAGACATTGATGGTGTCCATGATATGGTGCGGTATCTTATCTGTGTTGAGAGACATTGATGGTGACCATGATATGGTGTGGTATCTTATCTATGTTGAGAGACATTGATGGTAACCATGATATGGTATGGTATCCTATCTATGTTGAGAGACATTGATGGTGACCATGATACTGTGAGGTATCTTATCTAGTTTGCGAGAAGTTGACGGTGACGATGATATGGTGTGGTATGTTATCTATGTTGAGAGACATTGATGGTGACCATGATATGGTGCGGTATCTTATCTATGTTGAGAAACAGTGATGGTGACCATAATATGGTGCTGTATCTTATCTATGTTGAGAGACATTGCTGGTGACTATGATATGGTTTGTTTGTGTCTTTCAGCTTTTCCCGGTTAGGGGTCGCCACAGCGGAACTCCGGTCCGCTAATGATTGGT
The DNA here is from genome assembly GCF_019279795.1 of Protopterus annectens. NCBI lineage: Eukaryota > Metazoa > Chordata > Ceratodontiformes > Protopteridae > Protopterus > Protopterus annectens. The sequence goes on along the minus strand of NC_056739.1, from coordinate 55,388,610 downwards.
AGTGGATTTTTACGTACCGGGTTACCAGCCCTGACACACAACCTTCAACGAAGGCACGCCCCATTCACGTATGCCTCCACACAGAAGATGCTCTAGCTGAGATTCAAATGGGACAACATCTTGCTATGAGGCGACAACGCTACTGCAGCACCACCACCGCAGTTGCGGTATCTTAATTATGTTGAGAGACATTAATGGTTGCCATGATATGATGTTGGATCTAATCTATGTTGAGAGTTATTGATGGTGACCATGATATGATGCGGTATCTTATCTATGTGTAGAGACATTGATGGTGACCATGATATGGATAGGTATCATATCTATGTTGAGAGACATTGATGGTGACCATGATATGGAACGGTATCTTTCTATGTTGACAGACATTGATGATGAGCATGAAATGGCGCTGTATTTTATCTATGTGGAGAGACATTGATGGTGACCATGATATGGTGCAGTGTCATATCTACGCTGAGAGACATTGATGGCGACCATGATATGGTGCGGTATCTTATTTATGTTGAGAGACATTGATGGTGACCATGATATGGTGCTGTATTATATCTATGTTGAGAGATGTTAATGGTGACCATGATATTGTGCTGTATCTTATCTATGTTGAGAGACATTGATAGTGACCATGATATCATGCGGTATCTTATCTATGTTGAGAGACATTGATGGTGACCATGATATGGTGCAGTGTCTTATATATTTTGAGAGAAATTGATGGTGACCATGATATGGGGTTGTATCTTATCTATGTTGAGAGACATTGATGGTGACCATGTTATGGTGCAGTATCATATCTATCTGGAGAGACATTGATGGTGACCATAATATGTTGCGGTATCTTATCTATGTTGAGAGACATTGATGGTGACCATGATATGCTTCAGTATCTTATCTATGTTCAGAGACATTGATCGTGACCATGATATGGTACAGTATCTTATCTATGTTGAGAGACATTGACGGTGACCATGATATAGTGCGGTATCTTAACTATGTTGAGAGACATTGACGGTGACCATGATATGGTGCGATATCTTACTTATGTTGAGAGACTTTGACGGGCTCCATGATATGGTGCAGTATCTTATCTACGTTGACAGACATTGATGGTGAACATGATACGGTGTGGTATCTTATCTATGTTGAGAGGCATTGACGGAGACCATGATGTGGTGCGGTATCTTATCTATATTGAGAGACATTGACGGTGACCATAATATAGTGCGGTATCTTATCTATGTTGAGAGACATTGATGGTGACCATGATATGGTATGGTATCTTATCTATGTTGAGAGACATTGATGTTGACCATAATGTGGTGCCATATCTTATCTATGTTGAGAGACATTGATGGTGACCATGATATGGTGCGGTATCTTATCTATGATGAGAAACAGTGATGGAGACCATGATATGGTGCTGTATCTTATCTATGTTAAGAGACATTGCTGGTGACCATGATATGGTTTGTTTGTGTCTTTCGGCTTTTCCCGGTTAGGGGTTGCCACAGTGGAACTCTGGTCCGCTAATGATTGGTAGTGGATTTTTACGTACCGGGTTACCAGCCCTGACACACAACCTTCAACGAAGGCACGCCCCATTCACGTATGCCTCCACACAGAAGATGCTCTAGCTGAGATTCTAATAGGACAACATCTTGCTATGAGGCGACAACGCTACCACAGCACCACCACCGCAGTTGCGGTATCTCAATTATGTTGAGAGACATTAATGGTTGCCATGATATGATGTTGGATTTATTCTATGTTGAGAGATATTGATGGTGACCATGATATGGTGCGGTATCTTATCTATGTGTAGAGACATTGATGGTGACTATGATATGGATAGGTATCATATCTATGTTGAGAGACATTGATGGTGACCATGATATGGAACGGTATCTTTCTATGTTGACAGACATTGATGATGAGCATGAAATGGTGCTGTATTTTATCTATGTGGAGAGACATTGATGGTGACCATGATATGGTGCGGTGTCATATCTATGCTGAGAGACATTGATGGTGACCATGATATGGTGCGGTATCTTATTTATGTTGAGAGACACTGATGGTGACCATGATATGGTGCTGTATTATATCTATGTTGAGAGATGTTAATGGTGACCATGATATGGTGCGGTATCTTATCTATGTTGAGAGACATTGATAGTGACCATGATATCATGCGGTATCTTATCTATGTTGAGAGACATTGATGGTGACCATGATATGGTGCAGTGTCTTATATATGTTGAGAGAAATTGATGGTGACCATGATATGGGGTTGTATCTTATCTATGTTGAGAGACATTGATGGTGACCATGTTATGGTGCGGTATCATATCTATGTGGAGAGACATTGATGGTGACCATAATATGTTGCGGTATCTTATCTATGTTGAGAGACATTGATGGTGACCATGATATGGTTCAGTATCTTATCTATGTTCAGAGACATTGATCGTGACCATGATATGGTAAAGTATCTTATCTATGTTGAGAGACATTGACGGTGACCATGATATATTGCGGTATTTTAACTATGTTGAGAGACATTGACGGTGACCATGATATGGTGCGATATCTTATTTATGTTGAGAGACTTTGACGGGCACCATGATATGGTGCAGTATCTTATCTACGTTGACAGACATTGATGGTGAACATGATACGGTGTGGTATCTTATCTATGTTGAGAGACATTGACGGAGACCATGATGTGGTGCGGTATCTTATCTATATTGAGAGACATTGACGGTGACCATGATATAGTGCGGTATCTTATCTATGTTGAGAGACATTGATGGTGACCATGATATGGTGCGGTATCTTATCTATGTTGAGAGACATTGATGTTGACCATAATGTGGTGCTGTATCTTAACTATGTTGAAAGACATTGATGGTGACCATTATATGGTGAGTTATACAATGTTTAGAGACATTGATGGTGACCATGATATCATGCGGTATCTTGTCTATGTTGAGAGACTTTGATGGTGACCATGATATGGTGCAGTGTCTTATCTATGTTGAGAGAAATTGATGGTGACCATGATATGGTGCGGTATCTTATCTATGTTGAGAGACATTGACGGTGACCATGATATAGTGTGGTATCTTAACTATGTTGAGAGACATTAATGGTGACCATGATATCATGTGGTATCTTATCTATTTTGAGAGACTTTGATGGTGACAATGATATGGTGCAGTGTCTTATCTATGTTGAGAGACATTGATGGTGATGATGTTATGGTGCGGTATCTTATCTATGTGGAGAGACATTGATGGTGACCATAATATGTTGTGGTGCTTGATGGTGACCATGATATGGTGCGGTATCTTATCTATATTGAGAGACATTGATATGGTGTGGTAGCTTAACTATGTTGAGAGACATTGCCGAATCTTCTCTATGTTGAGAGACATTTATGATGATCATGATATGGCGTGGTATCTTATCTATGTTGAGAGACATTGACGGTAGCCATGATATGGTGTGGTATCTTATCTATGTTGAGAGACATTGATGGTGACCATGATATGGTGTGGTAGCTTAACTATGTTGAGAGACATTAATGGTGACCATGATATGGTGTGGTATCATATCTATGTTGAGAGACATTGATGGTGACCATGATATGGTGCGGTATCTTACCAATGTTGAGAAATATTGATGGTGACCATGATATGGTGCGGTATCTTAACTATGTTGAGAGATTAATGGTGACCATGATATGGTCTGGTATCTTATCTATGTTGAGAGACATTGATGGTGACCATGATATGGATAAGTATCATATCTATGTTGAGAGACTTTGATGGTGACCATGATATTGTGCGGAATTGTTTCTTTGTTGAGAGACATTGATGGTGACCATGACATGGTGTGATATCGTATCTATGTTGAGAGACATTGATGGTGACCATGATATGGTGCGGTATCTTATCTATGTTGAGAGCCATTGACGGTGACCATAATATGCTGTGATAACTTATCTATGTTGAGAGACTTTGACAGGAACAATTATATGGTGCGGTATCTTATCTATGTTGAGAGAGATTGATGGTGACCATGATATTGTGTGGTATCTTATCTATGTTGAGAGACATCGATGATGACCATGATATGGTGTGGTATCTTATCTATGCTAAGAGAAACTGATGGTGACCATGATATGCTGTGGTATCTTATCTATGATAAGAGACATTGATGGTGACCATGATATGGGGCGGTATCTAATCTCTGTTGAGAGACATTGATGGTGACCATGATATTGGGAGGTAGTACATGCTGCATTTGCAGTCCACCTTTGGTTTGTACACTGATCTTAAAATGCAGCTTGTTAGTGGACTATTTTAAACAGAGGAATAGCTAGGGTGGGGTGAAGGGGGCAGCTACTCAGGTATGAGGTGTTTTTTGTGGTCAGGAACTGTGCTTCAGTATATGTTGCAGTGAACTAAGAATGTTTTTTTTTTCCTCCTCAGCTTAGAGCTGAGATCTTAAGGGGTACAGAGATGGACCAGGCTTGCTCCTTGAGATAGCATGAAATCAGGGAATGGATCATGTGTTAGATAAGCAAGCTATGACTCTGATTTTAAAGGTTAGCATCTGTCATGATACAGTATATAGTAATCTAGAGAAGCTGCTAGGGCCTGCTTACTGTGCATGTGTGTGTATACTTCAAAAATCCATGTACACATGTACTGCTAGAGTGTCCAATTTTTTTTTTTTTTTTACAAACGATTCAGTTCAGAGGACAAGTTAAGTGAATGGTTGAAAATTTCATTCTTTATGAAAATTAAATCTTGTTGCAAGCTATCAGGAGCAATTGACTATCCTCTTGGAGAAAGAAAGTGCTGATCACCAGTTACAGGAACAAGTCAGGCAGTCTGTGGTCTGTGATGTTAATGCTGTTGGCAGTCACAACCAGATTCTTAGGTGAAAGGCAAGAATACCAGATAGGAGGCACAAAAAATCACTTTTGGGAGATTCACTACAGGGGATGGCCCATCAGGGTTTACAAGACTGACAGATGTGAAGGAGTTTCTTGAGAATTTGACTAGAGGAGTTGCAAAGTAACTAACATCATTGTCTCCATGGCTGATAAACCAGGGTAGCACTGCAAAACAGTGGGTTTTGCATACTGGTCTTGCACATATAAACTGTAGGGTAACCACATTTGCCATCACTGGCACCTCAAACCTTCAAAATAATCACTTGGGGGGGTATTGTCAACTACTAAGGTTTGTGCTAAAGCACATATTCCCTGCTTGCCACATGGGCAGCTTTCTAGCATACATCAGTGTGTCCACTATGGTGTTTTCGATGTTATTTATTTACTGGTATTAGCAATGATGGGCATATTGTACAACAGGTTGTGGCATGACAGAGGGCTGATGGTGACACCTGTGCTGTGGTTGTCAATGAAACTGAAGCAGATGGGCAAGAATCACAGTGAGAAGACAAAGTGGCACTGCCCATCTCAGTCCTAAGTGATGAGATATCCATATGCAGTGAAACATACTGAGAATAACGTGGCTGTATAGGCTAAATGCACAACTTCCCTGGGGGGATCTCCCTTGGACATCAGCCTCATCAGTGCTTCACAAGCATGTTCTACAACAGATGTGAACACTGTTCCTGATGTGGACATCAGACCAGCTTTGCAGGAACACCTGATATCATCATAACTTGCATTTAAGGCTGGCAGGGACATTATCCAAGCATGGCTTACTGCAGCCCTGTCTGACATGGTGCTGATACATGTGTTGTACAGAATTTGGATGGCTGCCCAGCAGTACTGTGAGCTCCAGGCAGACATGGATTCAGATACCAAACTGATTGGTACAGTGAGGGCTATGTTGCCAGCACTCTCTGTATGTAGGACTGCAAATACCATCATTACTATACAAGTTAGTAGTTTTGTTCATGGATGGAGTAGAGTACATACCTAGGAGGGCCTTTGCAGGATTCATGCTCAAACGCATTATCATAAGCTTTCAGATGTTCTGTCCCCTATCATCATGACTGATGATAAAAATCTACCCCTACCCACAAGACTCTCACCAAAGTGCACCATTCAGGTCAAGGTCACACAGTAGCACCCCATCCCTACCACACTGGGGTCTTAGGTCATGTCAGCCCTCACCAGAAAAATGATATCAGGTCAGGTTTATGCAGGGTACCTCATTCCTGCCACACACACATGTGATCCATGACACTTCAAAGTAACAAAGCTTCCACATTCAGCTCCTGTGATGTATTTCTCCTACCCAGTATGGTAGAAGTATTGTATCTTTTGTCCCCTGTCATCTGTGCATATTATGATGGCTGTGATCCACTCTACCCTCCATTATGTATAGTAAATGTGATGCTGACTGACATAAGTAGACCATGCACTGCCAGGCATGGCCTTACACTAATATTTCATGTGCCACGTATGCTATTAGTGCCATGGTGCTGTCACTATTGTTGCTGACTATATGTTTCTGCTTTGCCAGCGCCACCTTATATAATAGCCATCTATGTCTGGGGAGAGTGTGTCCTTGCATGTGTTTCATCCCATTTCATCACACTGTCCTCTCCAAATGTTACTGCTGCTGCTGCAAATTATGTTGCTGGCATGTGTGGGGCAGTTCCTACCATGGCCACATTGTGGGTCTGCCGCTGGCATGTGTGGGGCAGTTCCTAGCATGGCCACATTGTGGCTCTGCCGCTGGCATGTGTGGGGCAGTTCCTAGCATGGTCACATTGTGGGTCTGCCGCTGGCATGTGTGGGGCAGTTCCTACCATGGCCACATTGTGGCTCTGCCGCTGGCATGTGTGGGGCAGTTCCTACCATGGCCACATTGTGGGTCTGCCTAGCTTGTTTCTGTAGTATATCTTTACATAGCAGGGCACAGACAGTTTTCTGACTGCATCATGGGTGTGCTATGGTTTTCCACCAAAGAAACATTTGATCATATTCCATTTCTCAACATATACAGTGTTATATTGTTTTTCAGCCATACTTTCAAAACTGTAAATAAGAGTCATGAGGCAAACCTCCCGGGGGTAGCCAGTATCACCTGCAACACAGAATATTTTTTGGAAGGAGGGGTTAGTGGGTGCGTGTACACTTTGTGTGTCATTAGACATTTACTTTGCCCAATGAGCCTGTACTTAGAAAGAAGATGGCCTGAGAGAAGTTTCCATGCTTTAAACAGTTATATGAGTAAGAAGTGTACCAAATATGGGAATTACAGAAATTGCCAAGGTGCTGCACTTATGCACACACTGCTAATAATCCCCTCTGCATTGCATACTACTTGACAATTCACGGAATTGTAGTGTTTTCTGTTCACATATCTGTGCAAGTCTGAATTAGATGGGGCCCTTATTGCCACATGCATGTAATTTATAGCACACAGTACCTCAGAGAGGTGTATAGCCATGCATAATGGTGGCTTTTTACTCCACTGTCCTGGAGAACCAGATATGCTCTTCCACATACTGAAGCATAACATGGAGAAACTTAAGTATCCATGCCTATGATATGCCTAATGCATCTGCATCTGGTTGCTGAAATGTCCTAGTAGCTAGGTTAGTGAATGCTATTCATCCATATGTCTCCCCAGGGATAGGGAGGCCATGCATTCCCACAGACTCAGTACATACGTGATGCATGTCAACCAGGCTCCTTAATATATCCTGATCGATGTGAAAGTGGTTAGTTATCTGCAGTTAAGTCATATTCTGGAATGTAATCTGATACTTATACCTTTATCATTGCTGCAATGTGCAATGAAGCACAACCAGGCCAGGCTAGTCATGCTAATTAAAATTAGGTACTGCTGAGTAACAATTGTTGTTATTCCTAGTATTTTGCCACACCCTTTCCATCTTTCTAGAGCAGTGCATTAGAATATGCAAGCTCCTGTAGATATGACCATGAATTGTGACACTGATTTGCCTGCCTAGCAGTCATTTGTATACATTATATAACTGGTTTGCCTGCCTAGCAGTCATTTGTATGCATTGTATAATAAATAGTGCTTACCACTGATGTGTTACCACTTCTCAGCAATGACGCTCATTATTTCCCTGACTTCCACATAATGGTCAAGGAGTTTACCTCACAGGCAGAAAGTTCATAGTCTGATTCCTACCTTTGAAAGGAAAACTGGCTGGTCTTAAACTGGCACACAAGGGCAGCTAGCCTAATATTTATGGAGAGCTGTCTGGCATAGTGGTTAAGGTGTTTATCTCACGGACACAAGGTACAGAATTTGATTCTCACCCCTGAAGGAAATTGTCTAGGCTTAAAATGGCCTGCAAGGGCAGCTAACCTTATACTTACCTATGAACCAGTGAACCTAAACCTGCTTGAGTCTGTACCAGTTCAGTTGGACTATTTTACACATTTCCTACCAAACAAGCCTGGCCCTCTTGTGCCAAATACATATACATTCACATTCTCTGTTTTATGTTCATGTGCTGCACGCAGTTAGTTTTTGCACTAGAATCACTTTTGCACCATAGCTGATCTTTGATAGTATGCCTGGTGTATCTAGTGAAGTGTGTCAATATAATTCCTTCATAAAAATCTTAGCTAAATAATAATTGAAACCAGTTAGGTTTTACCTTTCAATCGTGTCATTTCTGGAATGATCTATGAAATTTCTTTGCCAGTTTAGTCATACTCTACAGTTCCAAGACCATCACATCATGCAGCTCCAAGACTATCAGGTCATAGGATTCATCTTCTGTGTCTGACTCCATCTTGTCTGAACACTTTTATCACTTCCTGCTGCCACTATTTTGTGCGCATATTTGGTCCTTGCATGTCAGCTTCTCCCTGTTTTTGCAATTTATTTTATTGCTCAATCTCTCAAGAAGGCTCAAACTTTTATTCAGACTGGCACTTACTAACTTTCTCTGGCATTTTAAGAAACCAAAAACATGCTTAATTTTAATGGACCCAGTAGACGTTCCACTAAAATCTTATTATATTATATTATATTATATTATATTATATTACGTCTTTGGCTGTGGTTTTTCTCAGAAACTGTTATGTTTGGTGCTTCATGAAGTATCACGTTTTCCTCTGAAAGAAATCTCTTTTGTATGCTAGCAATTCTCAGAGCTGATAGTGTTCAGACAATGTATGCAGCTTTGCCATAGAGTCCAGAAAATGATCAGCTGTCATTCGATTTCTTTCATGGAACCTAATATGTTGTCTAATTGTTAACATTTTCACACTCAAATTTTCATTTGGTTTAGATGGTTCTACCAAACCATGCAACAGTCTGCACATTTTGGCATCCATCTTGGTTAGCAGCACTGGATCTCTTTTTATCACTTGTAATGTGATTACCTACCTAAAACAGTGATCTTTTCTCTGCATAAGTTGTGTAGGCTTCCATGGCAGCATCAAAAATATTGTAATAGGATTATAGGATCATAGGATCATAGCAGATTACTAGGCTATCGACCCGGAGGTCATTTTAATCCTAGCCATTTCATCCCAATGTAATACCGTAAAAATGCTAGTCAATACCCAAGACTGTATTTAGTGATGACTGCCCATGTCCAGGAGGGTGCCCCATTCACTCGTCCAGGTTCCTCTTGAACAGTGTCATAGAGGTGCTCTCTTTCAAATGAATTAGTAACCCATTCCAAAGACGTGACAGATGCTGGGAGATAAATCTGTCCCTCCAGAATGTCCTATTTAAGTCACAGGCCATATTTAGGTCCCTAGAATGGGTAGCCCTAGTCCTGTTTGATTTATGGATATGCAGCAAGTTCATTAGGTTTGGGTCTTGAATTGCTCTGTAGGCCAGGCATAAGTCTTCCCTAAGAAATCTATATGATACAGAGTATAGTGATAGGGACTTTAGTCAGTCTGTGTAAGGAACATGCTGGATTCCCTTGATCTTCTTTGTTAGAAACCTCTGAGGTCTCTCAAACTTCCTGCTCATGCTTAGTACAGTACATGCCAAACAGGGTGTTATACTCAATTATGGGCCAGATAAGTGCCAAGTATAGGGGGGTTATAACTTCTTTTGCTGTCAAAGTGATGCCTTTACTAATCAAGTGTACTATGTAGAAAGCTTTCCTTACTACAGTAGACACATGGTGATCGAAGTTAAGATTGCAGTCAACTTGTGATCCCAGGTCCCTTACCACTTCATGAGTACTTAGGGTATTGTTGTTGATTTGACAGTGTGAGGGGACATTGTGCTGATGGGAATGATGATGCATTTCTTTGCATTCAATTTGAGACTGTGACTAAGACAGCAGTTGTTGGTCTGTGTGAGACCCTCCTGGAGTATACTGACATCACATGGGGATTCAATGATTGCACCTAGTTTGCAGTCGTCTGTAAACTTGGTCAGCCACAACACCTTAGTTTTGACCTGAACTTCTGAAAAGTATATACCAAACAGTAGGGGGCTCAGCACTGACCCCTGTGGCATCCCACTGGTAACAGGTCTGCTGGTTGATGTGGAGTCACCCATTTTGATAGTGTGTGTCTGGATTGTGAGCCAGTTGGCAACCCATCTTATAACAAAAGGGTTTACATTCAGTTGCTAAGTTTATCGGTAATGCCTGAATGTGGGATTGTGTTGAAAGCCTTTGCCAGGTCGAGCTATGCTGTGTGCACAGATTTTCCCTAGTCAATGACCTTGGTCACATTTTCAAAAAAAGCAACCAGATTTAGCAGGCAGGATCTGCCCTTCACAAAGCCAAATTGGGTAGGATCCAAGGTTTGAAGGTCACCTATGTCTTTATTTATGAGATCCATAATGATACGTTCCATGGCCTTACAGATGAAGCTGGTCAGGCTTATGGGTCTGTAATTCCCCAGGTCTGTTGCTAGACCACCTTTGTGAAGGGGAATAACTGTTGCTGTTCTCCATTCCACAGGAACAAAACCTGTGGTTAGGCTAAGATTCAAAAAGGGTACTTAGTCGTGATGCTAGTTCATATTTTAGCCTATTTAGAAGACAGCCTGGGATGTCATCTGGTCTCACAGAGACTGTGTTTTCTGTCTTGGACAAGGCTTTGAGCACCAGCTCTTTAGATATGTAGGGTAAGGGGGAATTTTGGGGGAAGGTTTGTTGAAAAATTAGGAGGGGACAATGGAGTGAAATATTTGCCAAACCTATCCGCTAGCAGGTTTGCTATCTCTGTGGGGTCAGTGTATGTGCTACCGTTAGCCACTAGTTTTGCACATCCCTGGGTCCTACCCTTTAGGTTACACATGTAGCTGTAAAAGGCCTTATGGTTATTCTTGGCTTTACCTGCCCTTGGAGAATTTAACAAGTTGTCTTATTTGCCTGTTGCGGCTGAGGAGGGGGCTTTTCCAATGTTGGGACTTTGCCTTTGTTTTTCTGAACAGCAACTTTTTTCATGTATTGTAAAGTTTTTTGATGTTGGATGTCCACCACTGTGGCTTGTTTTTACATGGGGCTCTGGTTTTGATTCTTTCTGGTACGGCTGAGTTTATACACTTATGCAAGTGATTGTACAGGGCTTTAGTGTAAGCTTCAGTGTAGTTCCCACTTGGGATGGGGCTTGGAATGCATTTATACCTTCACCTAGGAGGGTATAGTTTGTCTTGGTGAAGTTTTTTAGTCTGATTTCACTCTTTGTGAGTTCTGGTGTTAGTGCAGCTTGAAAGTGACTGATTTGTGGTCAGTTTTAACTAATGAGTGTCTGACAGTTGTGGCAGTGCATCTGTTTGACATGTGAGTGAGGACTAGATCCAGAATGTTTGTTCCCTTTGTCGGGGTATGGACAATTTGTTCCAGGACTTTTGAATTAACAAACTCAAGGTTCATAGGTTCATAGGTTGATACTAGGCTATCTGCCCTAGGGCATTTACAAGCCTAGCCAGAGTGTGTTTGGCTTTCGCCACCCTTCTTAGATTAGTTGACTGTGCCTCTGTATAGTAGGTCACAGAAGATAGCCCATTTAAGGTTAGTTTACTGTGCCTCTGTCTAGCAGTGACACAGAAGAGATCCCAGGGGTAAATTTACAATCTCCCATCCAAACGTCAAGATTCTTCTTTGAAGAGGGTCATTGAGGGGATCTGTCTGACATGGATTGGGATTTTGTTCCAGAGTGAGGGGTGCCTCTGGGATATGAATCTGTCCCTCCAGCATGTTCTATTTATTTCTGTGCTGAGGTTTATGTCACTGGAGCATGTAGTTCTGATGAATTTGGATTTCTTGAGGTGGAGCATGTCCATTAATTCTGGGTTGGACATGGCTGTATATGTCAGGCACAGATCGCCTCTGAGTAGGTGGTAAGCAACTGAGTAGAGCTGGAGTTTCTTTAGCCTAACTGCATAGGGCATCTGTTTGAGTCCCTTGATCCTCTTGGTGAGGTACTTTTGGGGTATTTCTAGTTGTAGCAGGTGTCGGGTAAGGTACATCCCAAATGGGGCATTGTATTCAATTATGGGCCTGATGAGTGATGAGTAGAGGGGCACAATAGGTTCATAGGTTCATAGGTTCATACTAGGCTATCTGCCCGAGGGCATTTACAAGCCTAGCCCATAGTTTTGTGGCTTACGCCACCCCTTTAGTATGGGGAACTATACCCATTATTTTGCTGTGCCTCTGTCGAGCAGTGACACTGAGGTAATCCCTGGGGTATATCTGCGATCTCCCATCCATTGGTCAAGATTTCTCTTGAACAAGGCCAGCGAGGTGCTCTGCCTCACATATACCGGGATTTTGTTCCACAGCATAGGGAGTCTTTGGGTGATGAATCTATCCCTCCAGCACGTCCTATTAATAGCCGTGTCGAGGTTTAAGTCTCCCGCCCTTGTGGCTCTGACGGATCTAGATTTTTTGAAGTGAAGCATATTCATCAAATCTGGGTTTGACATGGCCTTGTATGTAAGGCAAAGGTCACCTCTGAGCAAGCGGTGGCGACTGAATAGAGCTGGAGTTCTTTCAGTCGGGCAGCATAGGACAGATGTTTGAGACCCTTTATCCTTTTGGTGAGGAACTTTGTGGCCTCTCCAGCTGCTGCAAGTGTCGGGTCAGATACATTCAATGGGGCATTGTACTCAATCATTGGTCTGATGAGTGATGAGTATAGGGAGACTATGACCTCCCTTGATCTAGATGAGAATCCCTTCATGATAAGGTGGGCAATGTAGAAGGTCTTCCTAACTACTTTAGCTACATGGGTGTCGAATGACAGACTACTATCAACCTGGGTCCCCAGGTCCCTGATAACTTCTTCTGTGCTCAGTGGATTGCCACCTATTTGGTAGCTAGGGGTAACCTTGTTTTTCCCGAAGGGTATGACTATGCATTTTTTGGCATTTAACTTTAGGCCATGGCTCTGGCACCAGTTATCCGTTTCTGTGAGACCCTTCTGAAGGATATCTGTGTCAGATGTGTTTTCTACAAACTTTGTCAGCCATAACCCTCCTGTGTTTGCTTGTACTTCGGAAAAGTAGATGCCAAACAAGAGTGGGCCCAGGACTGAGCCCTGTGGTACACCACTTGTGACAGGCTTTGAGTCTGACATGGCGCCAGCAACTCTGACCCTGTGGGTTCTGTCACTCAGCCAGTTTGCAACCCATCTTTTGATGTATGGGTTAACATTTAAGCTGATGAGTTTTTCAATGATACCCGAGTGGGGTATTGTATCGAAGGCCTTCGCCAGATCGAGGTAGGCTGTATGGACTGCCTTTCCCTCATCAATGGCTTTGGTGACTGTTTCGAAAAAGTCACCCAAGTTTAGAAGGCATGATCTGCCTTTGACAAAGCCAAACTGGGATGGATCCAAAGTCTGCAAATTCCCTATGTCTTTATTTATGAGGTCCATTATGATCCTCTCCATGGCTTTGCAGATAAGGCTTGTCAAGCTAATGGGCTGGTAATTTCCAGGGTCGGTGGAGGCACCGCCTTTGTGAAGTGGGACCACAGTTGCAGTGCACCACTCCTGGGTAATGTATCCAGAGGTAAGACTATGATTAAACAGCTGTCCTAGCTGTGGGTTTAATTCCTTGTTGAGTTCGTGGAGCACACAGCCTGGGACACCATCAGGTCCCATGGATGCTGTGTTGGTTGTTTTGGAGAGAGCAGTTCTCACTTGGGCGTTGGAGATGTTTGGGGGCTGCAATCGCTTGGTATAGATATCTCTCCTTTGGGGAGGGGGAGAAGTTTGCACTGAACCTGTCAGCCAGTATGTTGGCAATGTCTGTAGGATCAGTAATCTTCACATCATTTTGAACTAGTTCTGAACATATCTGGGAGTTTCCTCCCAGGTTTCTAACATAGCTAAAGAAGGCCTTATGATTGTCTTTTGAGTCTTTAGCTATTTTTCTCTCAAAATTTGCTTTGGATGATTTTATGAGAGCTCTTAGTTTTTTACTTATAGTGATCAAGGGTGTCTTACCTTTTAAGGATTTTGCTCTATCTTGTAGTAGCTTCCTCCTTTTGTTGTAGAGTTTGTTTATGGCTGGGGTCCACCAGACTGGACGCTTGCCTTTGGTACAAAGAGTCTTTGTTTTTCTTGGGATTGCCTTATCCATGCAGTCCTGCAGGTGCTGGTAGAAGGCATTTGTAAGTGATTCAGCGGCTTGAGTACTATTTTCCGCCGGCTCGGGGGCCTTAAAGGAGACCACACTAGTCTTTAGAAGTGTGAAGTCGGCTTTAGAAGTTCTTTACTGTGGTCTTTTTATTTCAGGTGGGGTGGGATGAGGACCTCCAGCGAGATTAGTTTTGATCTGATCTCACCAGTGAGGGGTATACTTCCGGTGTTGAACATTGTGCTCCCATGTTCGTGATGATGAGATCAAGTATGTTTTCTCCTCTTGTGGGGATGGTGACTAGTTGTTCCATGGCATTTGAGTTTATGAATTCCAGGAACTTTTGGGCTAGGGTGTTTGGGCTTGAGTAGTGTTCCCAGTCTATATTAGGGTAATTGAAGTCACCTAGTATGATGGTGTTTGGTGATACATTTATCCCCTCTAGTGTTTTCAGGAAGGCCATGTGAGGTTCCTGAGTTTGTGAGGGTGGCCTGTAACATGCTACAATTTGCAGAGCTGTCTTGCCTATGGTTAATTGCACCTGGATGGTCTCCGATGCATCGTGCGTTGCCACCAGTCTTGAGGTGTGGGTGTCCTTGATGAATATGGATACCCCCCCTCCTTTCTTGGTATTGTCCAGATTTTGGGGCCGGAACGCATGATATGAGGTAAAACCTGATAGTGCTGGGGTGCTCTCAGGAGCCTTGAACCAGGTTTCTGTCACAGCACAGACATCGATGTTCTCCATACTGAGAAGGGCCTCGAGTGCGTGCATTTTGAGATTTAGACTTCTGGCATTGAGCAGCATTACCCTTATTTTTTTTCCTTTTGTGTTCTAGGGTGGTAGGTTTAGAATTTGAGCCTTGCCTAAAAAGGCACGATGGGGGTGGCAACAGCCTTTGCCAATCTCCGCAATCACACGGGTGACAGGTGCAAGCCGTCCCTTGCGAAGCAGCGTGGCTTGTCCAGCATGTCATCCCAGGCAGACAGACATTGGATCCCCTTTGAATGACACCAGAGTTTAAGCCAATTGTTAAAGCTGATCATCTTATCTCTGTATTGTGGCATCATTCTAGGTGAAGGTAGGATACTGCTCAAGGTCAGGGTCATACCTGCCTGGGCTACATAATCAGAGAGCTCCTCAATGTCTCTTTTCATGTAGTCCAAGGAGGTACGTCTCAGGTCGTTTACACCAGCGTGGACAATGACTGAGTCGTATTTGTACCTGCTGTTGAGAGACCTGAGTGCTTGCGTTATTTGGCGGATTCTAGCGCCCGACAGGCAGCTTACTGTGACCTTCTCCTTACTCAGTCTGGTGAGCGGGACGTCAGTGTGTCTGACTATGGAGTCACCAATGACTAGTGTGTCTGGCATTGTGTTTGACCTTAAGGGCTGTGACTGTTTGACACTCTGACTGTGATGTCTATGTGTTTCAGGTGTTGTGTTCTGAGGTGGTGGTTGTTTGGGTGTCTGCTTTGGTGGCCTCTGCTGTTTTGGTAGATTTTTGATCAGAGCCTCCGAGTATGTCTTTGTGTGTTTATGTGTATGATTTGAGGTTGTGATGGTACTATGTGAGACTGGGTCTATAGTGTGTGACCTATCTTGATCTAGATGTGAACCCCTTCGTGATAAGGTGGGCTATATAGAATGTCTTTCTAATCACTTTGGCAATGTGATTGTCAAAGGAGAGATTGCAATCTACTTGGGTGCCCAAATTCCTAATTACTTCTTCTGTACTTAAGGGATTACCACCTATGTGGTAATTTCTGGGCACTTTGTTTTTCCCAAAGGGGATGACTATGCACTTTTTGGCATTTAGCTTTAGGCCATGACTCTGGCACCAGTTATCCATCTCTGTGAGACCGTTTTGGAGGATGCTTGTGTCAGCCGGCGAGTTGATTATGGCCCCCAGTTTGCAGTCATCTTCATAGGTTCATAGGTTCATACTAGGCTATCTGCCCTGGGGCAATTATAAGCCTAGCCCAATTCTGTATGGCTTACGCCACCCCTTGATTTGAGTATACTGTGCCCTTTTTAAGGTTTAGTTTACTGTGCCTCTGTCTAATAGTGACACGGGAGTAATCCCTCTGACAAACCTACGATCCCCCATCCACCTATCGAGATTCTTCTTGAAGAGATTCAGTGAGGTGTTCTGCCTCACATGAACTGGAATTCTATTCCAGAGCGAAGGGAGCCTCTGGGTTATGAACCTGTCCCTCCAGCAAGTTCTATTTATTTCTGTGCTGAGGTTCAAGTCCCTCAAGCGTGTGGCTCTAAGGGATTTAGATTTACTGAGGTGGAGCATGTCCATTAATTCTGGATTTGACATAGCTTTGTATGTCAGGCATAGATCGCCTCGAAGTAGGCAGTATACAACTGAGTAGAGCTGGAGTTTTTTTAACCGAGCAGCATATGGCATCTGTTTGAGACCCTTGATCCTCTTGGTGAGATACTTTTGGGGTCTTTCTAATTGCTGCAGGTGTCGGGTAAGGTACATCCCAAAAGGGGCATTGTATTCTATGATGGGCCTGATGAGGGATGAATAAAGGGGCACAATTACCTCTCTTGATCTAGATGTGAAACCCTTCGTGATGAGGTGGGCTATGTAGAAGGTCTTTCTAACCACTTTGGCAATGTGGTTTTCAAAGGAGAGATTGCTATCAACTTGGGTCCCCAGGTCCCTAATAACTTTCTCTGTACTTAATGGGTTTCCGCCTATGTGGTAATTTGTGGGCACATTGTTTTTGCCAAAGGGTATGACTATACATTTTTTGGCATTTAGCTTTAAACAACGGTGCTGGCACAAGTTATCTGTCTCTGTGAGACCTTTTTGAAGGATGTTTGTGTCAGCTGGAGAGTCGATTATGGCGCCCAGTTTGCAGTCGTCTGCAAACTTGGTGAGCCATAGTCCTCCCACGTTTGCCTGTACCTCAGAAAAGTATATACCGAACAAGAGTGGTCCCAGGACAGAACCCTGTGGGATGCCACTTGTGATCGGTTTCGAGTCTGACATGGCTCCAGCAACTCTCACTCTGTGGGTTCTGTCTTTGAGCCAGTTTGCGACCCATCTTGTGACATAGGGGTTTATATTTAAGCTGGATAGCTTATCTATGATGCCCGAGTGAGGTATTGTGTCAAATGCCTTTGCAAGGTCCAGATAGGCTCTGTGAACTACCTTCCCTTCATCTATGGCTTTGGTGACTGTTTCGAAGAAGTCAACCAGGTTCAAAAGGCAGGATCTGCCCTTGACAAAGCTGAACTGGGTAGGATCTAGTGTCTGTAGGTCCCCAATGTCTTTGTTTATGAGCTCCATGATGATCCTCTCCATAGCCTTGCAGACTAAGCTAGTTAGGCTTATGGAGCGATAGTTTCCAGGATCCATAGAGGCTCCACCTTTGTGAAGTGGGACCACTGTTGCTGTACGCCATTCTGTGGGCACATATCCTGTAGTGAGGCTGAGATTGTATAGCTGTTTTATTTGAGGGATTAGTTCCTCTTGGAGTTCATGTAGGATGCAACCTGGGACGCCATCTGGTCCCATGGAAGCAGTGTTTTTTGCTTTGGAGAGGGCAGCCTTCACCTGAGCATCAGAGATGTTTGGGAAGCAGCCCTCTGCCAGGATAGATACTTGCTCTTTTGGGGGGGAGGGGGTGGATAAGTTTGCACTGAACCTGTCTGCCAGGATATTGGCGATGTCTGTGGGTTCAGTGTATTTTTTGTCGTTTAGAATCAACTCAGAACAAGTCTGGGAGTTGCATCCCAGGTTCCTAACATAACTGAAAAAAGCCTTATGATTGTCTTTGGTGTCCTGTGCAATTTTTCTCTCGAAGCTGGCCTTGGAGGATTTTATGAGGAATCATAATTTTTTTCTAGTACTGATCAGAGATGCCTTCCCTATTAGGGATTTTGCTCTATCATGTAGTAGCTTCCTCCTTCTGTTGTACAGTTTATTTATGGCAGGGGTCCACCAGACTGGACGCCTGCCTTTGGATGATTGGGTCTTGGTTTTGTTTGGGATAGCATGATCCATGCATTCCTGGAGATGTCTGTAGAATGTGTTTATATAGGATTCTGCAGTTTGGGCCGTCCATTGGCTCTGGGGCCTTGAAGGATTCCACTTCGGTTTTGAGAAGTGAGAAGTTCGCTTTTGAGAAGTTTTTCACTGTGGTTTTCTAGGCTGGGGAGGGGTCAGGATGTGGACATCCAGTGAAATTAATGTATGGTCTGATCTTACCAATGAGGGATATACTTCTGGTGTGGAGCATAGAGTCCCCATGTTGGTAATGATCAGGTCTAGTATGTTGTCCCCTCTTGTGGGAGTGGTGACTAGTTGTTCCATAGCATTTGAGTTTATAATTTCCAGGAACCTTTGGGCTAAGGTGCTGGGGCTTGAGTAGTGCTCCCAGTCAATGTTTGGGTAGTTGAAGTCGCCCAATATAATGGTGTTCAGAGAGATCTTCATGTTCTCCAATGTTTTCAGGAAAGCCGAGTGGGATTCCTGACTTTGAGAGGGTGGTCTGTAGGGTGCTATAAATTGAAAAGCAGTCTTGCCCACTGTTAGTTGCACATGGATGGTCTCCGATACTTTGTGCAATGCCACTAACCTGGAGGTGTGGATATCCTTGATAAATATGGAAACTCCCCCTCCTTTTGTGGTTTGGTCCGGGTTTTGGGGCCGAAAAGCATGATATGAGGTATAGCCTGGTAGTGCTGGGGTGCTCTCTGGAGCCTTGAACCAGGTTTCTGTCACTACACAGATATCGATGTTCTCCATACTGAGGAGAGCTTCGAGTGCGTGCATCTTGAGGTTAAGACTTCTGGCATTAAGCAGCATTACCCTTAGTTTCTTGTTCCTTGTGCTGTCTATGGGGGTGGGTTTGACTTTTGAGCCTTGCCTAAAAAAGGCACTATGGGGGTGGCAAGAGCCTTTGCCAATATCCGAAAGTCCAGTGGTGACAGGTGCAAGCCATCCCTAGCGAAGCAACGTGGCTTGTCGAGCATGTCATCCCAGGCTGACAGACACTGGATCCCCTTTGAATGACACCAACATTTTATCCAATTGTTAAAATCCATCATTTTGTCTTTGTACTGTGGCATCATTCTAGGTGAGGGTAAGATGCTGCTCAAGGTCAGGGTCATACCAGCCTGGGCTACATGATCAGAGAGCTCCTCTATGTCTCTTTTCATGTAGTCCAGGGAGGTACATCTCAGGTCATTCACACCAGCATGTACAATGACTGAGTCATATTTGTATTTGCTTTGGAGTGACCTGAGTGCTTGCGTTATGTGGTGGATCCTAGCACCCGACAGGCAGCTCACCATGACATTCTCTTTATTCAGCCTGGTGAGCAGGACATCAGTGTGTCTGACAATAGAGTCACCTATTACAAGAGTATCAGGTGTGTTATTCAGCCTTAAGGACTGTGGCTGCTTGGCACACTGACTTTGTGGGCTATGTGTTGTGCATGTTTTGTTTTGAGGTAGCGTTTGTTTGGATGTCTGCTTTGGAGGTCTCTGTTGCTTAGGTAGATTTTTATTTAGAGCCTCCGAGTATGTTTTTGTGTATTTATGTGTTTGGTTCGCTGATGTGGTGGGACTATGTGATACTGGAATTGTGTTGTGTGAGGTTACCTTCTCCTCCTGACTGGTTACACCAGTTTTGAGATGAGAGAGCTCAGCCTCCAGTTTGGCTAAATAGTTGCATCTCTCACATATATTTGAACCTGTTTGGAGGAGGAGACGGTTGTCCGAGTACATGAGACAGTTGTAACATTGCCTCAAAATTCCCAGATTCACCAGCTGAACTGGAGAGGAAACCATTGACTGACCTTTGGACATGCTAGAGTAATATAGGGAAACTGAATTTAAGACGGACCAATAGAGGACAGGGTAATCGTAGAGAGTATAAGAGTAAGTAGTGCTTATGGTTTAATAGTGCTAACTTGTAGGATTACTTAATTGGACCAGTGAAGGGCCTTAGAATGAGAATATGGTGTTTAAATTGAGAGATAGAGCAGTTCTAAGGGAAAAAGTGAAGAGCAGACTTTGTGGAGCCAGGAATAGTTTAAACCCAATTAGGCGGCACTGCCCGCTGTTGTGCTATGCGCAAAAACGTGCAAAACCGCGCAAAAGAGGGTTTTAAGAGAGGAAGATGAAGGAGTTTGGAATTGACCCAAAATGGCCAATAAAACTACAGTTTCAAGTCAGTAACCACTCCCACAGGGGCAGGCAGGCTGCTCAATGTTTTTCACTGCCACTGATCAACAGAGAGACTTCCCATTAGCCCAAGCAAAAAATGGCCTCCAAGAAACTTACAAACAGTTCAAGAACAGCAAGCCTGTAACTGAACTTTTTTAAATCTCAGAAAAGTGGGAAAAAAGCAAGATTTTATTTGTTTTTTTGTTTTTTCAGAGATAGCAGAGGTTCACAAGTATCAACGTTATAACAGTGCAGTAAATGACCCCACACAAGAGTGCTAGGCCAAAGACAGATAAAATGCAAGTTTTGAGAAAAAAACGATTTTAAAAATAAGTGCAAACAGGAAATTCAAATGCAAATTTGTCAGCCATAGTCCTCCTGTGTTAGCCTGTACCTCAGAGAAATATATACCGAACAAGAGAGGTCCCAGAACTGAGCATTGTGGGACGCCACTTGTAACTGGTTTAGAGTCTGACATGGCACCTGCAATTCTGACCATGTGGGTTCTATTCCTAAGCCAGTTTGCAACCCATCTTGTGACATAGGAGTTGATATTTAAGCTGCTAAGCTTATTTATGATTCCCGAGTGGGGTATTGTGTCAAAGGCTTTTTCAAGGTCAAGGTAGGCTGTGTGGACTACCTTCCCTTCGTCTATGGCCTTGGTGACTGTTTCAAAGAAATTGACCAGATTCAAGAGGCAAGATCTGCCCTTAAGAAAGCTGAATTGGGTAGGATCCAGTGTTTGGAGGTTCCCAATGTCTTTGTTTATGAGTTCCATGATGATATTCTCCATAGCTTTGCAGACCAGGCTAGTTAGGCTTATAGGGCGATAGTTTCCGGGGTCCGTTGTGGCACCACCTTTATGGAGTGGGACCACTGTTGCTGTATGCCATTTTTTGGGTACATATCCTGTTGTAATGCTGAGACTGAACAGTGATTTTAAGTGAGGGTTCAGTTCTTCTTGGAGCTCATGTAAAATGCAGGCCAGGACACCGTCCGGTCCCATTGATGCTGTGTTTTTTGCTTTGGAGAGGGCAGCTCTCACCTGTGCATCTGTGATGTCAGGGAGGTTACTCTCTGTTGGGATAGTCATTTGCTCATTTGGGGGGGGGGCTTTTCTGTTAGCCTAATTAGAGCTAGCATAGGTTTCCCAGTTGATGGTGGGATAATTTAAATCACCCATAACCAGTATGTTTGGTAAAATTTGGATTGTCTCCAGTTTGGTCAAGTAGGCTTCGTTGGCATCATGACCCATAGAGGGGGCTCTATAACTGGCTATGACTTGAATGGGGATCTTAACTATTATAATATGGACTTGGAGTAACTCCATGGAGTTGTCCAGTCTAACTAGATGGGAGGTGAATTTATCCCTAATATAGATTGAAACAGGGCCTCCTTTGGTTTTCACACATTCATTTTGCAGTCTAAAGGTGTGGAAGGCATTGTAACTTTGCAAGGCCGGGGTAATCTCTGAGGCCTTGAACCAGGTTTCTGCGACTGCACAGACATCTATTTCTTCTAGTGACAGAAGTGTTTCCGGGGAGTGCAGTTTTTGGTTTAAGCTCCTAGCATTTAGCATCATGACCCTTATTTTGTTCTGATTAGTTAATTTCATGTTGGTAATGTTGTTTTTGAGACCTTGCCTAAAAAAGGCACTATGGGGGAGGCAAGAGCCTTTGCCAACAGCTGAAAGCCTAGAGGTGTCAAGTGCAAACTGTCTCTGGCAAAGTAGCGAGGTTTGGCGACCATGGCTTCCCAGGTGGACAGGAACTGGATTCCCCTTTGAATGGCACCAAAAACTGAGTCAATTATTGAAACAATCATTTTTTTTGTTTATATTGTGGCATCATTCTAGGTGAGGGTAGTATGCTCCTCAAGGCTAGGGACATACCTGCCTGGAACACATACTCAGCGAGCTCAACTACATCTCTTTTTATACAGTCCAGTGAGGAACATCTCAGGTCATTCACACCAACATGAGCTATGACAGAGTCATGGCAGTACTTATTGGTGACCTAAGTACGTGCATGATTTGATGAATCCTGGCAAAAGACAGGCAGCTGACCGTGACTTTCTCCTTACCCAACCTGATGAGTGGGACATCTGTGAGTCTCACTATTGAGTCTCCAATGACAAGAAAATTTAGTTTTTGAGTGTTACAGCTTACTGGCTTTGTGGGTAAGAAACTGGTGCTGTTGTGTGTCATGGGTGTTGTGGGGACTATGTTAGTTATGGCAGTCTTGTGTTTTGAAGATCTCTGGTGTTTCAGTAAGTTTTTCAAGAGAACCTCCACGTATGTGGATTTACATGTTTGATGCGTACTGTGTGTATGAGTAGTCTTATGTGTATGAGTTATGGTACTATGAGCATATGTAGTGGTGGGTGAGCTGACAACCTTCTCCATATTACTGTTTTGAGTGAGAGAGAGCATGGATTCTAGATTCTTGGTGTAAATACATCACTTGAACTCTGTACTAAAGTGTGTTATTAGTAAAGGGTTGTCTGTCTACATGAGGCAATTGCTACACAGCCTCAAGAGACCAAAGTCAACAAGGCTGGCAGGACAAACAAGGGTAGTCCAATTGTCCATAATGCTAGGTTGAAGACTGTTGTCAGTAGGGATGGCTATTCAGAATCCATCACAGAACAGCTCAGTGGATGGATATTTCTGGTTGGGATTTAGGGAAAATTTGTTGAATCTAACTGTCCGGCTTTGGCACACAACTGTGCAGCAGTGCGTGGCAGTGCATGACACACAAACAAGCAGAAACCTGCTCAAATTCAGGTCCTAAATACCGAAAGCTAAAAATCTGAAAAAATACATTAAAAAGATTCAAAAGGACTGATGAGGATGCTTATTCCAAGCCCTAGACTGGCCTCCCTTTATCAGACAGGTCCCAATCAGCACAAAAAAACAGGCATCTTATGTTTTTTTTGAAGCTCAAAAGCCTCTAGTCATCTGGTATCTCAGCTCAGAGTTGGGGCTGGTAGCCCACCTCAGTTCAGCTTGGTACAAACAAGCAGAAACCTGCTGAAATGCAGGGCTTAAATACTAGACACTAAAAACTTGAAAAAAACTTTTACAAGATTCAGAAGGAACAATGAGGATGCTTATTCCAAGCCCTAGACCAGCCTCCCTTTACCAGTCAGGTCCCAATCAGCAAAATTCTCTCACAAAAGTGTAGATAGGCCCTTCCAATCCAAGATGGCCTGGAAAACATACTCAGAACAAACAAACCACTCCAAACAGTTCCAGAAGCAGCAAGCCTGTATCTGGACGACTAGGCTACAGCCACTAGTTACCCTAGTTTCAGTGAGAAACACTAGCGAATGTTTAAAACAGCAGCAAAATAGCAGTGAGACAATAAAAGAAGATTTGAAACAGCAGAAAATCATCATTGATCACATAGATTATATTTCAAAACTTGTAAAAGGATGGCTTGCTATATACCTTTTTGACATAAGAAAGGTGCAACACAAGCTAGCAGTAATGCCTGACTGACTTGGCATTACAAGGAAATAATAGACCACCCAGAGGCATTGCGGGGTCTAAGGTTAATATTTCCCTGTATCCCCCACCCTGAAGGGCATTATTCTGCTTAGAAAGTAGGCTGTCTCTTAAATTGTTTTGTATTCATTTTATTATAAAGATATCTATTTTTTTATATTATTGATGTAAAATTGTTCATCTGGCTAATGTTTCAAAGTTGCTGCATGATATGTAACTGTTGTTGAAGGAAACATTTATATCCAAAACATGTTATGCAAATATTTAATAATGTCTACTCACATATGCAGATACATGCATGTACACACACACATCCATACAGGTAGACACAGTCACATATAGACAGATGAAGAGGCAGAGGGATTGCCTCACACATATACAAAAAGTCACATACACAGATACAGAGGAACAGACTAATAAAGTCTCACACAAGCACGCAAAAAAACGTGCCCAGCAATTACAGACACTTTCTTGGGTGTATATATCTCAGATGCCATAATGTGACGAAATGAATGAAGATACATAAATAATAACAACAGTCATATCAGGCATATTGAGTATAAAGTATTACAACTCTCTCAACACGCAAACATACATAAATAAATACAATTGCACATACACGCTTTGCTGCATATATTTTTTTTTAACAAGATACATCTTTATTAAATTATCACTTATAGGCAATCATATATTTATATGCATGAAAACAAACCATACAGACATAATCTTAGCTGCAAGCATTATATATCACAAGTCATATTGACATAATTTAGTTGCAAACATTACACATCACTTATAATCTACCCAATCAGATATCAGGGTTGAGGAATGCAACACCAAAACACTGTTGCTTGCCGTTTTCATTAAGTTCTTTCAAAGGCTAACTAAATGCTCCAACACTAGAGGACGTTTTAGCCAGCCAACTATCTTGCCATATCAGCCTAAGCCCTTTTCCTGTGGTCACAAGATCAGAAAACACACTCCATTTCTGTCTGAAGGGGCCTGCAATCCATCATATATTTCATCTCCCTATTTTTTGCTCAGTGAAGCAAGAGCATTTAAAGTATCTTGAGCAATTTGAGACAGTAAGTCAGGAAGTGGCTTGTCATCGCTGGCATTTGATTTATTTTTTTTTCTACTTTCATCCCTTATCAAGGTGAAGTCTGACAAAGATGAAAAATAAAAGGTTCAGCTCCTAGGTGGCTAGTGCCTAGTCCTTAGGCTCTCTGTCATGTCATTACTGCCCATGATATGTGCTTTCAGGTCGCCTTCTTTCTCTGGCCTAAGCAAAATGTCTCTAAATGTCTTAAAGTGCAGTACTTTAACTTATGTTACCTGCCTTTCTATCTTTCCAGGAAAATAACATACAGAAACAGTAAGAAGAAGAAGACCACCCTGGCATGTTGAATTCACTTATATTACAGAGTGGGCAGAGTTGGTTAATGTCTTTCCACAACAGCATTCTGGCAAAGTTCTGGTCCAAAGTGAACACCAACCTATGTCATTAGGGTCTTATGCTTCACAGCCTAAAAGAACAGCAAAAAGAGTCTACATGAAAGTGCAATAGTTTATATCTAGTTTCACATTGTGGAATAATATTTTATGGTTTATGATTCCTGTTTAGTAATCAATATGCCTTGCTAGTAGTTCATTTTAGGTAGAACACACCAACCAACAAATGGAAAATAGTGCCCAAATGACCAGATACAATATAACAGCACTATGAGGAAATAAAGCTGCAGTTGCTAGTTCGTAGATTTAATGATGCAACAAATAAAACATTAACGCTTGAAACACTCCAAAATACGTTTTCGTTTATGCTTCACTTCATCAGACAACTTTTAGGTAGAGAATGGACAGGAACTATGACTGACGGACTGTTTTTTAACTACGAGGGTAGCTCAACACTTGGCCGTGTTGGACTGCTCTTTCTTTTTCCCCAGGAGATCATAAAGTCATTCATTTTAGTATCAGACCAGAAACTTGCCAGAAATTAGAAGTAAGATTGTACAAGAGCTCTTCAGGGACATGAAGAAGGCAGTGATACTCCATGTATCAATCCCCAATCCAGTAACTTGGCATCTTCTTGCTCCTGTGTTATTAATAGTAATAATGCTGTGTTAGTTACAATATATTTTTGCTACCCTACATTCACAAGGGTACCACAATCCCATGAAGGATATAGCAAAGTAAACATTGTTATTACTTCTATTTAAAAAGATTAAAGTGCAGATTAAAAAAACACAAGACATAATAAGACAGTGGCAGCTATAGGATTCAAACCAGGTGCTTCAGTTCAGGACCTCAGAATTAGCTTCCTAGTTTGATTTCACTAACTGTCCTATCATGAAATATATATATATATATATATATATATATATATATATATATATATATATATATATGTTTAAACTGCTAGTTTATCCAGCTCAGCCTCTTATTCCTGATTAGGAATTATTTACATGCATTTAGGTGGGGCAGAAACAGCAAAGAGAACTGAAGTGAAGTGAACCATGGCTATTCCAGCTCACAGCAAGTGCAAACTTAAGTTTAATACAGCAATAATATCTCCTTGGAGACAGACTTTAGTTTTAATAACAAAACTCCAATCAATAATCCATTTATGTTTGTCAGATATGTGCATCTCACACACTCGCGCACACACACACACACACACACACACACACACACACACACACACACACACCAGGACCAAGCAGCTGTGCTATAATAAGAACTAAAAAGACAATGCTGGCATCTGTGGCTTGGAATGGAAAGACGCAGTGAGCAAGAAAATAGGCTTTTGAAAATCTGTCATTGAAGCCTGTTTCATTGTGCATGACAGCACAAGGCTGAGACAATATCAATGGTCTGTGTTTGCAGAAAAACTAGCAATTACAGCTGCAGAGTTATCATCAGGTTCCCTCTCCAAGCCTGTATCACACGAAGAGATGTTAGGGCTAAGAGGTCCAGGCTTTGAATTTACTTTTCGTGTGTGTGTGTGTGTGTGTGTGTGTGTGTGTGTGTGTGTGTGTGTGTGTGTGTGTGTGTTGTTGTCTTGTGCCAGGCCTGCAGCAACAGATTCTGAAAAGCATAACAAGGCCACAGAAACAGAGGTGGATACATGAGAGAACTCCTACATGTTTTATATGAGGAATATATAAGAACAGGCTTATCCCTGTATACCAAGGCCTTTGTAGGACATGGGTAGGAGGGAGAACAATTGAACAAGCTGATTCATGAAACATGCATTAATGCCATACGATACCAGTAACTGGACTTGTTCAGCTCTCACTGCTACCCCATTGTGAATCATGAAACACAGAATGTACACCTTGAAAGTCTAAAGTCTGTGGGCTACCATGACTGCTAGATAAGACCAAATAAAAGGAAAAGTGTGAATAATAAAAAGAGCACACAAAAAACAGAAAGCAAGATGACTGTATCACTTAAGAGCTCCTTTTGTCCTTTTTTTACGTTGCAATCACTGTACATAAATGTTCACTTTTAAGTCTCTGTATCGATTAAATATTTTAAAACCTATGCTGTCAGCAGTGGCTTGCAGTAGTGTCAGTAACACAGTAGTGATCAGATCAGAAGACTGTGGGTTCTATCCCTACGCCACAATCTTGGATTCCTTATCATGTACTGAGAGTACAGAACGGCATAGGATGGTGTGCTGCAATTCTGATGTTCATAGATTCATAGGTGAATACTAGGCTAACTGCCCTGAACAGCCATTTTAAACCTAGCCAATAACTCAAGGTGAGACTCAAACCCTGTACCTTTTGCTTATGAGGCAAAGACTCTAATCATTATGTGGTACTTGAGTTATGATAGTTCAGCTGGGTGGTACACATCCCATAGCATTTTCTTTTTAATGAAGACTAAGGCAGTTTGCTTTGTTGTCCTGGCACTTGTTCTCTGAAGGTTCCTCTCAGGGTTGTAACTGAAAGTGGTCTGCACTGGTTACTGCACCATTTTACAAATAAATAAAATAAAAACATAAATCCTCACCATAAGTGCATTGCAGTACTAAACACATATTCACAGAATAATGAGTACTAGACAAAATATGTAATGCATATGTGTGTGTGTGTGTGTGTGTGTGTGTGTGTGTGTGTGTGTGTGTGTGTGTGTGTGTGTGTGTGTGTGTGTGTGTGTGTGCGCACATACATACACACAAGCAGTGATAAATTGTACAAAATATGCACACAAACACACACAGTTTAACAAGCGCACACATGTATATGGATATGTGAACACACTATAGTAAAAATAAGCATGTAAACAGAAATATTCAATACTGTAAGTTAAACACAGTACATACATGCATTTTGCCAAAATGTTCCTAACACACACATAAGCCATTTACTCCTTTCACACTGGAACATTTTATCCATTGCCATGTGCTCACAATCCACTTTTTGCATTTCAGTCATCATTTAAAATGATTGTACTTGTGCACATAAAGACTTTTGCTGTTTAATTAAGGCTGATTTAAATACTGTCCATGGGTGCCTTGTGTATCATTAAACATTTCTGTTAACTCTCATTTAACCTTCTTTATCTACTTCTTAATCCATTACATCTGCTTTCCTGTACTGTCTACTGTGCTCTGCTCTATTTACTTTTTTCCTGTGTCATCCTTTTCCAAAACACTCTTTCCCAGACTACCTTTGGCTTCCATCTTCTATTTATTGCCCCCCCCCACCATTGCTGTTTTTGCCCCCCCCCCCAACATTAAGTTATCCGGCTCTACTATATAAACTGAGCATGTCTCTTTAAGTTTTACGTGTCTTTGATGAGGACTAACAACATACAGCACGACCTATCGAGAAATGTCGATTATTCTGGGCCATCCTACCATTACAAATACATACCGATAGCTGTCCAGCACTACGACATACAGACAGAGAAAACCTTTGCTGAGATACAGATGAACAGGGTTCTCCTGGCAGTTGCAGCACCAGATCAGGTGGCTGGACAGGTATGCCAGCTTACTCATCATTTGGGTCACGGAGTTGCTTAAATCCCACTTTAGCAATGGCCTCTTGGAAAATGCCTCAGAAGTACACTTCATATACACAGAGGAAGAGGATGCTGAGCTTACACTCCATCCTAGAATAGAAGGGGTGTGAAAGTACATAGCCATACTGAACATGATGCAATGACTATTGTATGGTGACTCCTGAACAGGGGGGTAGGGGAGGATGCAAGGGAACTGCAGGCCTAACATACAAAATCGAGGCTTTGTATAGTAAAACATTACAGAATGATTATTTCAGCTTATCTGCAACATATATGGAATGAGGAATGTCTACTTCTGGGGGTCCCTCTCATGGAGATAGAACTGTCCAAGGACAAGTGAGCCAAAGAGAGGTTAGAGGATATGGGGCATACTGAAAATCAGATCTCCCCTGGTGGTCAAACTCAAGATAAACATAAAGAGACAGATAGAAAGATAATTATTTGTGTATGTATGTATTTATTTATTTGTTTGTCTTTGTTATCTGGGAAAGTCCGACTGGGCAAGGTCCATTTCCTGACGAGGCCAGGGAGAAAATGTCCAGCAGTTACTTTTAAGACACTCATGACAAAATATTTTTTACAAAGATACATAACCTAGATAGTTCTTAAGACATATAGGTACAAACACATAACCGTTCTGTGGTAACACTGTATAAATAGATATCTCTTCTGTGATGATGTTATACAAATGAAATTCAAACTATAAAACATTTAGGATGCAAACAGTTCATGTGCAATAAATGTGGCAAGCAGAGATTAGACATGACTTATAAGACATGGGTAAGGAGGATCACAGTAAGAAATAGGAAACAGCTGGTAGGCACGTGGTAGTTAAATTAAGGAGAGGGAGACAGGCATTGTATAACTGATGAGTCAAAGATAGTGGGATGAGAATGCAATTATATACATACTGACATAGAACTCAGTTATGAGATAGTGGTGACGAGTATTTGAAGGAGAGAGTTAAAGTGGGAAAGTCAGAAAGAAACTAAAATGGAAAGTAGGGATTAAGAAACTAAAATGGAAAGTGGGGATTAAGAAATTAAAATGGAAAGTGGGGATTAAGGTTGGAAGGAAACTGAGCAGAAGTGGTAGAAAGATTTGTTGTTAAGAAGGGGCTAGAGGTTATAAAGGGATAGGGGAAATTTGATGACAAAGGAAAGTGGAGTTACCTAGGGGAGGTGCATGTGCATGACCACATATGATTTGGGTGCTGTTTTATTAAGGTGGAAGATGGAAAGTTTCATGGCCGGGTTTAGGTATGTTGGGAAGGTGTTTCAGAGGTTAGGTATGTAAATATATAAATATATATGAGAATATAGTAAGTCAGCTGTTAAGTTATTAAACTTTTATTTATTTATTTATTTTATTTTAGATTTGTTGACCGGGATAGTCCGACTGGATGTCGATGCATGTCCATTTCCAGCGGAGGCCGGGGAGAAAAGCTCCAGGTAAACAGAAACATTAAAAGCATGTTACAATTATAATTTTGACAAAGAGTACATAAGCAAACAATAATAAACATATTCCACAGGTTAGAGTTAAATCCTGGTGAAAGCCAGGGGTAAATTAAACAGTAGCTGATTAACAGGTTTTACATAATCTAGAAGAGAGTTATTCAGGCTTGATACAATGACATAGCCAGTTTAGTGCCAGATGTTGTCTGAGTCTAGTTTTAAATTGACCTAGGGAGGAGAGTAAAGTAATGTCAGCTGGAAGTGAGTTCCAGAAACTGCCTACAGAGTTTGCAAAGAGAGAGTGACCAGCTGCATTGTTAATTTTGCTTGTCTGAATTAGTAGTCTGTTAGACGATCTAAGCAGTCGTGGATTGTGATAGGGGGTGATAAGATTTTTAACTGCAGGAGTATTATCCGGATTATAAAGGATTTTTATAAGCCATGATCAGTTGGTTATACTGAATTAGACTGGGTAGTTCAAGCCATCCAAGCTTGTTAAGATTGATGCAATGATGTGTCCTAAAAGGCAGCCCAGTGGCAAACATGGCAATGTGGTTGTAGCAGGTTGAGAGTTTGTTAAGTACAGTCTTGTTTATATTAGAGAGTATAGGGGATACTTACAGAAGTGTTGAGAGAAGGTGAGAGCGAGCTATGGCAATTTTAGCTGGAGGGGTTAGGAAGGCTTTTATTCTGTAAAGTGACCCAGTTTTTTATTGGTGATTTTGATCGATTGATTTACATGTAGGTCGAATTTTAGATTGTTATCTATAATGACACCTAGAAGTTTTGTAGAGGGATCAGGGGAGATTGACGTACCATCATTTGCATTTATGGTAAAGGTAAAAGCAGGAAACCTTTGTGTTGGTGAGAATAATAGCATTTTATTTTTTTGGGGATTTAGTATCAAACGATGTTCAGAAAGCCAGTTTTCTATAGTGTTAAAGGTGGACTGGGTAACAGACCATAAGTCTGTTGGAGATGTGGCAGAGCAGGGTCTATATTATAACATTGAACGCTCAAAATTTAGAATGTTATAATATCGACCCATTTCACACGAACAATCATAACATTAAACACTCAGAACAGCGAATTTTTTCCCAGGGAAAAAATTCGCTGTTCCACGAAACATACACACACACAACACAAGCACAACAAAACAACTTAAATCCACAAGCATACACTTAAAATCCTACATCTAACCCTACACTAAACTGTACATACACTACTATCTATCCACTTACCTTAACCCAAACCCTAACCCTATGGTCCATAACTCTCACACACTCACCTCACCCGCGCCCTAATCCTAACTCACTTAACCCGCCCCTAACCCTAAAGTCTGTCACTGCCGCACACTCATCTCATCTGCGCCCTAACCCTAAAGTCCCTAACTACTGCACACTCACCTTACCCCAGTCTTTTCGCTCACTTACCTTAACCCAGTCCGTAACCATTGCACCACACTTATCTGAACCCAATCCGTAACCTCCGTTCGCTCACTTCCCTAAACCCGGTCCATAACCATTGCACCACAGTGCTGTAAATAGCGAAGCCACAGAACGGACCACCGAAATCTTACCCTAGGTAAAATGATAATGTTCCGAGGCTTCGCTATTGTCAGCTTTCACTCTAAAGGGTTCGATATTATAACATTCGAAGTTTTAAAACTTCGATGTTATAATATAGACCCAGCAGAGCATATCAGGGTGGAGTAATCAGTGTATTGGATACAGCTAACTTTTAGAATGACAGTATACAGGTCATTAATGAAGATGGAAAACAGCAGGGTCCCTAGTATAGAGCCTTGTGGTACTCCAAGGGTGTTGGGTAATAGGTTAGAGAGTTTGTTCTGCCAAAGAACAGCCTGCTGTCTCCCATCCAGGTAGGATGTAAACCATTGACGGGCCTTAGTATCTAGACAGAATGTTTGCAAGGTGTCTCTTAGAAGTTGGTGGTCAACCATGTTGAATGCCTTGGAAAGATCCAAGAAGAGGGCAGAGGATATGTGATTGTTGTTGCGATTATGGTTTATGGTGTTGGTGAAAGCTAGTAGGGCTGAAGTAGTACTGTGGTGTGGATGGAAGCTGTGTTGGGTATCTGCCATGAGGTGATTCTGGATTAGTGGTGCATGAGATGTCTGTGAATACATTTTTCCATAATCTTTGCAAGTGGAGAGAGTATGGCTATTGGTCTACAATTGGAGAATTCAGTAGAGCTGCCTCCTTTATGAAGTGGGATTACATAGGATATTTTCCAGATGGTGGGATTTCTAGCTTCTGTTATGGTTCAATTAATTAGTATTGATACTGGGTAGGCAATAGCATCAGCTGATTTTTGAAGGTACTCAGCGGGAAGTTGATCAGCAGAGAGTGTGGTGGCTTTTAATTTTTTGATCAAGGTAAGGATAAGTGATGTGGCCACTGGTTGGAAGCTGAATGGGGGTATGTTTCTAGGGGTGGTACTTTCAGGATCAGGAGCACTAGGAGGTAGTTGGCTTGCTAGGGCTTGAACTGTTTCAGTAAAGAATCAGTTAAAACTATCTGAAACATCCTCAGGGCGTTTATCAATTGTAGCAGCTGGGATGGGGGTATAAATTTGTCCGGGATGAAGCAGATTATTCAATCCTGCCCAAAACTTCTAAGGGTTGTTTTGATTTACTGTCTGTAAATTACAGTAGTATTGTTTTTTTGTCTTGTAAAATGGATTTTTTTTGGTTTTGTTCCTGGATTGCCTGTATTTAATTTGATCTCAGGGGTATTTAGTAGAACGCCATAAAGTCCATAATTTGTTTCTATGGGTAATTTTGAGTCTGGACTCTTTAGAAAGCCATGGTGCAGTTTTTGCTTTTGTTCTCTTTGAATGAGCAGGTGCATGCAAATCTAGGATCGAAAGACATTTGTTACTAAAGTATGCAACTGCCTCATCTAAGGGGAGGTGGTTTAGAATAGAACAGTTACATGAGTTAAGTTCTTGTTTGAATTTGGCAGGGTCAAAGTCTTTTTTGTTTCTAACTTTTCTGAGTAAGGGTTGCTGGGGATTAATGGCTTTGTGCTTAACTATATAAGTGAGAAGGTGATCCCTTAGGTCGTCGGGGAGGGTACCAGCAGTGTACAGCTGGGGGTGACTATTTATGAGTACCCAATCGAGTACGCTTTCCTTTTGGTTGGGTTTACCTAGCCTGGTAGGGGTGGATATGATTTGATTAAAAGCATGCAGGTTAATATGGGTTGATGGGGATTCTGAGGAACAGGTGCTCCAGTCTATGTTAAAATCCCCGAGTAGTAGGGTTTCTTGGGGGTAATTACATGGTAGCCAGTGCAGGTGTCTTCAAGTGCAGTTATATTATTACCTGGTGGAATATACATGCAGATGATATTAATGCATTTACTTTTGTTTAGTTGTAATCTAGTTGCAAGAATTTCGGAGTCATTAATCTGCGGTGGATGTGTTACATCTATGGTCACATTTAACTCAGATTTGTAGAGTATAGCTACCCCTCTCTTTTTCCTGGAAACATGATCCAGCCTGTGTATGTTATACCCAGATGGTAACACTTCCTTGACTGTAGTGTTAGGTTTTAACCAAGTTTCAGATAGACAGAGAATCTCAGGGGAGTGGAC
The DNA here is from genome assembly GCF_019279795.1 of Protopterus annectens. Classification (NCBI taxonomy): domain Eukaryota; kingdom Metazoa; phylum Chordata; order Ceratodontiformes; family Protopteridae; genus Protopterus; species Protopterus annectens. The sequence continues at coordinate 55,354,227 of NC_056739.1, read as the reverse complement.
AGCCAGGAGTGCATGCAGTTCATGTACCTTGTTATTAATGCTTCTAATATTGAGATGACAGACTAGGAGAGAGTTAGTTGGTCTATTGATTGTAGGATTGCAGCTTAGGTTACTAGCAGAGGGGGTGTATAAATCAGAAGTGGATGGGCCAGGGTTGGGGTGAATGTCATCACCAAGTATTAGGCTAGGTCTGTACTTAGTGATAAGATACAGGAATTTATTTATAAGTTTGTAGTAGTGTCTGGAACTAGGGCTAATGTGCCAGGGGTAGGTGTGTTGATAGAGTGAACAAGACTTTGAGCAGGACCCGGTATTATATGTATGGTTGAAGGTGGGAAGATTTACAGCTGGGGTGATATTATGGCCCTTTGGGGTTTGTATTCCCATGAGAAACTGGTTTTCATACAAGGTAAGGAGGTATGTGACCAGCAGGAGGGGTAGAAGAGGGGAATAAATCATTGTTTGGGATACAGCTATTGCATTTAGGAATTGTATTTCCTGGTGATACAACACCAGAAGAAAGGGTGGAGGTAACTATACTGGTAGTGGATGGGAGAATGCCAGATAAAAGCTGATAGGTGCTAGTGGAATGTAGATAGAGGAAAGGGAGTGTGGTGAAATAACCTAGATGAAAGCTGGTTGGATGTAGTAAGTGGGGAAGTGGCTATTTTACTATAAATATAGAGGTAGTAAGGGCAGGTGGGAATAGGGGGCAGGGAGGGGAGCGAAGTGAGCCTGAGCAAAGCGAGGGCGAACAGAGTAGAGTTATTGCAATCAATAAGGTTTCTTAGGGCTTCCTAGAGCTGTAAGGTAAGTATTTTAGCTCTTAAATTACACCAGTTTTAGCACTTAATTTTGCTAGCTATAGATTTGCTATTTTTTAATACACATTTTTATTAAGAGTCCTATAGTTAATGTATTTCTAGGGAGATTTTAAGGTTAGGAACACAATAGCTGGAGGGGTCAGGGGTAAACTACACTTTGGCTAGTGTTGTGAGTTAGCCAGTTTACAATGGAGACACACTGGGGATACTGCTCAACTTACTTGCTGTGCAGGCAGAATGAACAGAGGGGTAGGGAAGGTACAACAGCTACAGGATGAAATGAATGTGAGTCAGGTAGTAGAGAGTTTGGTTAAAGATGTCACCCTAGGAGGGAGGGGGCTGACTAATGAAGATCAGGGGGTGGGGTGGGAGTAGCAGACAGGGAGTATGGGGTAGAGAGCAGCCAGAACAGGATTAAACAGGAATTTATGCCCCCCCCCCCACAGGGAGAAGGGCTGAAAAACTATCAGTGTAAGGTGAGGAATAAGCTTAAAAATATCTAACAAAAGACTGATCTGAGTAGCAGTGGAATACTTTAAATAATTATCACTGCAAGCACACAAACAGGGTTGTTTGGCAGTTATGGAGAGAGTTGTGATTAGTATAGAAACTATAATGAAAGTAAAAGCAAAACTTTACCAAATTAAAAAGTAAATGCTTGGGACTGGAACACTGTGTGAGTGGAAGGGTGAATCACGGTATTATAGCCCAATCTAGTGGCAATTGGCTGGGTCCCTTCACTGTTGTTGTGCATACACCTTTAAGCCTGAATAGTTTACAAAAACTAAATTGTAATTCACCTATTACAATAGAAAAGCTGGAGGGAGTCAGGTTCTTGCTTCCCAGAGGTTTTACTTAGTTAAGATAGCCAGCTTCAGTGAAGAAAGTAGATATTGCTTTATGCAGTTAATTCCAGGTGGGGGTGGGGGGTCACGCAGGAAAGAAACCCATGCAAACTGAAAAATAAAGGTAAGTAAGGCAGAATTAGTGCAAAGGTTACAAGAATGTGAAGTGGAGCGCATTCAATGAATAGATATGGAGAGTAAAATTAATTATATTGCATACATTTTAATTAAAATTGATTATAGTGCATACAGTATCAGCTCTGTAAAACCACAGACTAACAGCAGTAACATGCAGCCTCTAACTCAAGTGATGATAGCTGTATAATTCAGCAGTGAATACACACAGGATATAATGCACAAAGCAAAGTATGGCTGTTTTAGGACAATAATTCTAGAGTTATGTTATTCAGTATGAGCTAACAGTAACATGAACTGCGTTCACTTAGCCTTCTATAAAACCAATTGTAAAGTACAGCCTGTAACTCTTCTGTACAGCAGCATGCCATCGGAATGCTTACAAATGTAATCAGAACATGAATAACCTCTGCAAAACAGCAGGATGCCATGAAGAATTTATTGGCTGAGTAAAGGTCTCTACCTGGAGAGTAGTGCTGTAGGGTATTTTTTAGTGCTGGACATTTTCTGGTGCAGGTATAAGATTCTGTGCAGTAATAAGTTGTGAGTGTTAAATAGTTTGGTATCTCAAGCCAGTTTAGTTGTTTCAGGGCTCTGCAGTGATGAGTCATACATGTAAGTTTGTTAGCAAATGTGGCTATTTTATTGTAACAGATGCAGAGTTTAGATTTAAGTGTAGTATTTAAGTGGGTAAAAATAGGTGACGTATGGTATGGATGGAAGAAGATAGGTAGATGCTAGTGTCTGTCTTGTATCATCTGTGAGGTAGTGTTTCATTCTATACAGAGTTACTGACATGTCTTTTAATGGCTTACAACATGTATTGGTCAAATTTGAAGTTACTACCAATTAGGATGCCCAGAAGTTTTGTTTGGATTACAGTTTCAGTTTTTGTGTTGTTGGATGAGGTTATTTTGAAACATTTTCTTTCATTTTGGTATTGTTTAGGAGTGAAGACCATGATTTGTTTTTTTGTTTTGTTTATTGGAATTTAAAATACATATCTGTATCTGAGGTGGGAGGGTGGCATAATGGTTAAGGCATTTACCTTACAAACACAAGGGTCAGGGTTTGATTCTCACATGGGGTAATTGGCTAGGCTTAAAATGGCTCACAAGGGCAGTTAGCCTAGTACTAACCTATGAACCTATCTTTTAGCCAGGTTTTAGTTACAGTGAAAGAATTTTGGATGATTATAGGGTCATGGGTTTGGGGCGGCCACAGTGGTGCAGCGGTTAGCATTGCCGCCTCACAGCAAGAGGTTCTCCGGTTCGATCCTCAGCTGGGATGCCTTCTGTGCGGAGTCTGCCTGACCTCCCTGTGCTCGTGTGGGTTTCCTCTGGGTGCTCTGGTTTCCTCCCACATCCCAAAGACATGCTGTCGGTGGATTGGACACTCTAAATTGGCCTTAGGTGTGAGTGCGTGCATGTGTGTGCCTTCTGTGGAAGGCTGGGTGCCGGGTTGGCAACTCGACACCGTAAAACTTCACTACCAATCATGAGCGGACAGGTGATCTGCTGTGGAGACCCCTAACCAGGAAAAGCTGAAAGAAGAAGAAGATAGGGTCATGGGTTTGGGGCTGGCATAATGCTTAGGGTGTTCACTTCACAGACACAAGGTACAAAGTTTGATTTGCTCCTTTAAGAGAGATTGGCTAAGCTTCAAAAGGCCCACAAGGGTAGCTAGCCTAGTTCTTCACATACTCCCCTAAGAATAGCCCCAGTGGTAAGGGACTTGGGAACTCAGGTTGAGAGTAATGTGAACTTTGATCACCATGTGTCCATGGCAGTGAGAAAATCCTTCTACATGGCACAACTTATAAGTAAGGTCATGACATTCAGATCTAAGGAGATCATAGTGCCACTATATTCGTCCCTCATTAGACCAATAATCAAGTACAACACACCCATCAGCATGTACCTGACCAGGCATTTCCAACAGGTGAAATGACAATAGAGGTTGCTCACTAAAAGAATACAGGTTGTGAATAATATGTCCTATGCAGACCACCGCAAACCCTTGTCCCCTGTACTCAGTCTCCAACAAACTTCTGAAGGGTGACCTGTGCCAAACCTACAAGGCATTCTCTGATCCAGCCCTGATGGATCTGCTACACCTTCACAAAAGAAACAGCACTAGAATTTCTTGATCTAAAGATCTAAACCTTGTTTGTGACATAAATAAAACATGTTGGACTGACAGGTATGTCTCAGAGGTTACCCAGTCTCTGGAACGCCCCATGTGAAACAGAGCTCTTCCCCAAGCCTGTTCAAACACAGTTTAGAACAATAGCTGGGAAATTGTAAATTATCCCCTGGCTTGTTGCCTGTGGCCCTTATGGACAGGGTCAGTTTGTAGATGACCTAAGGCACAGACATTTACCAAAGTCATTCTAGCCCATGGGCATTTATAATTGGGAGAATCGGGGCATGGATGGCTAGGCTTAGAAAGGCTCTAAGGCCGTTAGCCTATGATCCTATGAATGTGACTAGTTAGGATAGGATGGAGGGAGGGAGAGAGAGAGACAGACAGACAGACAGAGACAGAGAGAGAGACAGAGACTGGTGAGCTATTATTAATCAGAAAGAGTAATGCTTGTATAAAGAAGGAGTTGAACTGAGATAGCATTGAGTCAGTGGTGTTAGAAGTAGAAGGAGAGGGTGCAGTGGTTTGGCTAGAATGTATCAGAATGTTTAGCGTTTAGTTGTGTTTTTATTACAGGTTGGTATAATAGGTTTATCTATTTTAATGCAGTCCTTAGAAAGTTTTCTGAGATGACTAAATGTATGAAATGTATTTTGTGTTCTGTTTTTATGCCAATCTTTTCAGGCATTGTCTCTTTGAAGCATGATGTTTTTAACAGATAAGTACATAGATAATTAGATAGGCAGGCAAATAACTAACTATCTAAATAAATAAAGAGCCCACTGCTAGCTGATTATAATTGTTGCCCCACATTTCCGACAGATTTCTAACTTTGAACTATCTTCTGCACATAAGATGCATATATTAACAATGTGTAGACAACTAGGCCTACTTGTACTCACTGGAAGTTCATCTCATGCAGCAAGTATTATAAACAACCTGAGCCAGTTTTGCAGAGTTTTAGGTGCAATAACAGATAGGGCTGATGCTGCAAACATTAGAATCCATTACAGTGTAACACTTTCCAGTCTGCTATACTCATCAAATAAAACAATGCACTTCTCTCATAAAACACTTCAGTTCTCTGCTGGCTTGATTACATATTAGATGGCTTCAGAGTGCTTTTTTGAGTGAAGATATTACTAAGGTGAATTTTTAATCCTTGGTCTCTCCATTTAACATTGTCTTTAGCCAACATTTTCTTTCTTTTTTATTAAGATCTTTTTCTTCTTTAACTAGCCTTCTGGAAAACAACGTTCCTGAAGACAGGCGTATGAAGTGTTTAATCTTTCTGAGTGACTATGTCAACACCCATGAGTATTTCCTCTGCAAGGAGGTTTAACACCACCACAAAAACTTCCTGGAGAAAGGCCTTGCAGAATAATTGACATCTTAAGAGAGGCAGAGGCGAGAGCAAGGCTATCTACATCTTCTACCAAATCCCCTCATTCCAAAACCTTTCATAAGGAATGTGAGAAGAATCAGTCTGCTGAAATTTCCAAAAGACTATGGCAAATAAAGAGCAAGAGGCAAGAGTCCAAACCAAGTTATACAGACTTCCTCTGACAAACCTGAGCCTTTTTTTCATTTTGTCATATAACTCCCTTTATTCATGGCATTTCTTCCTTCCCAGTACCCATTTTAGCTTCTCCTTCACCTGTCCATTGGACTTTCCATCCCAACAGAAATTGCTTATGATAATCTGGCAGCAGACACTAAGAAGTGTAGGCTTTAACTTGGAATCATAGTCTAGGGTCGGTAACTTGGAATCATAGCCTGGTGTCGTTCATATTGCCATACAAGTGTTGCTCCCACTGATACTGGTCATGGCTTCACTGGCGTAATGTATGGACAGCAGTTGTTGGTTGAGGTTCTTCAGTGTAAGCAATGGGGCAGCATTTGTTGGCCCCTGATGTGCTGGCCCCATTGACACCAGTTTACTTGAGGCTGGTTTATCTAAGAGTTGCTGCGGCTGGTATTGGCTGTACAGCAATCTGTTCCATGAAAATCTTTTCTGACACCACCTGAGCTCTTCTCATAGACCATTGACTCTACTCTGAGAGTAGCTCATTGCCACAATACTTCAGAATCAAATTTACTACAGTCAGGCTGTGATGTGTGGACTATGGTGTCTTCAACATCAAAAGTATTTTGGTAAGTCCAGACCCCTTGCCTCAACCACCACACTTCTTGTATATTCCTCCTTAAGGATTTTCACTGCTCTGGTCAATCCATCCTCCTCCTTTGGCCACTAATCAATCTAGCCATGTAATAAGGACTCCTTCTTCTTTCGGCTTTTCCCAGTTAGGGGTCGCCACAGCAGATCACCTGTCCGCTCATAATTGGCAGTAGAGTTTTTACGGTGTCGAGTTGCCAGCCCAGCACCCAACCTTCCACAGAAGGCACACACACACTCATACCTAGGGCCAATTTAGAGTGTCCAATCCACCTACAGCATGTCTTCGGGATGTGGGAGGAAACCGGAGTACCTGGAGGAAACCCACATGACCACAGGGAGGACACGCAGACCCCGCACAGAAGTCACCCCAGATGAGGATCGAACTGGAGAACCTCGAGAAGAGGTTCTCCAGCTCAATCCCCAGCCAGGGTGCCCCCTGCGCAGAGCCCGCACGCCCCCCCCCTGGGCACCCCGGCCATCATCAGATGAGGAACTGAAAGCACAACTGCAAGTAGTCATAACTTTTTCAGATGATATAAGAATGCGATTTGGTCTTAATAAATGTGCAAAAGCAACCTTTAAAGCAGGAAAGCTGCACCACCAAGAAAATATCAGTTTGGGACAAGAATGTGATATAAAAGAACTTGAGCAAGAGGGATTGTATAAATATTTGGGAATTGATATCAACAATTAAACATGAACAAATGTGAATAAAACTCAGTAAGGAATATTTTAGAATACGTTTTATTCAAAACAGTAGTGAAAGCATGCAAGCGTCCTGCCTCAAGCATAAAACAACACAGGAACCCCACCAGATAAGTCAAAAAGAGCCAACAAGGCACACTACATCACCTCTTCCCCACAAACCCAAAGGGGAATCATGCATCCAACCAAAGGCCACGGTTCTGGACATCAAATAAGGACTTAAAAGTCATAATCAATAAAATCCGCTATAGCTAAGGTACTTAGAAAAAGCTTACAGAGAACAAGATTCCTTGAACCTCTTTAGATCTCTAAACAAATTTAGAGAAGATTCAGATGATGAAAAGAAGGCTCCCATCCTTCATCATCACCAAAGGACCCCAGATTTGGTGGGAGTCTCTGACATATGATGGAGAGAAGGAGATGAACAACCAGCTGTGTCCCATTGCCTCAAAGAAAAGTCCAGAAATCCTGCAGGACAGAAAGTCATCCCCCTTTACTGGTCCCAATTCTGGGAGACACTTTTCAAGGCATTGTTAATTATGCATCAGAGCAGTCAGATATCATGACCCCTGTCCCCATGAAGGCTGACCAGATACTCCTTCAACTTACATTGCATCAGCTTGGACATACAATACCAAGCCTGATATGACTGTCTTGTCAGCAGCACTCAAGAGGAATCTCATTCCTCTCTTGCCAGCTATCCATTCCCCAGACTCGGATCTTGACAGACAAAGAATGTGTGTGTTTGTTCCTCCACATTACCTGTAATAGTATTAAAATATCTGCTACAAATGCCAAGTTTACAACTGGACCATAGACATGAAGTAAAGCATTAATAGAGATGAATGATGGTGACCTTACAGAGCAGAATAAATTCTACCCTTGCACTTTTTAATAGTCTGCATGATGTATGATGCAGTGGATGGTCTGCAGAAAGAGGAGGATCTGACATAGCCTTAAACTGGCAGTCTTGGTTCAACCTCATTCATTTTGTTGTGGACTACATGGAATACTCTACCTGTATGTCAAGTCAGGGACTTCTTGCACACTAATGACTGACACAGGAAAATAACCAATCTGTTACTGCTACTGGTGTGAAATGTTACCTCCCACTATGCTTCATAACAAAGATGCAGAGAAATGAAATAATAATACCATTGAAAGAAAACATGAGACAGAAAGGAACATTTATTGAAATACACAAAAGTTTTTAAGCGTTTCATCTCATAAAACTAACAGATTCCCTCAGATCATGTACAAACTTTATCCATTCCTTTCTGTTTATTCATGTTGTCATGTTCAGGCAAAGTGGTCTTGCCACTGTAGCCAACCACCCTGAAACTACCATCATTGCACCTTTTTCACCACCTCACTCTTAATGTATCTCTAACACTATTCCCCTGCCTCTTCTACCTCTTCCCTTCCTCTATCTCCAACCACTCTTAATTCTTACAGTCTCAAAACAACCTACCTGTCTAGTCTGTCTCCTATACTCTACCTCCCCTACATCTCCTACTAGCCATTCCTACTTTCCTTTCTTGTTTCCAAACTCCTATACAACTAGATCTTACCCACTTTAAATAAGCATCTGCCTAACTATTAACTCATTTTGCTCTAAGCAGCTAAAATAATATTGTAACTAGTCACATTTTCTTCTTCTAATTGTTTAAAACCTTGTTTGTAACAACTCATATACTTGCCTGCTAATTGTTAATACTCTGTATAATTGAATTGCCTGAGGAGTTTTTTTTCTCTCCAGGTCTCTGCTTGTAAGATCCTATAGCTGATTGTTACTACTATGTTACTAAAACGTAATAAATTGCCTTCTAGTCCTGAGGAGCTTTTCTCCCCGGGTCTCTGCTGAAAATGAGCAAAAAGCTCAGCCAGACTAACCCGGTTAACGAATGTAAAATAAAATTAAAAAAAATTAAATTAAAAATGTTTTTTTTTTCTTTGCACTCTTCTTTTCTGTGCCCTAAATATAACTAACTAATGAGCAAATAATTGATATTTTTTGAAAAATCTAAGCTCTTACCTAAACTTTGAAAACAGGCCCAGGCTGGTGTTGCACAGTCACTTGCCAGACTGCATATTGTTTTTGGATACTAATTGTTGCATTCACTTTGGTCCCTGATCCCCTCTACCTTCCTATATTCAGTTTCAATTCACTCCCCTACCCTACCTCCAATTCCCTCCCACACCATATTACTCTACATTTATATTCTTCATACACCTCCTCTCCTTTAAACAACCAGTCAATACACCTTAACTCATAATGTCATCAGCTATGAAAATCTTTCTCGAATATCATTTATCCCACCAGCCCCTTCCTACACAAATAGTCACATCCATCTCACTACCTCATACTAAAACTTTCACCTCCATTCCCAGTCTTCTCTACCCTACGTATTACTTATAAAATTAAACTGTACTTACCCCCAGCTGTCCATTCTCCACATCATTCATCAGTCTGTCACCATACAATCAATCTTATCCCTCAGTAATATCCACTTCTATCACTGTATCACCCTACTATTTCCTTCTTCCTATGTTATTCTCACATCCCCTTGTCTTCTCACTCACAGATTTCTTCCATTTTTTCATAATACTCTTCCTTTTTCACTTCCTCAGACTACTAACATACATTTCTCTCTTCTCCTCTGTCTCTCTCCATCTCTTTCTCTCCAAGAGATTGTCAGATCACATATCGATACATTAACCTACTCCCAGTCTTCTCCATCAAACATCTCTCTTTCCCTTCCACTTACTGCAACCCAAAAAGATACTAAGACATTCACTTTTAATTGTCATGCTCACCACTGTCTCACATTTGATAAGTACCCTCACACCTCTTATCATCAGTACCATCACACCATTTATTATCAGTACCCTCACAACACTTATGATCAGTACTGTTACACCTCTTAGCATTAACACCCTAACACCACTTAGCATTGGCCCCTTCACACCACTTATCATTAGTACCCTTGCACCTCTTATCTTTACCCCCTCACACCTCTTGTCATCACTACCCTGACACCTCTTATCATTAGTACCCTCACCACTTCTCATCAGTACCCTGACACCACTTCTCATCAGTACCCTGACACCACTTTTCATCAGTACCCTGACACCACTTATCATCAGTACCCTGACACCACTTATCATCAGTACCCTGACACCTCTTATCATTAGTACCCTGACACCACTTATCATCAGTACCCTGACACCTCTTATCATTAGTACCCTCACCACTTCTCATCAGTACCCTGACACCACTTTTCATCAGTTCCCTCACACCACTTATCCTTAAGACCCTCACACCTCTTATCATCAGTACCCTCACACCTCTTTTCCTTAAGACCCTCACACCTCTTATCATCAGTACCCTCATACCTCTTTTCCTTAAGACCCACACACATCTTATCATCAGTACCCTGACACCACTTATCATCAGTACCCTCACACATCTTATCATCAGTACCCTAACACCACTTATCATCAGTACCCTGACACCACTTATCATCAGTACCCTCACACATCTTATCATCAGTACCCTCACCCCACTTATCATTAGCCCCTCACAGCATTTATCATCAGTACCCTCACCCCACTTATCATCAGTACCCTGACACCACTTATCATCAGTACCCTCACACATCTTATCATCAGTACCCTCACACATCTTATCATCAGTACCCTCACCCCACTTATCTTTAAGACCCTCACAACTCTTATCATCAGTACCCTCACCCCACTTATCATTAGCCCCTCACAGCATTTATCATCAGTATCCTCATAAGTTCATAGGTTCATTTGATGATACTAGGCTATTGGCCCAGAGGCCCTTATAAGCCTAGCCAAGAATTTGGCCCATGTTCCCACAAAGTCAGCACCTGTTTCCCTTGTCCAGCAGGGACACAGGTGAGATTCCAAGGGTGCATTTTCTCTTTCCCATCCAGTTGTTCAGGGTCTTCTTAAAGCGGATGCAGATGTAGTCTGATTGACATTTAGACAGAGTCTATTCCACAGAAGGGGAGTCTTTGGGACATAAATCTATCCCACCAACAGGTTCTATTAATGTCACAGACCAGGTTAAGGCCTTGTGTGTGGGTTGCGAGAGTGGAGTTTGACTTATGGATATGCAGCAACCCCATCAAGGCGGAATATGAGACGACCTTGTATGCCAGACACAGGTCACCTCTGAGCAGTCTGTATGAGAGGGACGGGGCTTTTAACCTATCTGTATAGGATAGCTGTTTGAGACCCTGCAGTTTCCTGGTCAGGAACCTCCGTGGTCTCTCCAGCTGCTGCTTAGTACCTGTTCACCTCTTAGCATTTCCATCACCAACCCAAATTTTTTCTTCTCATTCATCCATAATATTCTGGTATATTAAGGTAAAGAGTCTCACTCTCTTATTAGCAATAAGATTCAAACACAAATTGAAATGGCCCTATACCAATTCATACCCCATATTCACCTAAAGCTGTAGCTTTAAAATAAGTCTTTTTTGGGGTCAGTAGAGGAGCAGAAAATAATCAAACAGGGAAAGAAACACTTGATGTGTCATATTGTAGAGAGTATAGAAAGAAAGTGCCCAATTGCAGTTTAAATTTAAAGCTTACTCTGTATAATATGCTCTTTTATATTATCTCCTTTTGCTTTGTGTGCCATGTGACTCGTGTGTATGTCGGTGTGGCTGTGTTTGGGGGGTTCTCTACACATAAAGGTAGTGTTTTCTGTATTTCAGTGTCATTTTGGATGTTTTTACATTCCAAATGGCATTCTACTAAATACTCTTAAAGGATTAACCAGTATTCCTCATAATTATGATTTTATTAGTATTGCAGCATTGAGGCCAGTCATGTAAGGAAACTATTTATTTTACAGTTTTGCTGTAAACATGCATAACTGGCCCAGTCCCTCAGCTAATGTCAAAAAGCAGAGTTGGAAAAATTCTTTGCTCTCATTTGACAGCATGCACCCTAGGTATACCTTTTCCAACATAGTGGAGGGGCAGGTTGGCAGGATCTCTAGGATCAGTCGACAGGATGAACACTTTGAGAGAGAGAGAGATGACTTAAAAGAATGTTTCCAAGAAAGAGGGTATAGATGTGAGCTAGTGGAAACAGCAGTAGCAAGAGGTACTGCGAACAGGCAAGGCAAATATAGACCATGGCTTGATGTTACAACGAACCTAGGAAGTAATTATAGTAATCACAATGGTCACCGGATGAAAGGTAGGAAGAAGGAAACTACACCTAGGATAACACTAACATATGGCAGTAATGTCAAAGGGGTGTGTGACATCATCAAGAGGAATTGGAACATCATCACTAGTGACAGAAACTTGAGTGGTATAGTAGGGGACTTTCCACAATTTAGTTATAAGAGAAACAAGAACCTGAAGGATATACTCTGTCACGATAGGGGAAACAATGAGGTCACATGCCTACCTAGGTCACTGGGTACTGTCCCATGTGGGGGCTGTAAGGCTTGTGATCATATTAATAGGGAGACAGTGTTTGTACATCCTTCCACAGGGAAGAGTTTTCATTTTAAAGGGAGAGCTACCTGTAGGACCATTAATGTGGTGTATTTGGCTGATTGCACGTCATGCTCAGGATATTATGTTGGTAAAACCAACAATATGCTTAAGGTCAGGATACTACAGCACATTTCGTCAATTAGGAACTGTGATGAGCACAATGCGCTATATAATCATGTAAAGGATAATCCTACACATATATTTAAATTTAAGGTGATAGCCAATGTATTCATTAATAAGAGAGGGGGTGATATTAGGCTAAAGACAGAAACCATAGAATCAAAGTGGATTTTAGATTTAACAGCCCATATTCAACCTGGGCTGAATGATATGGTGCCTCTGAAGCCAACACTTAAAAGTAGGCGTACTTTTTATTAAGTAAGAGTGCTTTTAATGATGACTTGTTAGTTTCAGCTAACAATTACAACAGGGTGGGGTTTTTTACTGAAGAGTGATTGGTGTATGTTTATTTTAAAATGTGATGTTTCTGAGAAGCACTTTGTCTGAAGAAGGGCTTAGCCTGAAAGCGCTCACTTTGATACTTTTTTGGTTTGTTTTGTGTTTTAATAAACATTTTACAGTATTTGTACAGCAGCAGTTCCCAGTGACGTTTTTGGTTTGCTGATTTATTTCTTTGCTGAACTGGGATTTGGCTAAGCACTAGCTTTATTCTTTTTGGATTTGATCACATTTGGCTTATTGTGCTATGCATGCTGCTGAAGGAGATATAACAGCAAATGGCTCAAGAACTACTATGGAAACAGGCAGCGGTGAGCCTCTATCTGGAACTTGGTGTACTGATAAACTGACAATGCAGAAGAACCCCCTCTTGAATTTGGGTTTTTCTGTTTTGAGGAACAGGATGGAGGAAGTGTCAAAACCATTAGCGATGGACAGAACTTTTGAGGACCTAGTTCGAGATCTGAACTTCAAGGCCATGAGACTGCAACGACTACAATGGCAAGCCTACCATTTGGAGGCTTGCCTGGATTACGGTATTGTCCCGAGAGGTATGTGCATATTGTGCATGCCTACCCAAGGAGACAGGTACCCAGAGCTATTAGCAAAATGGCAGGCTATTAATTTGAACACAAGTTTTCAATACATAGAATTACTTTTGACTTTTTTCCTACCAGAGACTGAGGAATTGAAATGGGAGGTGTTTAACATAAGGCAGAAATTGTCCAAAGAGTTCCGTGAGCCGTATCATGAATCTCGGCTGGAACAGCTACATCGAGGGCTCATGGACAATGATGAGAAACTAAAAACTACGAAGATGGGAAAGCTGAAAAGGGATTATGAAGATTTCTCGAGGGGCAATATCTTCGTGTGGCCGAAGAATACCCCTAGGGCTTCGAACGCTACTTGGAGAGCACAGAGACCCAGTGGAGTATCAACAACAACAGGAGAATGACGCAGACTATTGACGTCGAACAGGGAGACACGTTTCATAACAACAGTCCCAGTTGACGTCGCATCAGATGAGCGGCCAGTTGATGTCGCATCAGATGAGCGGTCTGTGGCCAGAGAAGACATCACAGCTGTTGATGGCGTTGCAGGGATCCTGAGCTCAGCACAACAATCGACGCTGGTTAGTGCCAGTGTTTTAGGGAATAAAAGCACAGAACCATCTAGGCTTGAGGAGACAGCAGACGTTGGGTGTGACAAGGGAAGCCCTATTGAGGAAGGGATAACTAACAACAAGAACAGGGGCAGGAGTCCCTTTGGTAAACCCACAGAATGCCACAGATGAAGCCATTGGCTCCTTGGACTTACAATCCTGTTCAGGAGGTTTGGGAGCACGTCCGAAAATGGCTCCAGGACAGAATTATTTTTTGGGCATGCTGCCTACGAATGTGAGGAAGAAGGGTCCATGGAAGCGGTCGCGGAGCGACGACAGGGACTCAGTGAACAAGAGGAGAACTTTGAATTGACTGCAAGTAATTCTGTTTATGATATTGTATTTAATTTATCTAAATATGTACTGAGTGAAGCTGAAATTTATGTTTTAAACAAAGGGATGACGTTTGTACCAAGCAAAGCTTGTATATATAGCGATGTAGTATTGGATTTGATGTTGTATTGTCGAAGGGTTATGCTGAACAAAATCTATGGAGGGACACAGGGTCCTAGTGTGGGCCTACGTCAGCCTAATAGTTATGTTCCACCTTTTTCACCCGCACTTAGTTTATTCATTAATAAATGTGAAAATGACTTGTTTTTGTTTATGCAAGAAAAAAGAAAAGATCGTTTTTACAATCTGAACCCTGAGTAAAGACGGGCCCTAGAGAATCTTAGTAAGAACAAAGACTTAACAATAAAGATGGCAGATAAAGGAGGGGCTGTAGTGGTCCTTGACACTGACTGGTATAACATGAAATTATCTGGATTGTTGGCAGACAAAGATGTATATCATCTATTGAATCCAGTAGAGGTCAGGAACATTATTGGTAAGGTACATGGACGGATTAAATGGTTGTATACTAACATGTATATCACTCAAGACCTCATGGAATTCTTTCATGTGGATAAACCAGTCATTCCTGTGTTCAAGGCCCTACCCAAGGTGCACAAATCATTGACAGACCCACCCCTTAGACCCATAGTTTCGGGAAGGGGGTGGGTCACGGAGCATTTGTCAATATGGTTGGAATGCACACTCAGACCTTACGTAGATTGTATGAACAACGTTCTGAAGGACACTGCACATTTCCTTAGAGTTTTGGGTGAAATGAACAGGGAAGGTAGCCAGGAGGGCACTATGTTGGTAAGCCTAGATGTAAATAGTTTGTTCACAGTGATAGGCAATGAGTATGGCATAGCAGCCTGTGTAGGGATTCTGAAGGATGTGGGTGTTGTAGAGAAAGAACTTTTTCTCATAGAAGAGTCACTGAAACTGGTCTTGGAGAATAACATCTTCTTGAGCAATGGATCAGTGTTTAGGCAAGTACAGGGGGTAGCCATGGGTACCCCCTGTGCAAATTCCTACGCCAACCTAGTTCTCTCCTTCTGGGAAAAGAAACATGTTTTAAACCACATAGATTGGAGTCCACATATAGGGGTTTATCTACGTTTTGTAGACAATATCTTTATTGCCTGGAAGGGGGGTGAACAAAGGCTAAATACTTTTATGGAATATCTACACTCTACCACATCCTTCTTGAAGTTTGATATCAAGAGCTCATGTGAGGCTCTGGACTTCTTGGATGTCACAGTAGAACTTACACCTGTAGGCTTTAGTTCCAGATT
This sequence comes from Protopterus annectens, assembly GCF_019279795.1. Taxonomy (NCBI): domain Eukaryota; kingdom Metazoa; phylum Chordata; order Ceratodontiformes; family Protopteridae; genus Protopterus; species Protopterus annectens. Next base: position 55,338,596 of record NC_056739.1, on the reverse strand, counting down.
ATATCGAAAAGAGAGTTGGAAGAATTCTTTGCTCTCATTTGACAGCATGCACCCTAGGTATACCTTTTCCAACATAGTGGAGGGGCAGGTTGGCAGGATCTCTAGGATCAGTCGACAGGATGAACACTTTGAGAGAGAGATAGATGACTTAAAAGAATGTTTCCAAGAAAGAGGGTATAGATGTGAGCTAGTGGAAACAGCAGTAGCAAGAGGTACTGCGAACAGGCAAGGCAAATATAGACCATGGCTTGATGTTACAACGAACCTAGGAAGTAATTATAGTAATCACAATGGTCACCGGATGAAAGGTAGGAAGAAGGAAACTACACCTAGGATAACACTAACATATGGCAGTACTATCAAAGGGGTGTGTGACATCATCAAGAGGAATTGGAACATCATCACTAGTGACAGAAACTTGAGTGGTATAGTAGGGGACTTTCCACAATTTAGTTATAAGAGAAACAAGAACCTGAAGGATATACTCTGTCATGATAGGGGAAACAATGAGGTCACATGCCTACCTAGGTCGCTGGGTACTGTCCCATGTGGGGGCTGTAAGGCTTGTGATCATATTAATAGGGAGACAGTGTTTGTACATCCTTCCACAGGGAAGAGTCTTCATTTTAAAGGGAGAGCTACCTGTAGGACCATTAATGTGGTGTATTTGGCTGATTGCACGTCATGCTCAGGATATTATGTTGGTAAAACCAACAATATGCTTAAGGTCAGGATACTACAGCACATTTCGTCAATTAGGAACTGTGATGAGCACAATGCGCTATATAATCATGTAAAGGATAATCCTACACATAGATTTAAATTTAGGGTGATAGCCAATGTATTCATTAATAAGAGAGGGGGTGATATTAGACTAAAGACAGAAACCATAGAATCAAAGTGGATTTTAGATTTAACAGCCCATATTCAACCTGGGCTGAATGATATGGTGCCTCTGAAGCCAACACTTAAAAGTAGGCATACTTTTTATTAAGTAAGAGTGCTTTTAATGATGACTTGCTAGTTTCAGCTAACAATTAAAACAGGGTGGGGTTTTTTACTGAAGAGTGATTGGTGTATGTTTATTTTAAAATGTGATGTTTCTGAGAAGCACTTTGTCTGAAGAAGGGCTTAGCCCGAAAGCGCTCACTTTGATACTTTTTTGGTTTGTTTTGTGTTTTAATAAACATTTTACAGTATTTGTACAGCAGCAGTTCCCAGTGACGTTTTTGGTTTGCTAATGTCAAAAAGCACTGAGAACATGTTCCATTGTAAATTCTGATGTGTGTGTGTGTGTGTGTGTGTGTGTGTGTGTGTGTGTGTGTGTGTGTGTGTGTGTGTGTGTGTGTGTGTGAGTGTGTCTGTGTGTGTGTGTGTGTGTGTGTGTGTGTGTGTGTGTGTGTGTGTGTGTGTGTGTGTGTGTGTGTGTGCGAGTGTGTGTGAGAGTGTGTGTCTGTGTGTGCGACTGTGTGTGTGTGCGAGTGTGTGTGTGTGTGTGTGTGTGTGTGTGCGAGTGTGTGCGAGTGTGTGTGTGTGTGTGTGTGTGTGTGTGTGTGTGTGTGTGTGTGTGTGTGTGTGTGTGTGTGTGTGTGTGTGTGTGTGTGTGTGTGTGTGTGTGTGTGCGTGTGTGTGTGTGTGTGTGTGTGTGTGTGTGTGTGTGTGTGCGTGTGTGCATGTGTGTGTGTGTGCACAACTCTTTGAAATACCTGTCTTTTAGGGGCAGTGTCAGTATGTCTGTTTAAAAAGAAAATGGAAATATTGGAGGTTTTTGTCTGTAGACAGGCACAACATTGAAACTTCATCTAGTCTCAAACCATCCCTTCTCATAAATGCACATAAAGGTCACTTTAGCTTGCATGGGGTGGAGAGGGCTAGAGACAATGTGATCATTATTACTTTATTTTTTTTTGGTCAATCTTCTGAGCTGTACACAGGATTTAACTATAGTTTATGTAGGGTCTGTGCACCATATAATCATTAATTCTTTAACCGCACCCCCAATTTCAGAGTTGACTAAAGCTGTTCTGAGGAAGTGTAGAGTTTAAGAGCAATAACATGGAATAAAATAGTATGGTTGTTACTATTTTCACAATCCCCACAATCAAACATCAGACATATATATATACTGGTAGTTATTGAGGGGTAGAGGTAAGGAGATGTGCTGTTATACACATCTCACTTGAAATATATGATTGTGACCATTTGTGCCTTTACCCCAGTCTAACAGCAGAAGGATACAAAGAAGGGGACTATCTTTTCTTCTGGGGGGTAGGCACTATTCCCAGATGTATGAATCCCTGCATGTGTTTATTGTGAACTGCTGTTTTGCCACTTAAAATGTGTTTCTTATTTGAATAATAAAAAAAAAAGACTGAATTTGTTTTTTTTTTGTCTATCATTAAAACAAAATGTTGAAAAATAGCTAAAAAATATCACCTCAGAACATCTATTACCCCATGACTTCCCCTTGATTAATTTGATTATATAATCCAGAGTTATTATAGTGCAATCTTGAACAGTTCAGGTGTGTTGAAAGGATGAAGGAAAAAGCAAAGCTAAAGAATATTTCTGATTTTCTGTCCTGCTCAGTTTTTATTCCTGCCATCATCGGATCAAAAGGTTGGGTAATACCTCTAAAGTGCATCTCACACCCTGCTGTAAGGCTCTCACAGCCAGTGTTGACCCTGACCCCATTAACATCAATATCAGTGCTGGTCCTCTGAGACCCAGGGTTGGTTCTCAGCCCCAAGCCTCTAAGTGTTGGTGCATTTTCTGGAACCATATTGAGCATCTAACCAGGCAACATGACACAGAGGCTTTCCCAGCAATCTATACTCCCCCACCAGTATCAGCACCGCTGTTAAAAATGACTGCCTGCTCTGAGCCTTCAGCCTTCCGGCTTGTCATTCCCTTGCAGGGCAAAGTGAACACAAGTCCACTGGAGCGTCTCATGTGGTCATCTTTCAAACAGATGTTCTCCTCATCTTCACCATACCTCCTTCCTATGAAGAGTCGCAGAAAGGCTGAATGTCTACACTTTCAGTTGAAGTGCCCCTATAAATGTTGAAGACAAGAAGATTGCTTTCTCCCCAACATTTTGCCCTGATGATGCCAAGTTTGAGAAGTATTTGTAAGTCATACATCAATAATCTCAGATGTCCTACTAACACTGCATCCTCCCTGCAGAGGAGGCACCAGGCCTGAAGGTCTATTCATCAGTCTTCCTGGGTGGTACCTCCTTTGTGGCTATCTTAAAGCATGAAAACTGCTTGGCAAAACTCTGATGCAAGGATCTTACTTCCTAAATAGGCCAATCACATCATTCACCCCTCCAGACAATGGATGTGTGGGTCAGAGAATCCCATGGCTAACATCTTTATCTTAGCAGCAGTCCTTAAGAAGGTTGCAAAATCCCAGAACCTAACTGTACATCCATCAGATAAAACACTGAAAGTGATGGACAAGCTAAGGCATTAAATGCATGCATCAACCATTGTTTCTATGTGGGTACTAAATTATGTTGTGTATATGATGGATTTGGAACATTAATTCACAGACATAATATCGGAGGGGTGCTGATGGGCTTTTTAAAGGTAAGATTTTTCCCCATGCCTTAACCCCTTCAAATGTGATAAAGTCTATGACTAATCTTCTTTATAAAGCTACAGGAGGAGTCTGCAGGAGCAACCAGATCTGGCACTGCCACACCCATGGTTCCACTTAATGATCTTCATCATGGTTCCACTTAATGTGCTCCATCATGGTTCCACTTAATGTTCATCAAGGACATGGAAGCAACCATTATGCATCCTGCCTTCATAGGTCTGCATAGTTTCATTTACAAGTCAAACCGAATACTGAAAAATTGGAGGATGGCAAGACCTTCACAACTGTAGGTGTCAATTTTCAGGCACCTCGATGGTGATTTTCTAAGGTGCAGTGGACCCAGAATTGTATGTAATTTTGGCATGGTATACAGCCAAAGCCTCAACAACAAACAATTAGACTGAATCCTATTATCTATAGCAACTTCTGGCAAGGTCCTAATCCCAAATACAAGGGTCCTCAGCAAAGCCAGGGAGGGCACAGTCGTGTTTGAGTGGACATCAACATTTCTGAGGTCATGCAGAAGTACCCCACACTGGTGGCACTTGGGAGCTGTATATTCCACAGTTTTTTAACATGGAAATCCATTTCCTTGGACAGGTGAATACAGATACTAATATCTAGAAGACACAAAAGCATTTTCTAAACACAGCTAGTACCAATGTCCTTGCCCTTTCCTGAAGCCTTAGCCATCAGAAAAAAATCCACAAAGAGACGATATCCAACTTCTTATCAAAAAGAGCAATCAAAGTGTTCTCAAATGGCCACAGGAGTATAACTACAGCAGAGATGGATATAGAGAGGTATAACTACAGAAGAAATTGATATACAGAGGTATAACTACAGCAGAAATGGATATTATTCCAGGTTCTTTTTAACTCTCTAAAACGCAAATGTTCTTAGGAAAATATCAGACCTAAGTGGCGTATAAGCATTAATTCCCAAAGAAACCTTCAGTATCATCATGATCCAGTCAATCATTTTTTGAAATGAAAAAAAGGAGATTGGATGCATTCTTTGGGCCTCCAGGAAACCTAGTTATACACTAGAAATCACAAAGAATCAAGGAAAGTCATATCTTTGATGTTGGAGTCAGCTATTATCAACTCTGGATACTTCCATTTGGTTTCACCTCAGCTTCCAGTGTGCATTCACCAAGTATACATGCATTGTAGTAGCCTTCCACAAACTGGAAGGAGCCAAGATATCCCCATGGCTGGAAGACTGACTCCCACCTACCCCATCAGTTCAGACTTTAACTGTGTCAAGAATATCTGACCAGATTATTCCATTCTATGGATATCACTGTATGAACCACTGACCAGATTATTCCATTCCATGGCTATCACTTTGTGAACCCCTGACCAGATTATTCCATTCTATGGCTATCACTGTGTAAACCACTGACCAGATTATTCCATTCTATGGCTATCACTGTGTGAACCACTGACCAGATTATTCCATTCTATGGATATCACTGTGTGAACCACTGACCAGATTATTCCATTCCATGGATATCACTGTGTGAACCACTAACCAGATTATTCCATTCCATGGCTACCACTGTGTGAACCACTGACCAGATTATTCCATTCTATGGCTATCACTGTGTGAATCACTGACCAGATTATTCCATTCTATGGATATCACTGTGTGAACCACTGACCAGATTATTCCATTCCATGTCTACCACTGTATGAACCACTGACCAGATTATTCCATTTTATGGCTATCACTGTGTGAACCACTGACCAGATTATTCCATTCCATGGCTATCAACGTGTGAACCACTGACCATATTATACCATTCTATGGCTATCACTGTGTGAACCACTGACTAGATTATTCCATTCTGTGGTATCACTGTGTGAACCACTGACCAGATTATTCCATTCTATGGCTATCACTGTGTGAGGCACTGACCAGATTATTCCATTCTATGGATATCACTGTGTGTACCACTGACCAGATTATTTCATTCTATGGATATTACTGTGTGAACCACATAATGTCAAAGGTGACTCTTTCTCAGATGCATTTATTGATTTGCAGCAGTATAATTAAAATTCATTCAGCTGCTTTCTCTATGAATACAATTTTCCAAGATTTTGGTTTCTAGGAAAATTTTGGCTCAGCTATTATGGTAATCATTCTGACAGTGCCCCAATGCCAGTCTCCACTTGAGAGTACTTCAATGGACAGTCAGGGTCCAGTGGTCTCAGAGATTAAACCCTATCTTTCCACCAAACCAGGATATCCAAATCTTGCAAAGAGCATAATCAGTGGTAGATGAAAAATGCAAATCTTACAAAAGGAACCCCCTTTAAGTTACCTACAACATTAACCTCAGTTACTGCAGGTAACTCCCCTTGTGTTGGGAGGAACATTTTAGTAGTCAGAAGGTCTGAGATGTGTAGGTATCCTCCAAGTCCAACACTCACATCAATGTCCTGCATATGTGGGCAGTCATTCTGACCCTATTATCATTCCCAAACTCCTTACCTCAAGGCATGATTGACATCTACTTGAACAATATGGTAATTTTTTTTGTATAAAAACAAGAAAACAGTCAGACTTATTCTTCATGCTGAGAAGCCATCCTGGAATGGAAATGGGCTATTCGGTTTAACCACTTTCTCTTAGCCAACCACATTCTAGGGAAGGCCAGTTCTCTAGCAGAAAAAGTTAATGGCTGTCTCATTAGTTACCAAGAGTGGTCCCAGCCTTTTTGTTTCTCTCATACTGTTTTGTGTATGAGCCAAACCTTGCTCTGACCACTTTGCATCTTTAAACAATGCAGAATGCAGCAGTTACTTCTTTTTGGGCATTCCAGTGAAAAGATACCTCAAGATGCCTTGCTGTATAAATGGTTCACCTATGCCTTGATCCATAAATGGTCCACCTATGCCCTACTCCACAAATGGTCCACCTATACCTTGCTCCATAAATGGCCCACCTATGCCTTGCTCCATAAATGGCCCACCTATACCTTGCTCCATAAATGTCCCATCTACGCCTTGCTCCATAAATGGTCCACCTATTCCCTGCTCCATAAATAGTCCACCTGTGCCTTGCTCGATAAATGGTCCATCTATGCCTTCACCCATTTCCTCTGATGATGAAGTTCATTCAGAAAGCTAAACTACACAAAAGCAAGTCTTTCTTGTACACTTTGTGGCCTAGACAAATATGTTTTCCACTGCTTCTGTCTTATCTATTGGAGAAGACCATGAGGTTATATCACCAAATCTCCTGAGTCACCCATCAGACAAGCCTCGTCCAGATATGCATCAATTCAGGATTGTAGATTAGGTCCCTCGGTTCCACTAAATACCAATAACCCTTCCTCTTTTGCTCAGATAGTAGTTTATTTCATTATCTTTAAAGCTCAGTATTTGCAAGATATATACAGACAAATAGACCCATTTCTTCATATGGCCACTGCTAGAGGACTAGACTCATATCTAAGCTCGTATTCAATCAGTGTTAGATTATCCTTCTAAGATTTTTAATTTAAGGCTAAGATATCCCTCTGTTAAAAAGGATACTTTGCAACAGTCTCCAGTTTTCGTGCAGGATTGCATCCTTCCTCATTTCTGTCTCTAAAGGTATGCAAATCATTTCTAAAATACACCCTCCTTCTAAGACCCCCACCCAAAGGGATCCTGTGTTGCATTTTATTCTGGAATAATTAATTTTAGCCATGTTTATCTTGCAACTTTAGCAGAGCTGAAGTTCTTATTTTGGAAAATGTGGAACCTAGTGATAATTGCATCCCACTGAAGACTTTTGGGGATTCGTTGCACTCTTGGTCAATCTACAGTACCTGCTATTTCAGAAGGATTCAGTCAGTCTCCAAGCAAACCTATTTTCTATGCCTAAACTGGCTACCCAGACTAACCTTATCCAGTTCACTCACTTACCTGTATTTTTGCACAATGCTCTAAGCAAGAAAACAAGCTCCCAAGAAAAGCTGATTTGGGCAGTCGTGCAGTGGTTCAAAGTCACAGAAATACTGGTAGAATTAGTGCAGGCTATGTGTAAGGACCTAATGAATCAAGTATGAATAGTGTTTGGTCTCACAAAGGGGTTCCCAGTGGGAGTGGGTGTGCATCAGGGTTCAGCTCTGAGCCCACTGATGTTCATACTGGTGATGGACTACATTAACAAACAGGATGAGACAGGACAGAGTTGCTGTATACAGATGATGTGACATTACAGGCAGACTGAGCAAGCACTTCAGCAAAGGATAGGTGAATGAAATGCAAAACTGAAGGCAAGATAAGACAGTAGCATTGGCAGCAAACTGGGGAAATCAGAAGCTGAGAATTGAGATAGAAGGGAAATTTGTGAAACAGGTTAATAGCTGTAACTATCTGGAAGGGGTGGCTAAGAAGAAGGAAAGTCTGAATGAAGAGGTCAAAGCTAGAATCCAAGGGCCTGCAGCCAACTAGCACAGAGTATCAGGTGTGGTGCATGACAAAAGAATGCCAAAAAAGCTGAAAAGTAAGGTGTACAAATCAGTGATGCAACCAGTGCTACTGTATGGTACAGAAACCTGGGCAGTAAAGGCAGAGCAGCTGAGGAAGCCTGAGGTGATGGAGATGAACTGCCTGAGATGGGTGGTAGAATACACACAGGGACAGACAAGGAAATGAGGACATAAGAGCAGAATTGAAAGTAGCTCCAATTGCAGAAAAGGTCAAAGAGAACAGATTATGGAGGTTTGAGCACATGCAGAAAAGCAGAAGACAATCTGCTGAAGAAGATTTGGGACAGACAGGAAGAAAGCAAGAGAAATGAGGGCATCTAGCAAAAGAGATGGATGGATTGTGTGAGAGAAGACCTGTGACAGTTAGAAAGGAGAAGAGAGTGATGGCAGCAATCGACAGGACGTTCTGACCCCGTGTAGAAAATGGGAAAAAGAGGGTTGATGATGATAACAAACTCGAAGCAAGGCCTGGATCCAATCCACTGTGGGGATATACAAAACCAAGCAAGGTTTTCTAGAAGGAGAAGAGCCAAGGTGATCTCCAAAGATAGCAAGCTATTTCTATCATTCTTAAACAGGAAGTTTGGGTGGGAAAATTAAAATATCTAAGCTTCCCTTTACTAAATGCTTTTCTGACTGCATACTGTTTTGTAATAACAGGCTTGTAAGTTCAGTATCTCAGGCCCAATGTACTGTAGCACTTATTACATCTACAGCAGGCCTTCAAAATACTTCTAAGAATGATATTTGTGCAAAAGCTACCTGCAAGGCAAATAGACAGGACATACAGGTCCAGGTCTTTCTCTGGAATCACTGCATTTGGGGCTTCATTCACAGAGGCAGTAGTACGGCCAAGATCCCTAATGATTGTATCTGGAGGATATGCCTATAGAGACATTCACTCAGGAAGACTTGCCTGGGTCTCTGTCTTGTTCTTCTTATCAGTATGAAAGTTATCTCCTAACTATAATGACAGAAAGAGCAGCAATTCCATCAAACCCAACATACCCACCCATGTCCACCACCTCTGACATAGCTTGTCACCAACAGTTCTTATTTCTTTAATCTGATTACTAAACAATTTTTGTACATCATTCCAAATATCTGAAGATACTTGCGACCATGGTGTACTACAAAATAAGGGGTGGTGCTTAGCAGACCAGAACACGTCTATCTACAGAGTAGTTCTAATGCCTGCGGTTTCATTCCTGCTGTTATGGGTTAAAGATCTGCTCTTACAGATCTGTTATCATGGTAAGTAAATAACTTTGTTTATTATCAAGCAATAATGATTCGAGTTGCTATTTACTGCCCAGGTTTTTTTCTTCAGCGCTCTGGCAATGACTCCTTGCCTCTCCACTTTCACTCTGTCATTTCCAAATTCTTTTACACTCAGCTCTCTGGATGGCCCCACCAGCTCTTCATCCCTTAAGCTAACGGTTTGATTACTCCAGTTCTACTAGCTAGTAGATATGAAGGATTTTCAGCTTCAGTGATTTATCTCATTTTCTTTCCCAATAGTCTTTCACTCACAAGACCTATAAAGACAAATGAAAAAATATTTTCAGTGTGGTATTAAAAATGGTTTTCTACAGAAGCATGGCTCCCTTTTTTCGGTGGCAACTCTGGTCCCTCAGAACCACTCCTAGCTTTTTGCTTAGCTATTCCTACATTAAATTCCAATGAACTGCTATGTCAAACTTCTATATAGGCAAAGAATCTGAGCTCTTAAATACAGCTAGAATTTAAAGTCTTTCTCCATGGCAATTTTCTTCTCTGACTTCTAGTTAGGAACCCATTTCTACCATGGGATATATACTTTATACCATTAAAACTCACACTCCATCTCTATACTTTATACCATAAAAACTCACACTCTGAGCTTACTACTTCAGCATAGCAAATATTCTTATCATGGAAGCCATTATTTGTCATGGTTATGTCAGCAGCTAGATGAACATGAGAGACACAAGCGTTATCCATAATCCCTAATTAAACAATGCAGGACAAGGAAAGAAACAGACTCACAACAGTCTAAGCCATCCATCATGTGTCAGGTAGCTCCAAAGGCTAATCTGAATCACTCAACTTATTTGTCAGTTTTCTTCTCACAGTACTATAACTGAGGAGAATATCTTCTGTATAGTGTGGATGTACAAAATCAGCTGAGTTTCTACAGAAAACAAATTAAGTGCTTAACAAAATATGATCAGTATTTTTATTTCCTTTACCAGTTGCATAAAGGCAAAGTTTTATATTTCCTTGTGGCTTTCAAATTGCATTGTCATATTTTAAGACAAATATAACAAAACTCTGTAAAATGGTACCAAAGCACAGTCTACCTGAAATGACTCTGTAGCTACAACCTTCCTCCATGATACATCCTTGGATGACATTAACATAGCTGCTAACTGGTTGCCCCTTAGCACCTCTGCAAAACATCACTAGCTGGATGTGACTTCAAGGTAGACCTTTTAACTGTTGCTATTTTTTAGGGACACCCCTAATTTTGTCTTGTGCTTGCTCTGTCAATCCTAAAAGTGGAAATTTTTGAGAAGTTCTGTGCTAATCATATCAAAGTTTAAAGAGTTTCTAATCTGGGGCCTTTTTACCTAACCTATTTTTTGCTTTGCCGTTAATTCTGGAGGGAAAAGTTGAGATCTATGCCTTGAGGTCTAAGTTTCCCTTTGGAGTCATGGTTATTAAGAGAATTTTCAATTAGGACCACGCTCAAAAAATGTAAATTTGGCACTATATCCTATCTGCTCCTACATCTCAAGATCTGCAAAATCAGATAGAAAAGTTAAGAATCCTCATCATAGTGGTGGCTCTGTGAGTGACGTTCCAAATGCAGGAAGCATATTGCTGTCCTTCCCGCTGCCTTTTATCTATTCATTGTATTTCTCTTGGACCAAACCTGGGCTGCACTTCAGCAGCAGTGAATTGTGGGAGGGATTTAGCAGCCAAAGACAAAATTGTGTTTGCCAAGCTGCCTTAATGCCTGTTACATCAGTGGTGATGCTTTGTACCGTTAGAACTTTAGGAACTGATCTAGAGCTTAGGACAGTATGTACAAGTTTCGCTTGAAGTGTAACGGCATTTATTAATTATACCTTCATAAAGTTTGTTAATTATTTCTCATCACTGTATGCAAATCTACCTGTAATTTATGTGCCTGTCTCTACTGTATTGTGGGCATAGTATACTAGGACCTTTATACTCAGTAACCTAATACTTAAAGTGCTGTATACTATTACTGGTGTTTTTGTGGCACATATTCTAGTACATGCTATACTCAATAACCTAATACTTCAAATGCTGTACTCTGTTACTGGTGTTTTTATAGCATATCTTCTAGTACATACTATACTCAATAACCTAATACTTAAAGTGCTGTACACTATTACTGGTGTTTTTGTAGCACATCTTCTAGCACATACTACTTATGGTACTCACTTTATATTGTACTGTATACTCAATAACCTAATACTTAAAGTCCTGTACCCTATTACTGCTGTTTTTGTGGCACATCTTCTAGTACATAACTATACTCAATAACCTAATACTTAAAGTGCTGTACACTATTACTGGTGTTTTTGTGGCACATCTTCTAGTACATAACTATACTCAATAACCTAATACTTAAAGTGCTGTACACTATTACTGGTGTTTGTATAGCATATCTTCTAGTACATATTAAACTCAATAATCTAATACTTAAAGTGCTGTACACTATTAGTGGTGTTTTTGTGGCACATCTTCTAATACATAACTAAACTCAAAAACCTAATACTTAAAGTGCTGTACACTATTACTGGTGTTTTTATAGCATATCTTCTAGCACATGCTACTCACGGTACTCTGCTTATGTTGTACTGATATCCCTGCCAGATGATTAAAATATATTAATTTTGATATGTATACAGCTTTTCTTCAAGTCTCCTCTGAGTAGTGGTGGTTTAACTGGTCAACAAAACTGCAGTGATTAGCAAGTACATAGGACATTAAGTATGCATATGAAGTATTACACACATTTAATTACACGCATGGAATACTGCACAAACTTATATACACACATATATGTATCAATGCATACATGCATGCATAAATATAACATTTATTTATTATTTATTTAATTGTATTATTTTACATCTGTTGACTGAGAAATTACAGCTGGGCACAAAGGCCCCTTTTCAAGGTTTAATTACACATATGTAAGTGTGTGTATCTATAACTATATCTATATCTATATCTTTCTATATTTATGTATATGGCTATATACAGATATTGGCAAGTATATATAGATACAGACAGACATAGCTATACACATAAAAGTTTAATTATACTTGTGCATTAAAGACACATATACACCTACAAGTGAGTTTGTGCATGTATATATCTATCTATATGGATGTGTATACATGTAAATATATCTATAAATATATATATATATATATATATATATATATATATATATATATATATATATATTTACACACAGATCTATATAGACATCTATCTCTATATATCTACATATAGATATTAACATGCACATCTATATAAACGTCTACCTCTATATATCTACATGTAGATATTCCAATGCACAACTGTATAGACGTCTACCTCTATATATCTCCATGTAGATATTTACACGCACATCTGTATAAACATCTACCTCTATATATCTACATGTAGATATTTACACTCACATCTGTCTAGACATCTACCTCTATATACCTAAATTTAGATATTTACATGCACATCTATCTAGATGTCTACCTCTACATATCTACATGTAGATATTTATGCACACATCTGTCTAGACATCTACCTCTATATATTTAAATGTAGATATTTAAACGCACATCTGCCTAGACGTCTACCTCTATATATCTACATGTAGATATTTACACGCACATCTGTCTAGACGTCTACCTCTATATATCTACATGTAGATATTTACATGCATATCTGTCTAGACGTCTACCTCTATATATCTACATGCAGATATTTACACGCACATCTGTCTAGACGTCTACCTCTATATATCTACATGTAGATATTTACATGCATATCTGTCTAGACGTCTACCTCTATATATCTACATGTAGATATTCATAGGTTCATATGTTCATAGGTAGGTACTAGGCTATCGGCCCTTGGGCCTATATAAGCCCAGCAAAAAAAGGTACCCTGGCTTTTGCCACCCAAGAAAATTATTTTCCTGTGCCACTGTCGAGCAGAGCCACAGAGGTGATCCCCGGGGAGAATTTCCTATTTCCCATCCAATTATCAAGATTTTTCTTGAAGAGTGTTAATGAGGAGCTTTGTTTGATATAGATAGGTAGTTTATTCCAGAGTGTGGGAAGTCTCTGGGACAGGAATCTATCCCTCTGGCATGTTCTGTTTATTGTGGTGACAAGGTTTAGGTTCCTAGACCGTGTAGCTTGGAGGGGATTGGGACTTCTTTAAGTGGAGCATGTTCAACAGCTCTGGATTTGACATAGCTTTGTATGTTAGGCAGAGATCACCTCTGAGTAGGCGATATGCGATGGAGTAAAACTGGAGTTTTTTGATATGGTCTGCGTAGGGCATCTGTTTGAGGTGGGTAATCCTCTTGTGAGGCATTTTTGCGGCCTTTCCAGTTGTTGTAGATGTCTTGTGAGGTACATACCAAAAGGGGCATTGTACTCTATAATGGGTCTAATGAGTGATGAGTAGAGGGGAACAATGACCTCTTTTTTTCTGGATGAGAAACGTTTTGTGATGAGGTTTACCACGTAGAAGGATTTCCTGACTACTGTGGCGATGTGATTATCAAAGGAGAGACTACTGTCCACCTGTGTCTCAAGGTCTCTTATCACACTTTTGGTGTTAAGTATACTACCACCTATGTTGTAGTTCAAGGGTACAGAGTTTTTACCAAAGGGGATGACAATACACTTCTTGGCACTGAGCTTCAGGCCATGGCTTTGACACCAGGTATCTGTCTCATTGAGGCCCTTTTGTAGTATGTCCACATCGTTAGGAGTTTCGATTATGGCTCAGAGTTTGCAGTCATCTGAAAACTTTGTTAGCCAAAGACCTTCTGTGTTAGCCTGTACTTCAGAGAAGTAGATACCAAACAGGAGAGGACCCAGGACTGAATCCTGTGGTACTCCACTTGTCACTGGTTTGAAGTCGGATTTGGAGTCTGCTACTTTCACAGTGTGGGTTCTGTCAGTGAGCCAGTTGGCAACCTATCTTGTGACATAGGGATTTATACCTAGTTTAGTGAGTTTATCTATAATTCCAGAGTGGGGGATGGTGTTGAAAGCCTTGGCAAGATCTAGATAGGCTGTGTGAACCACCTTACCCTTGTCTACGACTTTGGTGACTGCTTCAAAGAAGTCTATCAGGTTTAGGAGACATGATCTGCCTTTTACAAACCCAAACTTGGTGGGATCCAGAGTTTGGAGATTACCAATATCTTTGTTTATAAGTTCCATGATGATACATTCCATGGCCTTGCAGACCAGGCTCATCAGGCTAACGGGGCAGTAGTTCTCGGGGTCCATGGTGGCTCCCCCCTTGTGAAGTGGGATAACCGTTGCTGTGCGCCATTCAGCAGGCACAAAGCCTGAGGTGAGGCTATGATTGAACATGGTACTTAGGTGGGGTGCCAGTTCGTTCTGTAGTTCATGTAGAGCGCAGCCTGGGATGTTGTCTGGTCCCATGGATGCTATGTTCTTGGCTTTGGAGAGCGTGGCTTTTACCTGTGCAGCCATGATTACAGGAACTTTGCATTCTTCCGGTATAGAGATGGGCTCTTCTCTTTAGGGGGGGTGAGAGGGGGGTAAAGTTTACACTAAACCTATCCGCCAGGATGTTGGCAATATCAGTTGGGTCTGTATATTTAGTGCTATTGTGCTATAACTCAGAGCAGATCTGAGTGTTGCCATTGATATTCTTGACATAGCTATAGAATGCTTTGTGGTTGTCTTTAGAATCAGTGGCGATTTTGTTTTCATAACTAGCGTTGGAGGATTTTATCAGGGATCGCATTTTCTTACTGAGGCTGACCAGGGAGCTCCTCCACTCATGGGATTTTACTCTCTTTTGCAAGAGTTTCTTCCTTCTGTTGTACAGTTTGTTTATGGCAGGGGACCACCAGATTGGCTTCCTTTTTATAGAGGATAGCATCTTGGTTCTGTTTGGGATAGCACAATCCATGCACTAATGTAAGTGCTTATAAAGTGCAATTGTGTAGGATTCAGTAGTCGTAACTGTATTGTCCATCTGCATGGGTGTCATGAAGTTCACCACTTCTGTCTTAAGAAGCATGAAGTTGGCTTTGGAGAATTTTTTTACCATGGTTTCCTTAATAGGGGGTGGAGGCAGGATGTGGATATCTAGGGTAATTAGCTTATGGTCGGATCGGACCAATGAGGCGTTGACTTCAGGTGTGGAACACCGGTCACTCATATTGGTAATGACCAGATTTAGGATATTGTTGCTCCTGGTGGGGGTGTGGATAAGTTGATCCAGGGAATTAGAGTTTATGAATTCCAGAAAGCGATGAGCGAAGGAGTTGGTACATGAGTAGTTTTCCCAGTTAATGGTGGGGTAGTTGAAATTGCCCATTATTAGGGTGTTTGGTTGAACCCTAATATTTTCCAGTACATCAAGAAAAGTGGAGTGGGAATCCTGGGGCATGGTGGATGATCTGTAGCAAGCTACAGTTTGGATTGCAGTTTTGCCCAGAGTTAGTTGCACTTGGATAACCTCGGCTGCATTATGCTGAGCAACTAGCCTGGAGGTGTGGATATCCTTAATGAATATGGACACACCTCCACCTTTGGTGTTCCGGTCCAGGTTACATGGCTGAAAAGTGTGGTATGAGTTATAGCCTGGTAGTGCGAGGGTGCTCTCTGGAGCCTTGAACCAGGTCTCAGTCACTGCACAAGTATCGATGTTCTCCATTTTAAGGAGTGCCTCGAGTGAGTGCATTTTGAGATTTAGACTTCTAGCATTGAGTAGCATCACCCTCAGTTTTTGCTTGCCCGTTCCTGTTATGGTGGTGAATTTGTCATTTGAACCTTGCCTAAAAAAGGCACTATAGGGGCATCAAGAACCTTAGCCAGTATCCAGAATCCCACGGGTGACAGGTGCAGGCCATCTCTGGCAAAGCATCGTGGTCTGTCGACCATGTCATCCCAGGCAGACAGATTTTTATTTATTTTTATTTTATTTATTTAACATTTGTTGACCGGGAAAGTCCAACTAGGTTCCACAGATCCTGTTTTCAGCGGAGGCCCGGGGAGAAATGCTCCCGAAGATACTGGATCCCTTTAGAATGGCACCAGAAGCTTAGCCAATTGTTGAAGTCAATCATTTTGTCCTTGTACTGCAGCATCATTCTGGGTGATGGCAGAATGCTACTCAGGGCTAGGGTCATACTTGCCTGAGCTACAAGATCAGAGAGCTCTTCCATGTCTCTTTTCATGTAGTCCAGGGAGGTACGTCTCATGTCATTCACACCAACAAGGACAATGACAGAGTCATATTCGTACTTGTTGTGGAATGACTTGAGTGCGTGGGTTATGTGGTGGATCCTGGCACCCAACTGGCAGCTGACAGTAACCTTCTCCTTCTTTTGCCTGGTGAGAGGGACATCAGTGTGTCTGACTAAAGAGTCGCCTATGACTAGTGTGTAGGGTACGTTGTTTTACCTTATTGGCTGTGGTTGAGTGGCACACTGAGTCTGCAGGCTATGTGTCATTTGGGTTGTGTTGGGGGGTGGAGGTTGCTTGCATTTCTGCTTTGGAGGTCTCTGTTGCTTGAGCAGATTATTATTGAGAATCTCCGTGAATGTTTTTGTGTTTCTATGCGTGGATTTTGGTGGTGTAGATTTAGTGAGACTATGTGATGAGTGTGGTGTGGTGCAAGTGTTTACCTTCTCCTCTTGACTGTCAAGTTCAGTCTTGATTGGAGAGAGCTTTACCTCCAGTTTGGCTAGATAAGTGCATCTCTCACAGGTTGTAGTGTTGGGTGGTAGGAGGAGAGGGTTATCTGTGTACATGAGGCAATTTCTACATTGCCCCAAGATGCCCAGATTCATCAGATAGACAGGAGAGAACACTGGGAGCTGACCCGTGGACATGCCTGAATAAAAAACTATTTTCCTCTAGATAAGTGAGGAAAGTGAGTACAAGAGCTGTTTTTCCTCTAAGCAAGTGAAGAAAGTAAGTGCCAAAACTGTTTTCCTCTAGGTAATGAGGAAGGTTGAGTGCTGTAGTAATTAGTAGGTTATTTAGTGCTTACAAGTTCTGAACAAGTGCTTATCACGAATAAGCAAATTCAAGTGCTAAAAGTAAGAATCTGTATCTGGACTAAACTAGTTACAGGAAAGGGGGGAAACAAGTGCAAATGTGGGCTTTTAAATCAGAAAGTTGAGAGAGATGGAAAAACTGCCCAAATGGCCAATAACTACAATTTCTGGACCAGAACCACTCCTTATGTGGTAGATAGGTTACCTAGTGCTTACCACTCCCACTGATAAGCTAGATAGCTTCCCTCCAACACAGAAATCTGGGGGGGGGGGGCTCAGAAGCTTACATACAGTCCTGGATACAGCAAATCTGAATCTGGACGACACTAGTTACAGGAGAGGTGGTTTTTTTTTTTTATATAATATATACAGAAAAGTAGCTAAAACAGCAGTCAAAACAATTCAAATGCAGTGCAAGCTAGCACACTTGAGTATGTAGCAAAGTTAGACCAAACAGTTTAAAAAATGCAATTAAATTAAAAATGACTAAAAACAATGCAGAAGGAGTCTATTAGGTAGAATGAGGTAAAGAGAGGGACTGGGAGGAGTGTCCTAGATCAAATCTACAGTGGGGGCGGGCAACTGAAAAAGCCTCCAAATTTAAACAACAACACAAGAATAGGGAGGGTAGATATGGAAAAATCTACACCTTCAGCAGAGATCTGAAAAACTGTACAGTGAAGCAAAAATAACAGTGCACAACCCTGAAGTCAGACAGCAATGATATAAAATTAGTCAAACAACAATTACCAGTACACAACTCTGAAGTGCCAGAAAAACATACTCAGCTCTGTATATCTCCAGATAGTTTGAAGAGCACTCTTTCAGGACACAGGAAGGCTGCAGCAATGATATGTAGACTTTTTTACTAAAAGGGTCTAATTTTATGCAAGTAATCCTTGAGATGGTCAGATAACACACAGGATGTAAAACCAGTTATACCAACTTAAGACACAGAGAAATAGGGGAGGGGGGAAAACATCTTCAGCAGAGATCTGAAAAACTATACAGTGAAGCAAAAATAACAGTGCACAACTCTGAAGTCAGCCAGCAATGATATAAAATTAGTCAAACAATTGCCAGTACACAACTCTGAAGTGCCAAAAAAATATACTCAGCTCTGTATATCTCCAGATAGTTTGAAGAGCACTCGTTCAGGACACAGGAAGGCTGCAGCAATGATATGCAGACATTTTTACTAAGAGGGTCTAATTTTATGCAAGTAATCCTTGAGATGGTTAGATAACACACAGGATGTAAAACCAGTTATACCAACTTAAGACACAGAGAAATAGGGGAGGGGGAAAACACATTCAGCAGAGATCTGAAAAACTATACAGTGAAGCAAAAATAACAGCGCACAACTCTGAAGTCAGCCAGCAGTGATATAAAATTAGTCAAACAACAATTACCAGTACACAACTCTGAAGTGCCAGAAAAATATACTCAGCTCTGTACATCTCCAGATAGTTTGAAGAGCACTCTTTCAGGATACAGGAAGGCTGCAGCAATGATATTTGCACGCACATCTGTCTAGACGTCTACCTCTATATATCTACATATAGATATTTACACACAAATCTGTCTAGACATCTACCTCTATATATCTACATGTACATATTTACACACACATCTATCTTGATGGCTACCTCTATATATCTACATGTTGATATTTACATGCACATCTTTTTTGATGGCTACCTCTATATATCTACATGTAGATATTTACACGCACATCTATCTAGATGGCTACCTCTATATATCTACATGTAGATATTTGCATGCACATCTATCTAGACAGCTGCCTCTATATATCTACATGTAGATATTTACAAGCACATCTATCTAGACATCTACCTTTATATATCTAAATGTAGATATTTACACACACATCTATCTAGACGTCTACCTCTCTATATCTACCTGTAGATATTTACACACACATCTGTCTAGATGTCTACCTCTATATATCTAAATGTAGATATTTACACACACATCGTCTTAACGTCTACCTCTATATATCTACATGTAGATATTTACACGCACATCTGTCTAGACGTCTACCTCTATATATCTACATGTAGATATTTACACGCACATCTGTCTAGACGTCTACCTCTATATATTTACATGCAGATATTTACATGCACGTTTGTCTAGATGCCTACCTCTATATATCTACATGTAGATATTTACACGCACATCTGTATAGACGTCTACCTCTATATATCTACATGTAGATATTAACACACACATCTGTCTAGACGTCTACCTCTATATATCTGCATGTAGATATTTGCATGCACATCTTTCTAGATGTCTACCTATATATATCTACATGTAGATATTCATAGGTTCATAAGTAGGTACTAGGCTATTGGCCCTGGGGCCTATACAAGCCCAGCCAAAAAGGTACCCTGGCATTTGCCACCCAAGAAAATTATTTTCCTGTGCCACTGTCGAGCAGAGCCACAGAGGTGATCCCCGGGGTGAATTTCCTATTTCCCATCCAATCATCAAGATTTTTCTTGAAGAGTGTTAATGAGGAGCTTTGTTTGATATAGATAGGTAGTTTATTCCAGGGTGTGGGAAGTCTCTGGGACAGGAATCTATCCCTCCGGCATGTTCTGTTTATTGTGGTGACAAGGTTTAGGTCCCTAGAGCGTTTAGCTCGGAGGGATTGGGATTTCTTTAAGTGGAGCTTGTCTAACAGCTCTGGGTTTGACATAGCTTTGTATGTTAGGCAGAGATCACCCCTGAGTAGGCGATATGCGATGGAGTAAAGCTGGAGTTTTTTGAGACGGTCTGCGTAGGGCATCTGTTTGAGGCCGGTAATCCTCTTTGTGAGGTATTTCTGCGGCCTTTCCAGTTGTTGTAGATGTCTTGTGAGGTACATACCAAAAGGGGTGTTGTACTCTATAATGGGTCTAATGAGTCATGAGTAGAGGGGAACGATGTCCTCTGTTTTTCTGGATGAGAAACCTTTTGTGATGAGGTGTGCCACATAGAAGGATTTCCTGACTACTGTGGCAATGTGATTATCAAAGGAGAAACTACTGTTCACCTGTGTCTCAAGATCTCTTATCACACTTTCAGTGTTAAGTATACTACTGCCTATGTTGTAGTTCATGGGTACAGAGTTTTTACCAAAGGGGATGACAATGCACTTTTTGGCATTGAGCTTGAGGCCATGGCTTTGACACCAGGCATCTGTTTCAGTGAGGCCCTTTTGTAGTATGTCCACATAGTTAGGAGTTTCGATTATGGCTCCTAGTTTGCAGTCATCTGCAAACTTTGTTAGCCAAAGACCTTCTGTGTTAGCCTGTACTTCAGAGAAGTAGATACCAAACAGGAGAGGACCCAGGACTGAACCCTGTGATACTCCACTTGTCACTGGTCTGAAGTCGGATTTGGAGTCTGCTACTTTCACAGTGTGAGTTCTGTCAGTGAGCCAATTGGCAACCCATCTTGTGACATAGGGATTTTCACCTAATTTAGTGAGTTTGTCTATAATTCCAGAGTGGGGGATGGTGTTGAAAGCCATGGCAAGATCTAGATAGGCTGTGTGAAACACCTTACCCTTGTCTACGGCTTTGGTGACTGCTTCAAAGAAGTCTATCAGGTTTAGAAGACATGATCTGCCTTTTACAAACCCGAACCGGGTGGGATCCAGAGTTTGGAGATTACCACTGTCTTTGTTTATATGTTCCATGATGATACGTTCCATGGCCTTGCAGACCAGGCTTGTCAGGCTAATGGGGCGGTAGTTCCCGGGGTCTGTGGTGGCTCCCCCCTTGTGGAGTGGGATAACCACTGCTGTGCTCTATTCAGCAGGCACAAAGCCTGAGGTGAGGCTATGATTGAACATGGTACTTAGGTGGGGTGCCAGTTCATTCTGTAGTTCATGTAGAATGCAGCCTAGGATGTTGTCTGGTCCCATGGATGCTGTGTTCTTGGCTTTGGAGAGTGTGGTTTTTACCTGTGCAGCCATGATTACAGGAACGTTGCATTCTTGCAGTATAGAGATGGGCTCTTTAGGGGGTGAGAGGGGGGTAAAGTTAGCACTGAACCTATCTGCCAGGATGTTGGCAATATCAGTTGGGTCTGTATATTTAGTGCCATTGTGCTGTAACTCAGAACAAATCTGAGTGTTGCCATTGAGATTCTTGACATAGCTATAGAATGCTTTGTGGTTGTCTTTAGAATCAGCAGTGATTTTGTTTTCATAACTAGCTTTGGAGGATTTTATCAGGGATCGGAGTTTCTTACTGAGGCTGACCAGGGAGCTCCTCCACTCGTGGGATTTTACTCTCTTTTGCAAGAGTTTCTTCCTTCTGTTGTACAGTTTGTTTATGGTGGGGACCACCAGATTGGCTTTCTTTTTTTGGAGGATAGCATCTTGGTTCTGTTTGGGATAGCACGATCCATGCACTCATGTAAGTGCTTATAAAGTGCAATTGTGTAGGATTCAGTAGTCGTAACTGTATTGTCCATCTGCATGGGTGTCATGAAGTTCACCACTTTTGTCTTAAGAAGCATGAAGTTGGCTTTGGAGAAATTTTTTACCATGGTTTCCTTAATGGGGGGTGGAGGCAGGATGTGGATATCTAGGGTAATTAGCTTATGGTCGGACAGGACTAATGAGGCATTGGCTTCAGATGTGGAACACTGGTCACTCATATTGGTAATGACTAGATCTTGGATATTGTTGTCCCTGGTGGGGGTGTGGATAAGTTGATTCAGGACATTGGAGTTTATGAATTCCAGAAAGCGTTGAGCGAAGGAGTTGGTACATGAGTAGTTTTCCCAGTTAAAAAGTGGGGTAGTTATGTGGGAGGTTATGTGGCGGATCCTGGCACCCAACAGGCAGCTGACAGTAACCTTCTCCTTGTTTAGCCTGGTGAGTGGGACATCAGTGTGCTTGACTATAGAGTCGCCTATGACTAGTGTGTTGGGTACGTTGTTTTGCCTTATTGATTGTGGTTGAGTGGCACACTGAGTCTGTGGGCTATGTGTCATTTGGGTTGTGTTGGGGGTGGAGGTTGCTTGCATTTCTGCTTTGGTGGTCTCTATTGCTTGAGCAGATTGTTATTGAGAGCCTCCGCGAATGTTTCTGTGTTTCTATGTGTGGATTTTGGTGGTGTAGATTTAGTGAGACTATGTGATGAGTATGGTGTGGTGCTAGTGTTTACCTTCTCCTCTTTACTGTCAAGTTCAGGCTTGATTGGAGAGAGCTTTACCTCCAGTTTGGCTAGATAAGTGCATTTCTCACAGGTTGTAGTGTTGGGTGGTAAGAGGAGAGGGTTATCTGTGTACATGAGGCAATTTCTACATTGCCCCAAGATGCCCAAATTCATCAGATAGACAGGAGAGAACACTGGAAGCTGACCCTTGAACATGCCTGAATAAAAAAACTATTTTCCTCTAGATAAGTGAGGAAAGTGAGTACAAGAGCTGTTTTTCTCTAAGCAAGTGAGGAAAGTAAGTACCAAAACTGTTTTCCTCTAGGTAATGAGGAAGGTTGAGTGCTGTAGTAATTAGTAGGTTATTTAGTACTTACAAGTTCTGAACAAGTGCTGATCACAAATAAGCAAATTCAAGTGCTAAAAGTAAGAATCTGTAGCTGGACTAAACTAGTTACAGGAAAGGGGGGAAACAAGTGCAAATGTGTGCTTTTAAATCAGAAAGTTGAGAGAGATGGAAAAACTGCCCAAATGGCCAATAACTACAATTTCTGGGCCAGAACCACTGCTTATGTGGTAGATAGGTTACCTAGTGCTTACCACTGCCACTGATAAGCTTGAAGGCTTCCCTCCAACACAGAAAGCTTGGGGGGGGGGGCTCAGAAACTTACATACAGTCCTGGATACAGCAAATCTGAATCTGGACTACAGTAGTTACAGGAAAGGTATTTTTTTTATTATTTTTTTTTATAATATATACAGAAAAGTAGCTAAAACAGCAGTCAAAACAATTCAAATGCAGTGCAAGCAAGCACACTTGAGTATTTGTTAGACCAAACAGTTTAAAAAATGCAATTAAATTAAAAATGACTAAAAACAATGCAGAAGGAGTCTATTAAGTAGAATGAGGTAAAGAGATGGGACTGGGGGGAGTGTCCCAGATCAAATCTACAGTGGGGGCGGGCAACTGCAAAAGCCTCCAAATTTAAACAACAACACAAGAATAGGGAGGATGGATATGGGAAATCCAGCACCTTCAGCAGAGATCTGAAAAACTATACAGTGAAGCAAAAATCACAGTGCACAATTCTGAAGTCAGACAGCAATGATATAAAATTAGTCAAACAACAATTACCAGTACACAACTCTGAAGTGCCAGAAAAATATACTCAGCTCTGTACATCTCCAGATAGTTTGAAGAGCACTCTTTCAGGACACAGGAAGGCTGCAGCAATGATATTTGCACGCACATCTGTCTAGACGTCTACCTCTATATATCTACATGTAGATATTTACACGCAAATCTGTCTAGACATCTACCTCTATATCTACATGTAGATATTTACACGCAAATCTATCTAGATGGCTACCTCTATATATCTACATGTAGATATTTACAAGCACATCTATCTAGACATCTATCTCTATATATCTAAATGTAGATATTTACACGCACGTCTATCTAGACCTCTACCTCTCTATATCTACATGTAGATATTTACACGCACATCTGTCTTGACATCTACCTCTATATATCTACATGTAGATATTTACACACACATCTGTCTAGACGTCTACCTTTATATATCTACATGTAGATATTTACACGCACATCTGTCTAGACATCTACCTGTATATATCTACATGCAGATATTTACAAGCACATTTGTTTAGATGTCTACCTCTATATATCTACAGGTAGATATTTACATGCACATCTGTCCAGACGTCTACATCTATATATCTACATGTAGATATTTTCACGCACATCTTTCTAGACCTCTTTCTCTATATATCTACATGTAGATATTTATGCGCACATCTGTCTAGACGTCTACATCTATATAGCTACATGTAGTTATTTACATGCACATCGGTCTAGACGTCTACCTCAATATATCTGTATGTAGACATTTACACACACATCTGTCTAGACGTCTACCTCTATATATCTGCATGTAGATATTTACATGCACGTCTGTCTAGACATCTACCTCTATATATCTAAATGTAGATATTTACACGCACATCTGTCTAGACATCTACCTCTATATATCTACACGTAGATATTTACAGGCACATCCATATAGACATCTACCTCTATATATCTACACGTAGATATTTACAGGCATATCCATATAGACATCTACCTCTATATATCTACACGTAGATATTTACAGGCACATCCATATAGACATCTACCTCTATATATCTACATATAGATATGGATATAGATATGAGTGCACCTTATTTGATCTAAAATTGGAATATCCACATGCAACTGATCTAAGCACACCTCATCTAAACCCACATTGTTTAACCCAATATAACTGAAAAAAAACAGGAAAAATTGTTTTCGGGGGAAGCCCCTCTGCACCCCATGTTGGTGGCATTTCCTCCTCATCCCCTAACTTATATATAACAGCTCCATGGTTACATTACAGTGGAAGAAAGGGAAAAAAGTGAAAGTGCACCATCAGCTCAGACAATCCACCACACTGTGGTGAAACAAACTATATTATTACTTATAAAACTTATAAAAATCTAATTTCATCAATCAAAAATCCTAAATGTTCCGTTCTATGCAAGTTATCACTGGTAAAGTGTATTGCAGAATATCATTACATCTACTGAGAGTAGATAACTTATTAGACTACTTGTGATTAAAGTGATAATCATACGGCTAGAATGTAACCTATATATGACTCTATATTTTTTTATATCTATATCTAATATATGTAAATATATACATACACGTGTACTATTACACATGCTAAATATGCTCACTTGCGCGCGCACACACACACACACACACACACACACACACACACACACACACACACACACACACACACACACGTTTAACCATCTGTGTGTGCAGATAATAACCATGCACATAAAATAAAATATATAATGTGGTGATATTTACACATGCATATATGCACAAGCACACGCAGAAGAATATTAAGCAATTGTTACAAATGTGAAATGTTTCCTTCCATCTTTTAAGAAACAAGTGCTGAAACAACAGTTGTCTGTCTTACTTGTCCATTGCATAATTAAAAGCTGTAAGGCGGAAATTATCTATAAATGAAATTCTGTCAACGTTCTATTCTGATGCAGCTAATTACCACTTTTTCAGAGTGCTTTCATTGACGTATTAATTAGATGCAGTAATGCGATAAATGAGTTGCCATAGAAAAAGGAAATGTTCATTATTGTTGTAACTTACTGTCAACATTAAGAGTGAGGCAACAGAAATGCTACCTGTAATATTTATTCTGGCTGTGTGTTTATCCTATGGAGTGATATCCAGGAATGTTGCTGTGAGCTGTTCCGAGCTACATGTTACTGATATAGTCAGACTACCTAGTACAATGGTCATGCTGATAGCACCAATGCTGCCTGCAGTGTTTGTTCTGGCTGTGTGTTTACCCCATGCAATGATTTCTGTGAAGGTCACTGTGAGGTGTTCAGAACTGTGTGCTACTGAGGTAGTAAGCCAACCTGGTACAATAGTCATTCTGATTGCACAAGTAATTCCCAGTGTTTATACGACACTAAATTCTCCAAGAGGTCAGCAGACAAACTGCAATGAACAGGTCAGATATCATTTGTTATATGAAGAAGGTGGGAACAACGGCAGAGAAGGCTTTGCAACAGTAGTACTATCTATGTGCTACAAAGGAAGGTGTGGAGGTCTTGTGATTATCAGTGGATACACATGTCAGTGCAGGAAACTGGCTATGTCCTATGTATACATCCAGGCAGGAACATATTGATTTGCTATGACATAAAGTCCATATATACAAATGCCCACAGAGAGAAGTAAGAGCGGCAGTGCAGAATACTCAAAATATAGAAACATCCCTACAATGGGACCAGGCCCAGGGGGAAGCATGCCCCCCCCCCCCCCACATTGTAGAATGAAGTAGCAGTCCACGAAAATCACAAAAACTGATAGGCCAAAAAAGAGCCATAAAGATGATAGAATGCATTTGTTTGGAAAAAGAAGCACCTGAGGAAGTGCTAAAGTATAAACAACAAAACCCAGAGATATTTGAACAATATAAAAAAGAAATATGGACATGGGAAAGAAAGAGAGATTTGATATGGTGCAATATTTATTCCAAGGAGAAAGTCAAATTAATCAACATAAGGAAGGCAGCCCAAAAGATATTCAAAGAGAAATACAGGGAAAGGCATCCAGATATGGAAAATTTCACAATCAATAAAATAATATCACAAACAGGGAATGTAAAAAAGAAGATTAGTAAAGTAGAAGTTAAAAAATAGAAGTTGAAGTTACGGAGTGCCTGCAAAGTGAAGGATATGATGTAGAAGATTTAACACAGGTTACATCACAGTATGATGGAGTGAGTCTCCAAAGTAAGAAGAAGCAGGAAGATAAAGAAATATTTGAAGAGGAAATATGGACATGGGAAACAAAAACAACAGTATTATAATTCTAACAGTCAGTCTCCAGCTTGAGATAACATCATTTAACCATGTTGTGTTTAGCCTCACTTATTGCTGAGATCTATCATGTATGTTTCATATTTCAGTCTTAGAATCTTGTTTTTGTTGTTGAAATGTGTTTTATCTGTCTTACACTTATGTATTTATATTTAGTCTTCTGTTAAGAAATGTGGAGCTTTTCTACCTGGGCCTCCGGTGTAAATGGACCTAGTCCAGTTGGACTATCCCGGTAAACAAATGTAAAATAAATAAATACATTTAATATGGTGTAATATTTATGCAAAGTAGAAAGCAAAACTAACCAATACAAAAAGAGCAGCACCAAAGATGTTTGAAGAAAAATATAGGCAAAGGAATCCGGACATGTAAAACTTAACAATAAAAAAAAAAATAAGAAGACAAAGAGGAAAGTTCATTTGAAGCTAGACAGCAAGGAAAGGAACAGGAAACTGTGGAAACTGTGATGCAGTCAATGTTGAGGAGTGATAGGCCAGTGAGTTCCCATGTGACAGAACAACAGATGACACAGGATGAAATTGAAGAGAATGTGCCACAGGAAGATGCTATAGAACTTTCTATAGAATGCCAGCAGGAAATGGAAAACAAGGGATGTGCCCTCAGTATGGAAGAAAATGAGTTAAGAGAAGAGTTGCTTGATTTAATAGACAAAGACAGATATATCAAGATCAATGAGACAAATAGACTGCAGAAGGTTAATCAAACCCAAAAAGTCAGAAGTCTGATAAAACAAATGAATGCAGTAATTAGAACTATCCATAGAGATCCATACGATATAACAGAAGTAAACAGGATATATTACTGCGCAGCTAAATTAATAACTGATAAAGTTCTACCACAGGAACACAGGGTAGCGAGGGAAAAGGGGGGGGGACGAAACTGAATACCATCATGGAAATATCGAATAGAGAAAACCATAAAGCAATTAAGACAAGAAGTGTCATGCTTAGAAGACTACAGAAGAGGGAACAGATCAACAAAAATACTAAGAAAGATAGATGTGATAAAAGCAATGTGCAATATTAGAACAGACCAGGATCTGTCATGCACTATTGCAAATAACAAACTAAAAATTTCAGCACAAGCAGAAAAACTTAGAAGATACACAGATAAATATAAAGGAAAGTACAACATAAGCAATTTATTGATGACCCAAAAAAGTTTTATAGAGAATTGGGAAATAAGGTAAAAGGAATTGAAAGACTGACAAAAAAAGAGGAAGTAAATACATTTTGGAGAAGTATCCATGAGGATCCTATGGAACATAACAAAGATGCTAAATGGATAGAAGAAGTAAAAGAAAGAATAAGAAGTTTAAAGGTACAGGATATGAAATGGGATGAAGTAACAGCCAGAGAGATTGAAACAAAGTTAATAAAAGCCTCTAATTGGAAAATCCCAGGCTCAGATGCAGTATCTAACTTTTGGTTAAAAGTATTAACATCTTTGCACGAGGATTTAGCCATGAGTAAGAACAATTTATATTCACAACCCAAACAGACACCAACCTGACTAACAATAGGCAAAACAATCCTCCTTCTTAAGAGTGAACCTGCAAGTTTCTCTAAAAATTATAGACTAATAACTTGCCTTCCGATGACTTATAAACTATACACGGGAATTGATGCCAACAGAGTGTATAGTCATTTAGAAAAAAACTCAATTTTGGCAGTAGAACAAAAGGGCAATAAAAGAAAGTCATATGGAACAAAGGATCATTTGTTGTTAAATAAAGTCATACTGGAGAACTGCAAAAAGGGAAGAATTTAAGTATGGCATGGATTGACCATAAAAAAGTATTTGATAGTATCCCACATTCATGGATAAAAGAGTGCTTAATTATGTATGAGATACATCCTACACTGATCGACTGCATTACAGTGACCATGAAACAGTGGCAGACCACTTTGCAATTAAGCCATGATAAAGGACAGATTATTATCCCAGGGTTAAAAACTCAAAGGGGGATATTCCAGGGTGACTCTCTGTCCTTAGGCTATGGTTACAATTTGGCTTCTAAAAAACAACATTAAAGACTTCTCATCTTCTCTTTGTCAATGATTTAAACTGTATAGCTCATCAGATGAGGAACTGAAAGCACAGATATAGGTTGTCAAAACTTTTTCAGATGATATAAGAATGCCATTTGGTCTTGATAAGTGTGCAAAAGCAACCTTTAAAGCAGGAAAACTGCAGCATCAGGAAAACAGCAGTTTGGGACAAGAATGTGATATAAAAGAACTTGAGCAAGAAGAGGTGTATAAATATTTGGGAACTGATGAAGGATCAACAATAAAACATGAACAAATGCAAATAAAACTTAGTAAGGAATACTTTAGAAGACTTAAATTAATTCTGAAAACAGCGTTGACATCTAGGAACAAACTCCAGGCTATAAACCAATTTGCTCTTCCTGTCCTAACTTACAGTTTTGGAGTGACTGACTAGCCCCAAAACATGTTGGATAGATTAGACAGGAAAACAAGAAGGATGCTTCATGCTCACCAAATGATTTATAAAAATCATTGAATACCAAGATTATATATTCCCGGCTCTGAAGGAGGGATGGGTCTCCTTGAAATTGATTACATGTATAGATCTGCAATTGTGGGACTCCACACATATCTACTGACCTCACAAGATCCAAATATAGTGAAAGTTTGAAAAATGAGGAGAATAAATCTAAGATGACATCCCTGCTTAGTTTAGTAGAAGCATATCAGCATCAAGCAGGAATGGAAATAAAACCAGAAGCAGAAAACAATCAGGTAGCAACTGAATGTGTCAAAAAAACAAAAGAAAGAATATAAGGTGAAGGATCAGATGAGAAGGCAAGAAATGTGGAAAAAGCATAAATATAGTTGCAAGTATAGAAAACTTCTGGAAAAACCTCATGTTGATCAGTAATGAACACAGGAATGTTTAAGGAGAGGGGAATTCAAACCAAGAGATGAAAAGTTAATACTGGCAGTCCAAGATAGTGGGCTACGTACACACTGGTTTACAAAGTCCATTGAACATGTGGGAGAAACAGACAAATGTAGGTTTTGTAAAACCGAATTGGAAACAGTTGCACACCTCATTGCTGGGTGTGACATACTAATGGCAGAAGGTCTGTGTACTGAAAGGCATAATAATGTGGCAAGACTGTTGCTCTGGGGATTGTGCAAACATTATGATATTGAAGTGTCTGAAAAACACTGGAAACATGAGCCACAAAAGCATCATAGAAAATTATGAAGTTTATATCACATGGGATCACCCCTTAGCAACAGTTCAAAAAATAGATGCAAGAAAACCAGATATAGTAGTCCACGAAAAGAAGACAAAAGTAGCACTGATCACTGAAATTGCTACACCTAGTGACTACAGTGTCTTGCATACAGAGAGACACAAAGTCATAAAATATCAGGATCTGCAGGCAGAAATGAGAGCAATGTGGAAGAAAGATACCCAGACAGTTCTAATAGTAGTTGGAGCAACGGGTCTTATAAAAAAGAATTTACAATCGTATTGTATTTAGATATTTAGATACGCTCCAATATACTGTGGTGGTGGTGCTGCGGTAGCGTTGTCACCTCACAGTTAGAGGTTGCACGTTCGATTCTCAGTTAGAGTGTCTTCTGTGTGTCGACATGCGTGAATGGGCGTTCCTTCATTGAAGGTTGTGCGTTAGGCCCGGCAAGCCAGAACGTAAAAATCTACTGCCAATCATTAGCGGACCGGAGTTCTGCTGTGGTGACCCCTAACTGGGAAAAGCCGAAAGACAGTTTTATTTAGATACGCTCCAATCTATGTAACCCCATACAAATTGCAGAAGGAGTCATTACTGGGCACATTGTGAGTGTTGAGATGAGCATTTTTGGCTCACATCAAATATTGAAATAATACTAATTTCATCAACTTTAATCATACTTTGACTTAGGAATGGGGTCCATTCCCGTCATAGTATTAGAAATCCAAAAGATCTGGAAAAATTAAAAAGCTGGAAGTAATAATGTCCTTTGGCATGTTGTATATTCACATATCCACAAAGGAAGGGGAGATAATGTCCTGTGACAGATAATGCATATAAATGTCCGGACAAGGAGCTGATGATGTCTTGTAAGAGAAAATGCAGAAATGTGTCTGTAGAAAGATGCAAACATCAATTAACTGACAGCACATTCACACCCCTATCCAGGGCAGTGCATATGTCCTGTAATGGACAACACATACACAAAGTCATTCAGGGCAGTGCACATGTCTATAATGAACAACATATACACACACCCCTCCAAGAACAGTGTTCATTTTCTACTACTGATAGCACATACACACCCCCATCCATCTCAGTGCATATGTCTTATAATGAACAACATATACACCCATGCAGAGCAGTTTATATGTTCTGTGACTGAAAGCACATAAACGTACCCATCCCAGGCAGTGCTCATGTCCAGTAACTGACAGCACATACACACACCCATTCAGGGCTATGCATATGTCCTGTAATGAACAACACATATACAAGCCCATCTAGGACAGTGCCCATGTCCTGTAATGAACAGCACATACACCCATGCAGAGCAGTGCATATGTTCTATGACTGAAAGTGCATTTACCCATCCCCAGCAATGCTCATGTCCAGTAACTGACAGCACAAGCACACACCTATCCAGGTCAGTATTCATGTCCAGTAACTGACAACATATACACACACACCTTTTTTAATTTCTCCAAGTCCTTTGTGTTTCTAATATCATGATGGGAATGGACCTAATTCTTAAGTCAAAGTATGGTTAAAGTTTGTTTAGCTGTTTGTTTGGTTGGTTGTTTTTTATTTCTTTTTATTTGTCTTTGTTTACTGGGAAAGTCTAAGTGGGTAATATCCATTTTCAGCAGAGGCCCAGGGAGAAAAGCTCCATTTGCTTACATTGCCTTATACTAAGTTCTAGTTAAACACAGAGTAGTTACATTTCTATTTACATTCATACACATACAATGGTTACATTTATACATTCTAAGATTTGCTTACATTACATTATACTAAGTTCTAGTTAAACACAGATAAGTTACATTTCTATTTACATTTATACACAAACAGTAGTTACATTTATACATTCTAAGATTTGCTTACGTTACATTATACTAAGTTCTAGTTAAACACAGAGTAGTTACATTTATACACATACAATAGTTACATTTATACATTCTAAGATTTGCTTACGTTACATTATACTAAGTTCTAGTTAAACACAGATAAGTTACATTTCTATTTACATTTATACACAAACAGTAGTTACATTTATACATTCTAAGATTTGCTTACATTGTATTTACAGTTAGAGTAGTTACATTTCTATTTACATTTGTACATAAACAGTAGTTGCATTTCTATTTACATTTGTACACAAACAGTAGTTACATTTATATTTACATTTATACACAAACAGTAATTACATTTATACATATACATTATAAGATTGTACAGAGGTGGAAGTTATAAAGAGAAAGCGCATGTGCACCTTAGTAGATTGTACAGGCAGCAGTTTTGTATAAAAACTGTTTTGTCATTTCAGTAAGAGGTTGAAAATATTATGTTTAAGGAGAGTATATGGATAGGATTGTACAGTGAAAACTGTGATGAGTATGTGCAAGACGGGAATTGGTTAAGATGTTGTTTAAGCAGCGGTTTAAAACTAATGAGTTTGTCGGAGAATTTTATTTGTGTGAGGATACTATTCCAGAGTTTAGCAATGCACTGGCAGTAGAATGAGTCTCCTGCGACATTATTTGACTTATTTATAAGTAATAAGAATTTGTTACTAGAATGGAAGTCCCTTGCTAGACAGTAGAGTAGTGATAAGTTTTGCAGTGCAGGGCATTTTTCTGGATGATGAATGAGTTTGTGTGCTGTAGTTAGTTGTGAATATGTTCGACAGTTGTGCATTTCAAGCCAGTGTAATTGCTTCAAGCTAAGATAATGGTGGGTCCTATGAGGGAGACCAGTGGCAAATGTAGCTATTTTATTGTAGCAGGAGGCAAGTTTCTTTCTTTGAGTATTAAGTTTGTTAGGACAGGAGCAGTGTATAAGAGAGTCAGTAGTAAGAAGGTGGAGGCTAGAGTTTTTCTTGTAGTATCTGTAAGGAATCCATTGATCCTCTAACGGGAGCATAATTTCTGGTGTGTACATTTAATGGTGTGCAGTATATGGTGGTCATATTTGAGACTGTCATCTAGTATAACATCTGGAAGTTTACTGTGAATTATAGTTTCAATGACAGTATTATTTGCTGACTTTATGGTAAATAATTGCTTTTGATTTTGGCAATATTTGAGGTGAAAAGCATAGTTTTCTTGGAGTTGAGTAGGAGGTTTGATACTTTGAGCCCGGTTTCTACAGAGGAGAAAGATTTTTGAATAATAGCTTATTTATTGTTGAGACCACACATATTAATGTTGAGTCATCTGCACACTGAACTATAGCATGGTGAGTGGAGGTGTGGAATTCATTAATAAATATATTAAAAAATGGAGGACCAGTATAGAGCCCTGAGGGACACTTGTAGTAACTGGTTGAAAGGATGATGAGGTTTGTTGCCATTTAATGGCTTGTTGTCTTCCAAATAGGTAACTAAGGAGCCACAAAAAGGGGTTTTGGGAAAGTCCTATTGAGGAGAGTCGAATGAGCAACTGCTGGTGGGAGACAGTATGAAATGCCTTTGACAAGTCTGAGGACATGGTGGACACAAGCAGACCACCGTTTCTATGTCCGTTTATTATACTGGTAAACTGAACTAGAGAAATAGTGGTGCTGTGCTGGAGCCTAAAGCCATGTTGTGTTTCTGAGAGCAGGTTATTTGAGGTTAGGTATTGCATCAGCTGCATATGGATGCATTTCTGTAATATTTTGGAGAGGGGTGTAGAGATTTGCTATTGGTCTGTAGTTATTAAACACTGTAGATGTGCCGTGTTTGTGCAGTGGTATAATGTAGGATTTTTTCCACAGTGATGGGACATATCTTTCTGCTATGGACCTTGTGATGATGTAAGGTAGTGCCCACTATGCCAGGAGAAGTAAGTCAGTGGTTGTGTAACATATGCTAGCATAGGTGGCTGGAGTTTTGTAAAGAATTATATGTCATTTGTATATCAAACTGATTTGTACAGGTGCTTGTGTTTAAAATGTATTTGTAAAGCTTCTTGTGGTAAAAACTGTACCAACAGTGGGTCCTGCTGGACTGAAAAGAAATTTGCCTGCATGTTGGACTGTATTGTAACTGTTGAAATGAATATACTGTAACAGAGGATACTGGAAAAGAAGAGGTTAATCTCAGTCCAGCTAGCTTTGAAAAATAGTCTGAAATTAAATTACCTGGTTTAGGCCATAAAGATTGTATCTTACAGTTGAGATTGCAGCAAGAGACAAAATGTCTGTGAAAACCAGGACTAGGAATCCTTCAGCATTATCCTTAGAGATGAACTAATTGCTACCTTGAAAGGGTGGAAGTTTTTGAAATTGTTTTATAGCTTCCAGTTGTTGTAACACATCTTGGCAAAGCTCTATGTGTGTGTGTATTATGATACATATGTGCAAGACTCTGATTCAGTTTCATGTGAAGGGGTAGTGTGGTAACCAGAAGTCAGATGACCAGATGTATGTGATGTCATTCTGTAATCCAGCACTGAAATTAATTTTTAATACTAGATGAAAAAGAAGTCTCAGGGTAATCTTTTTGTGAAACCTGACAAGAAGGAAGACCACTCACCTACATCATCTTGTCTTGCTCTAGTAAGTGACCTAGGGGACAGTAATTCTTTAAATCAGTCAGGAGAATATAGTGAGATTAGTTAAATATTTTTTCCTGTACCTGTGTGAATCTTTCCATCTGTGTAATTTTTACTATTTCCTGTGATTGAAACTCTGGTGTTTATTGTAAATAGATATCTAGTATTTTCATGTTCTTTTATTATTTATTATTAAATATATTTAAACTTGTCATTGTGGCTGGTCATTTAGAGAATATGTTTTAACCTTTGAGAGTACTTATATTTATTTGCTGACTCTGTGGCCATTCCTGAAAGCCTTGGTGCATTGATCAAAGACTACCATTTGTATTAGTATTAATTTTACTCAGAATATTTGGGTACCCTTGTAAGAGCCTTAAAGTAGCTGACTTTGGAGTGTTCCAGTGGCAGTATCTACCTTATAGTCTGGGCCGACAGAGCATAAATCTGTGCCAGACTTTCCCAGGGGTGTGTGTGTGTGTGTGTGTGTGTGTGTGTGTGTGTGTGTGTGTGTGTGTGTGTGTGTGTGTGTGTGTGCGTGTGTGCGTGCGTGTGTGCGTGTGTGTGTGTGTGTGTGTGTGTGTGTGTGTGTGTGTGTGTGTGTGTGTGTGTGAAAATCAAATTTCAAAGAATGTGTGTTCCCTCCGTGGTCTTAAGGGAATTTGTACAGAGAGCTGCATCTGGAAATACTGTATGCAGCTATTTTTGTTCCAAGTGAACATCCTTCACTGGTGTCCATGATGAGACTCCTTGATCACTGGCCCTGAGGAGGGACGTCACAGACCTATTGATTAATATGAACACAGGAAAGGCAATGACTTTTGTGGCCATTTTTAGGTAGTCTGATGTTAGTTGATCTACAGCTACAGAAGTAGTTTTTAGTTTAAGGAGCAACTTTCTTATGAATGAGGAAAGTACTGGACTAAAAACTAAAGAGCTGTGGGTGGTTTTGATTGGAAAGGGGTTGAGTAAGGGGGAAGATGTATTAGTGTCATAAGAGACATAATATTGATTGTATAAAGTAGCATTAAACTGTGTAGGGACAAAGTTTGTCATATTGTCTGTTTTTGGAGAGGGAGTGGTGCTATTGCCAAAGTGGAGTAGTTTATTTACTGATGACCAAAACAAGTTTTAGGTTGTTTATATGTTTGTTTTCCAGGTTGATATAGTATGTTTGCTTATCCTGTTTGACATGGAGTTTTGCAGGTTTTCTAAGATGTCTAAATTGCTGGAGCGCACTTTGAGTTCTATCTTTATATCAGTTTTCCAGGCTTTATCTTTTTTTATCATGAATTTTTTGTTTCCTTTGTCAGCCATAGTGTAGGGTTGGACTTTACTCTTTTATTACGTACTGGTGCTAGATTATTTAAGATCTGGAAGAATATGTTATTAAAGTACTCTACAGCAATATCTAGCAGCATTGCTCTAAGTATACTCCAGTTATATTTTTTTAGTGTTTCATTGAAAATATCTTTGCTGAAATTGATTGTATTTCATATTTGATTACAGATTATATGTTTATGTGGGTTATGGTGAGTTCTAATAGCCTATATTGGTATATGGTCACTTATGCTATCTGAGTGGCAGCCTACTTTTGTCAATTTGTCTGGTTTGTTTGTAAGAATCCAATCTAACATTGAGTGTCTCCCTGAAGTTTTGCTGATTCTAGAAGGTGTGTGTAGTAATTGTCTGAAGTTGTACAAGTTATGGATTCAGTGGGGGTAGTGGAATTTATAAATTTCCAGTCTGTATTTAAGTCTCCAAGTATTATAGTTTCGTTGTTAATTTGTTGGGATATCCATTACAGAATGCTTTCAGTAGTATCAACATCATTCCCTGGTGGTATATAAATTGCTGTTAAACATATAGGTTTCCTATTGTTGATTTTAGGACTGTTGTCAGTAGTTTGGCATTGTTAAATTTGAGTATTTCCTGTGGAAGTAAGGTAATAGAGAATTTTTATAGATGATTGCTATACCAACTGCACAATTGTTTTGTCTCTCATCCCTGAGTATATTGTATCGGGGGGGGGGGTCTCATTATCCTTTATTTCTCTTTTTAATCAGGTTTCAGTAGCAATGACTACATCAGGGGTGTATACGGCAAGATAAGCATGTATTCCATGGATTTTATTGCACATACTTCTTAGGCTCATATTTAGTAAGGTGAGTTTTGATTCTGTTTTTTTGCCGAGATGCATTAGGTGACTGGTTTATTTTGGTTACCTATTACAAAATCGAAGTTATGGAACTTCGAATACCATATGGTCGACACCATATGATCGAAGTTCCGTAACTTAAAAATTAAAAAAATAAATAAATAAAACAAAGAAAACGTACCCTGATGAGTTAAAGCAGGGGGGCAGGCCCCTCTGCACCCCCACACCCCCCCCACTACTTAAATATACCAACTCTGAGATCGCACTTTAATGAACTATGGTGTGGAAAGGGAAGATTTCCCTTTCCTACACTGTAGCATGATCTCTGAGTTGGTATATTTAAGTAGCAGGGGGTGTGGGGGCACAGCCCCCCACGTGGGGGTGCAGGGGAGCTTGCCCCCCTGCCTACACCCTGTACTTTTACTTTTTTTTAATGTTTATTTTGAAGATTTAGAATTTTCAATTGTTCAATCATTAAAGGTCGATCTTTAACGGTTCAAACAATTGAAAATTCGATGTTCCAATAGGAACCCATTTATTTTGAGGTTGGAAGCGATGGTTTTTATGAACAGTGGGACCAGGCTCGGGGTGAATATTGCCACTAATTTTTTGAATTGATATTTTACAGTGGGAAGAGTGTGGCCAGTTATATTTTAGTCTTGGTTTGACATTTGATCATAAATTTGGGTGTTAAGTTTTAAGATATTTATAGAGAAATAAATCAGATGTGGTTTGTTTGTAGCAATAGGGTGCTATGGAGAAAGACAGGTTGGGTAGATGTTGATATTCTTTCTGAGGATTGGTTGATGTCCTAAGTAAAATTCATGAAATTAATATTGGTTCAGTATTTAATGTTAGCTAGAAGTGTTGTTTGCAGCACTTGCAATGTGCCCAGTATTGACTCCTGCAATTCATATGGAGTTACATGTATCAGTAACATATCTAAGTCTGATTGTACTATTGGAACTGTCTGGATATCCTTATTCCACATTGCCCATATTTCTGCCTACAAATCCTGGTATTTTATGACTTTGTGTGTCTCAATTTCAGTGATCAATGCTACTTTTAATTTCTTTTCATGGACTACTATATCTGGTTTTCTGGCATCTGTTTTTTGAACTGCTGGTAATGGGTGATCCCATGTGATATAAACTTTATTTTGTATAATGCAGTGTCGCTCATGTTTCCAGTGTTTTTCAGCTACTTAATGTTTGGACAAGCCGCAATGCAACAAGTCTTGCCACATTATTACACCTTTCAATATACAGTTCTTCTATATCACAACCAGCAACAAGATGTGTGACTGTTTAAAATTCTGTTTTATAAAACCTGCATTTCTCTGCTTCTCCCACATGTTCAATATATATCATGCCATATACATTATACAACATCGCTTTGGTATATATTTTAACATATATACATTTTTTGATATTTAATATGTTATATATGAATGTTATTTTAATTTAACACTCATTGTTATTTGTAATGAATTGTTTATGATGTATTTTTATTTTCCATAGATGGTTTTTATTGTTTTTTTAAAAGGACACTTCCCCTTCGTTAATTTATGGAATACACTGTTCTTGAAGGAAATGACATCATGCTCGCACTATTTAAAAGTGTGTTGCATTTTTTATGTATGTTTCTGATGAAGCTTTCTGCATAGCAGGGGCGAAAACATCTTGTCTTGAATAAAGAACGTTAAAGCAGTATTTGGTTTCCTTGGCTTGAGAGCTTTTACTGTGGTGAACTGCTGGTAATGGGTGATCCCATGTGATATAAACTTTATTTTGTATAATGCAGTGTCGCTCATGTTTCCAGTGTTTTTCAGCTACTTAATGTTTGGACAAGCCCCAATGCAACAAGTCTTGCCACATTATTACACCTTTCAATATACAGTTCTTCTATATCACAACCAGCAACAAGATGTGTGACTGTTTAAAATTCTGTTTTACAAAACCTGCATTTCTCTGCTTCTCCCACATGTTCAATGGACTTTGCAAACTATCGTGTACATAGTCCATTATCTTGGACCGCGAATATTAACCTTTCATCTTTTGGTTTAAATTCACCTCTCCTTAACCATTCCTGAGTTCAATCCTGATCAACATGAGATTGTTCCAAGAGTTTTCTATACTTGCAACTGTATTTATGCATTTTCCACATTTCTTGCCTTCTCGTCTGATCCTTCACCTAATATTCTTTCTTTTGTTTTTTTTTGACACATTCAGTTGCTACCTGATTTTTATCTACTTCTGGTTTGATTTCCATTCCTGCTTGACACCAATATGCTTCTGCTAAACTAAGCAGGGAAGTCATCTTATGTCTGTTCTCCCCATGTTTTAAAATCTCACCATGTTTGGGACTTGTGAGGTCAGCAGATATATATGCAGTCCTACGATTGCTTATCTATACATGCAATCAATTCTGAGGAGGCCCATACCTCCTTCCGAATGAATATAGTCTTGGTATACACTGATTTTTATAACTAATTTGATAAGCATGAAGCATCCTACTTGTTTTCCTGTCCAATCAATCCAACACCTTTTGCAGCCAGTCAATCACTCCAAAACTGTAAGGACAGGAAGAGCCAATTGGTTTATAGCTTGGACTTTGTCCCTGGATGTCAACACTGTTTTCAGTATTAATTTTAGTCTTCTAAAATATTCCTAAGTTTTATTTGCATTTGTTCATGTTTTATTGTTGGTCCTTCATCAATTCCCAAATATTTATATGCTCCCTCTTGCTCAAGTTCTTTTATATCCCATTCCTGTCCCAAACTGATGTTTTCTTGATGCTGCAGCTTTCCTGCTTTAAAGGTTGTGTTTGCACATTTATCAAGATCAAATGACATTCGTATATCATCTGAAAAAGTTTTGAAGACTTGCAGTTGTGCTTTTGGTTCCTCATCTGATGAACTATACAGTTTTAAATCATCCACAAAAAGAAGATGAAAAGTCTTTACACTTTGTTGTTTTCTGGGAGCCAAATTGTAGCCATGGCCTAATCTGTTAAGTAGACAGCTTAATGGATTAAGGGCAAGACAACAATGCAGCAGTGACAAAGAGTCACCCTGGGATACCCCCCTTTGAATTTTTACACTTGGAATAATAATTTGTCCTTTATCATGACTTAACTGCAAAGTGGTCTGCCACTGTTTCATGGTCACTGTGATGTAATTGATCAGTCTAGGATTTATCTTATATATGTTTACGCATACTTTTATCTGTAAATGTGGGATACTGTCAAATGCTTTTTTTTAACAATACATTATCTTTTGTTCCATATGACTTTATTTTGGTACGTTTTTGTTCTATTGCCATGAGTGAGTTTTTTTCTAAATGACTATAAACTCTGTCAGCACCAATTAAAATATATAGTTTATACGTCGTTCGAAGGCAGGTTATTTGTCTATAGTTTTTAGGATAGCTTGCAGTTTCATTCTTAAGTATTGTTTTTGTAGTGTTTTTCATGTTGTTAACCAGGTTGGTGTTTGCTTGGGGTGTCCATGTAAACAATTCTTATTTGTGGCTAAATCTTCATGTAAATATGTTAATACTTTTAACCAGAGGTTAGGTACTGCATCTGGGCCTGGGGTTTTCCAATTAGAAGCTTTTCTTAACTTTGTTTCATTCTCTCTGGCTGTTACTTTCATCCCATTGCATATCCTGTACCTTTAAACTTCTTATTCTTTCTTTTACTTCTTCCATCCATTTAGCATCTTTGTTATGTTCCACAGGATCCTCATAGATATTTCCTAATAATGTATTTATTTATTCTTTGTTTGCTGATGTTTTAATTCCTTTTGCTTTGTTTCCCAGTTCTCCATAAAAATTTTTCGGTCATCAATAATTTTCTTATTTTGTACTTTTCCTTTATATTTATCTGCATATCTTCTAAGTTTTTCTGCCTGTGCTGATATTTTTAATTTATTATTTGTGACAGTGCATGATAGATCCTAATCTGTTCTGATACTGCACATTTCTTTTATCACTTCTATCTTTCTGAGTATTTTTGTTGATCTGTTTCCTCTTCTATACTCTTCTAACAGTGACACTCATTGCCTTAATTGCTTAACTGACAGCACATACACACAC
Organism: Protopterus annectens; assembly: GCF_019279795.1. Lineage (NCBI taxonomy): Eukaryota > Metazoa > Chordata > Ceratodontiformes > Protopteridae > Protopterus > Protopterus annectens. The sequence goes on along the minus strand of NC_056739.1, from coordinate 55,297,483 downwards.
CCAGCACTCATGTCCTGTAACTGACAGCACATACACACACCCAGCGCTCATGTCCTGTAACTGACAGCACATACACACACCCAGCGCTCATGTCCTGTAACTGACAGCACATACACTCACCCAGCACTCATGTCCTGTAACTGACAGCACATACACTCACCCAGTGCTCATGTCCTGTAACTGACAGAACATACACTCACCCAGCGTTCATGTCCTGTAACTGACAGAACATACACACACCCAGCGCTCATGTCCTGTAACTGACAGCACATACACTCACCCAGTGCTCATGTCCTGTAACTGACAGAACATACACACACCCAGCACTCATGTCCTGTAACTGACAGCACATACACACACCCAGCGCTCATGTCCTGTAACTGACAGCACATACACTCACCCAGTGCTCATGTCCTGTAACTGACAGCACATACACACACCCAGCGCTCATGTCCTGTAACTGACAGCACATACACACACCCAGCGCTCATGTCCTGTAACTGACAGCACATACACTCACCCAGTGCTCATGTCCTGTAACTGACAGCACATACACACACCCAGCGCTCATGTCCTGTAACTGACAGCACATAGCGCTCATGTCCTGTAACTGACAGAACATACACACACCCAGCGCTCATGTCCTGTAACTGACAGCACATACACACACCCAGCGCTCATGTCCTGTAACTGACAGCACATACACACACCCAGCGCTCATGTCCTGTAACTGACAGCACATACACACACCCAGCGCTCATGTCCTGTAACTGACAGCACATACACACACCCAGCGCTCATGTCCTGTAACTGACAGCACATACACACACCCAGCGCTCATGTCCTGTAACTGACAGCACATACACACACCCAGCACTCATGTCCTGTAACTGACAGCACATACACACACCCAGCGCTCATGTCCTGTAACTGACAGCACATACACACACCCAGTGCTCATGTCCTGTAACTGACAGCACATACACACACCCAGTGCTCATGTCCTGTAACGGACAGCACATACACACACCCAGTGCTCATGTCCTGTAACTGACAGAACATACACACACCTCTCCAGGGTGATGTCCTGCAATGGATAGCACATTTACACACCCATCAAGGGCAGTGTTCAGATTCTGTGACTGACAGCACATGCACACATACATCCAAGGGGTCTATATTAGATAAACGAAAGTTTATCTTACTGAACGCTAACATGAGCGAAAATCCCAGAACCCAAAACCAGAATTGTGAGATCGCAGTACAGTGAAGATGGGAATATTTGCCCTTTCCTCACTGTAGTGCAATCTCGGAGTTGGAATATATATTTAGTGGGGGGTGTGGGAGGCACAGCCCCCCACAATTGCAGTTTCGAGTTCCGGGATTTTCGATAATGTCAGCGTTCAGTAAGATAAACTTTCATTTATGTAATATAGACTCCATCCAAGGCAAGGCTCATGTCCTATAACTGACAACACATACACATACACATGCCCATCCTGGGCAGTACACATAACCTGTGACTGATAGAACACACTCATACCCATGCAGGGCAGTACACATGTCCTGTGACTGATAGAACACACTCATACCCATGCAAGGCAGTACACATGTCCTGTGACTGATAGAACACACTCATACCCATGCAGGGCAGTACACATGTCCTGTGACTGATAGAAAACACTCATACCCATGCAGGTTAGTGCCCAGATCCTATAACTGAAAACACATACACACACCAGTCTAAGGCAGGGCACATGTCATGTAACTGACAGCACATTCATACACCTATCCAAGATGATGCTCAGGTCTTGTGACTAAACAGACCCACACACACACACACACACACACACACACACACACACACACACACACACACACACACACACACACACACACACACACACACAAACACACATGCATCCAGCGCAGTGCTCAGGTTCTGTGACTGACAGCACATACACACATACATCCAAGACAGTGCTCATGTCCAATAATTGACAACACATACACATGCCCATCCAGGGCAGTACACACGTCCTGTAACTGACAACACATACACACACCAATCTAGGGCAGGGCACATGTCCTGTAAATGACAACACATACACATGCCCATGCAGGGCAGTACACATGTCCTGTGACTGATAGAACACACTCATACTATTGCAGGGCAGTAAACATGTCCTGTGACTCATGGAACACACTCATACCCATCCAGGGCAGTACACACATGTCCTGTGACTGATAGAACACACTCATACCCATGCAGGGCAGTACACATGCCTGTGACTGATAGAACACACTCATACCTATGCAGGGCAGTACACATGTCCCGTGACTGATAGAACACACTCATACCCATGCAGGTTAGTGCCCAGGTCCTATAACTGACAATACATACACACACCAATCTAGGGAAGGGCACATGTCCTGTAACTGACAGCACATTCATACACCTATCCAAGATGATGCTCAGGTCTTGTGACTAAACAGACCTACACACACACACACACACACACACACACACACACACACACACACACACATCCAAGCTGGTTCTTAGGTACACACACCCATCCCGTTCCTGTGACTGACATGACATGCACACTCCCACCCAGGGTGATACCTGGATCCTGTGACTGACAGCAGAGATTCACAAATACACACATACAGGGTTTATATCATTATGTTGAACTGTGATAAGCTGGAATACCAAAACAACAAACTGCAAACTCCGAAATGGAATAACGCTGAAAACTCAAAACTCCGAAGTTCAACACTCCGAATGGTTATAGTTGGCCCAAGCATGCATATGCATGAAGTCTCCACTGTGGTGTGATCTCAGGGTTGGCATATTTAAGTAGGGGGGGTGGGGGGGCACTGCCCTCCACACTGAGGGGTGTGGAGGGCGAAGCCCTCCACATTAGTAATAGTGTTAAGTGTTACTGTGTTGTTACGTTATCGTACTGGTCTGAAGCTGGCCGACTGTTGCTTTTCGGAGTTCTGTTTTTCCTAGTTTTGTGTTTTCAGAGTTTTTACATTTTGGAGTTTGCAGTTCAATGTTTTGGTGTTCGGACTTATCACAGTTCGATGATCTGATATAGACCCCACATACACCATTGCAATTTGCTAAAGAAAATCCAAATGGCTTTCAGTGCCTCATAGTGCCACATTTCTTTAAAGTACTCTATTTTACAAGCTGCTTAACCACAGTCACTGCCCCCGTTTAAGAGTGATGTTACCTTTACAAAACAACCCTAATGTACTCAGCAGTGCACAGGATAACAGTTTCTGTCTAGAACACCCTCCATTTAAAACCGCTTTGATGAGAGTGTCTTCTCAAGACTGAGACCTGCTACCTGGAACCACTTGCTGGCAGCAGGCATAACAAAATATACAGACCATTAAAAGCTTCAAAGATATATGTAACAAGCATCTCTTTGCTGACTCTACATGCAACTGCTACCATGACAACGGTTAGGTAACTTACCATCCCATAGCATGAATAATAGAATGTATTTAAGAAACTTTTTTCAATTCCTTCATGTGGTATCTTATAGACATATGTTTCACATATCTGTAGGAGTTCATGTATTATATGTATGAATGCACTGTATATATATACATATATATATATATATATATATATATATATATATATATATATATATATATCTGTATGTGTGTGTGTGTGTGTGTGTGTGTTTGTGTGTTTGTGTGTGTGTGTGTGTGTGTGTGTGTGTGTGTGTGTGTGTGTGTGTGTGTGTGTGTGTGTATATATATATATATATATATAGATATATATATATATTTTTTCTTCACCCTTCAATGCACTCTGACTGGATATTTTAATTTTAACAATATTGCATTCAGTCTTACTATGTGTTCAGTTTATATACTATATTGTTGAATGAAAGGCCGTGATGGTTTTTCTGATCATTGAGTTTGGGTTATAGCTGAAAGGGGTTAATAGATCAGTCCATTTACCCAGTGAACAAATAGTAAATAAATAAATTAAATAAAGTTCAAAGTCAAGAGTAAACACTCGGAAAAAAGTTAAAATAAATAGCTTGAACAGCAAAATAGACTCAAAGTTATTTAATAAAAATCAGTTTAAGGACTGTTGTACAAATATTTAGTAGTTAGTGAAGATTTATGGTATTGCAGATGAAATAAAAATAATTAGTATATTAGTTACCATTTATTCTGAGTACTAATATCACCCAAAAACAAAAGAGAAAAAAAGTGGGGTGAAGGTTGTGTGAGTGTTACATTATTGGTTCCACTTCATATCATCGAATTATCATTTCATCGAATTTCAAATCATCGAGACCAAATCATCGAAAACTCAAATCGTCGACAACTCATAACATCGAATCTCAAATCATTGAAAACTATAAAGCAGCTATATGATGATATTTCGATGATATGAAGTGGAACCATAATATTATATACTGGCTTTACACATCTGAGTAGTCTGATGAAAAAGAGTAAAGCCATGGGGAGGTATTAGTTGATATAGTATTAGTTGATATAACAGTTCAGAATATTCCAGGGGTAGTTGTTTGGGAGAGCTGACCTAGTCTTATGACTGCTTTGGAAGTCTCAACAGCTTCCGTGAAAGTGTAGATATATTCCATTTACGGTTGAGTGGTATGGACAAAGATGGAGAGGGTTCCTTTAAACTCACCATTTCACACAGCCAGATCAGGATGTTGCACATAATGAGATTACAGTGGAAGAGAAAATAATAATAATAATACTAATAATAATAATACTAATAATAATAATAATACTAATAATACTAATAATAATACCAATAATACTAATAATACTAATAATACTAATAATAATAATAATAATAATACTAATAATAATAATACTGCTTAAATGGCACTTAGCAAGTAGAGGCACATATAACCCTACACCATCCACAGACGTGGAACATGTACATCATATCTTCACACCTTATTAGTGTTATAGCCCAAAGGCAGCTTTAAGCAGAAAGTGGGGATGTTACAAATTTTGTAACAAAAGTCATAGCTCAGAAGTGTTTTGTGACATGCTAACACTAGAATATGAGTTTTCTAGCAAATAAAGTTCCACAAAAGAACTTGGAGGAACAAGAAAACATATCTGTCTCCTTAATTTTTCAGTGATTGGCTTTTTCCTCCTCATGTCTCATTCTTCTGTATGTAAAATCACTCAACCGCACAAATGAAATATTACTAATGTCCGAATGCAGAGTCAGTCAACCGTACAAATGTTCGAATGCAGAGGACAGCAGGTGTAGTACAGCAGAAAGCTAAACTCCAGGATGCTGCAATCATTATTATATGTAGGATCATTATTATATGTGCGATCATTATTATATGTAAATATGTAATATTATTAAGCCTG
>NC_056739.1:55219580-55289580 GCF_019279795.1 Protopterus annectens | reverse complement strand
AGGAATTAGAAATTACACAGTATTTTATCAACGAAGGTACAGACAACAAATTCATAGGTTCATAGGTGTGTACAAGGTTAATGACCACAAGGGGATTTTTAAGCCTAGCCATGCATCCCCAATCTCTGACAAGTTCTGGTAACCTAGATAGGTGTAAGCGGGGGCTTGGGACATGAACCATTTACAGGCTGCCTGGTTTGATTAGAGAGACATAGGTGCCAAACCAGGGATGAATTTCCTGTTCCTCTATTCAAGTGTAACTTAGACTAGCTGTTTTTTAATAAAATTGAGAATTTAAGAGAACTGGAGATTAAATAAAGGATTCCATCTTGGTTTAATCAAAATGTTGACCACAAAACGTCAACAAAATGTAAGCAAACACAATACTAGACATGCCGCAAGCAATAACCTCAGTGCATGCAAAACTTTACATTTTAAAATAAAAGATAAATACATCATTCATTTATTTATTTTTACAGGAGGCAAGTCATCTTGTACCCACATGTTGAAGGCTGCATCCCCCTAACACTGCCTGCTTATTATAAATATATATACTAACTCAGTTCACACAGGACTGGAGAAAAGTGCAAATACCCAACCCAGAGAATTGTGCGATCTTGTTTAACTGTCAACACTCTTCTTAGTCAACCCAATTGTAGCAACTAAACAGATGTCGATTGTCGATTAAATTTATCGTCTACCTATTGAAATGTTGGCACTCAAAACGCCAAGTGCACACACGTGGAATAGTAAAGGCAAAAAATCCAAGAGAAAATTGAATCTCAAGCATAAATCTTTCATTTTAAACTTCTTTTTTCCAGGGGGCAAGCCCTCTGCACCGTCCCAATGTGGGGAGCAAGCTTTCCACACTTCCTAAACTTATATATACCAACTCTGAGATCACCATACCTCAGAGAAAAGGGAATATTCAGGGGAAATAGCCATCTTGGACTTGGTATATGTAAGTCCGCTTTTTCAGCCATTCAGTCTCTGTGTTTCTGGACTTGATCTAGCAGGTCCCAACCTTTCAAATGATTATCAGTTGACTGCTCCAATTTACATTTATATGATATTATCCCTACCAAAATAGACACTGTTACAATGGAAGGTATTGATAAAATGGCACTGGTTTATGTTTATGTTATTAATAAGACTCTTCTTGTTAAAGACAGACCTAGTATGCATACTTATTTATGTATTGTACTTAAAGGAAAACTCTAACCTGAAATTCAAATATATGTGTTTTTTCATCATGATATTGTGTGATATACTAGTATATCAGAATGGCTGTAACTGTGCCATATTATATTTTAATTTCTTTTTAACTCAAAATGGACCTCATCGGGGCTTGTCATATTGGTGTGACTTTGTTTTTAGTAGATTTTGGTTCAGATTCAAAAAACTTTCCCTACACTTGCATAAACTGCTACTGTCAAAAGGGGCAGTTTATTCAAACACAGGAAATGCAATTCAGAGATATTATTAGATGCAATGAGAAAAGACCTCATTGTTAGCTAACTTGCATGTCTCCAATTAGCATACTTACCTCTCAACCACTTAACACAGAAATCTGAACAAAATCAGAAATAATAGGGGGGACAAATGCCCAAAAATAGGGACAGATTTTAAATATTGCTCCTGTAAACTTAGAAAGTTGCTACAACAGGTTTTGCATTACCATGATTTTTTTCTGATACATATGAAGTCAGAAATTCAAAGGTCTGTCATTATTTAGTGACTTCTGTCCTTGATGATATGCTCAAAAACACAAATTTTATTAGGCACAGATAACCAATGAGGTAAAAATCTGAACATTTTGCAAAAACCCGGACAGCTGAAAGGTATGAACTTGCATGATAATACCATTAGTGCTAATCAGCACTTTCCTGCAGTAATCGCCACTGATGGCCCATGCATCATGTTGGTACTAGCAAACCCAATTCTCCTACATATGTGCAAACATTCAAACATCCTCATCTACTAACAACATATGCCAATTTTGTCGTATGATGGTTTCAAACCTTTTCACATCCCTTGTATATGGTAAAACCATCGGAATGTGTGATAATACACTATTCCTGATACCTGCCCTGTCACTACCTGCTCTATTAGAGTAGTAGGGCTTCGCTTTACCTTTCCTTTCTTTGTGTACATTATGGTACACCTTATCCATTTCATGTTCACTATACCCCCCATTAATTAAACCTGTTCTTAGCTTAGGTAACTCATTTCTATACACTTCCTCTTAACAACATAGGCGAGATGTTCTCATTGGTTTGAAACCATCATATGACAAAATTGGCATATGTTGTTAGTAGATGAGGATACTACCAACATAGTGGGTGGACAACCACATTTTGCATTTAGAAATAAGAAAAATCTGAAACAGCAGCTTTGCTACCCAAGGACACCTGCTCTGATGGATAGCACAGTGAATGGTACCCATAGATGTGGAAAATGTACACAGTGCATTTATATAGATGAATCAAGGTTTTTTAAGCACCCTGAAACAGGGCATCTGTGGGAGCTAAGGAATTCTGCTGACTGCATTACTAAGAATGTAGTGTATGTAGCTCACTGCACAACATGTTTCCATTTCTATGTTGACAAAACTAACCGTCACCTTAGGGAACGGATAAGGGATCACCTTTACTGCACTAGAAAAGAGCAACTGTATAGTGCTTTGGCTAAGCATACATTGGATAAAGGGTATGACCATATATTTTTGTTTCAGGTTTTACACATTTAGAATGTCAGCAATAGGATGGGGGACATAGTCAATACTACTGAAAATATGGAAGTAAAATGGATTTTGCATTTAGGAGCACATAGAGGTTTGGGTTTGAATGATAGTGTTCCATTGAAGCCAGTGCTAAAATCTAGAAGGCTAAAATAAAACAAAAAATAATAATACTATTTTAATAAGAGAAGGCTACATAAACACATGCAGGGCTTTGGGTTAATATGACAGTATTTCTTGAGCTGCTTCTAGCATAGATATCATTAAAGACAAGCATTTGTTGAGATGTATGTATTAAAGCATATGTATTTACTAGGTGGACAACAAGTACCTTTATTAGGCAGAATATATGTATTCCTATAGCCGTTGACTGTGTACTGCTTATACTTTTATATATATTGTTATGTATATTTTTATGCTTATATCTATGCACATAAGTAGTTACTAAATGGGGAACATGAGTATATGTATTTATTCATTGACTTTTTATGTATTTTATTTATATTTATTCACGTTCTTGTCTTTACATTTTGTGCATGTGGTTTTTAAACCGAGTTTTTCTGACTTCAGCAATTAACTAAGGGAAAAACGTAACCATAGTAATTAATTGATTGCTGAGTGCTGAATTAACTTTGACTGGTATGATTGGTTGTTCTAGTAATTAATTAAATGCTGTTGCTGTTTGAATGAACTGTCTGATGACGCAATGGTTACCATTGCGAAAGTGCTCACCATTTTGTATTAAAGAAGAAGATTTTACTTTGTCGTGGTTCCGCTTCTTTATTCCAGCTACCTTCCTACTGGGCACCTGTGTTTCAACATTTTCAATTTCTGGGCTGGTTTGGATTTATTTGTTTGCTGCATGTATATATATATATATATATATATATATATATATATATATATATATATATATACACACACACACACATATATGCACATATGCATAGAAGCACACACATAAATACATATATACATATATACAAACAGTTTGGTTGAACATTCCTTCTCAAAGAGAAAAAAAAGCCTAATTGTATTATTGCAAATAAGATGATCACACAAGCTGGCTTTGTTTTTTATGTACAAGATTACACTACAGCTGGGATCAGGTAATGTGCTCTTTCCCCCTGTAGTGCAATATCAGAGTGAGTATATAAAATAAGCCAGGGTGTGGGATGTAAAAGGGACAAAATAATTGTCTAATTTACTTTTGTTTAATATCTGATAGGCTGGTGATCAAACATTTTTGATCGATCACTTAATATTCCATAATTTGTTTTTTTTTTCGGTGAAGAAACCTACCTACACCCATACAAACATATATATTGTATATATTTCATTCTATATGTGTGTAGGAAGTTTAGAGTATTTGAGTGTCAGGATGTTGAATAAAGGCAGCTATCATGAGATGTTTATTTGATACTACCGAAAAAAGGTGTCTCAGCTTAAAATTCAATTCAGAGACAAGTTTAGCTGCGATGAGGAAGACCTCATTATAGGCTAATTTGCAAGACTTCAGCACAATCAATTGCTCACTCAATCCATAAGGAAATAAATGAGTTAAGCCTAGATGCAGTTATTCAATTAAAAGGTTACAAAAGCAACATAGAATATGATAACATTCCTAACAAAGTATATAACGTTTTACATACAGTGCAAAAACACTGATGTATCACTTTAACAAATAGTTGCCTACGAGATTATCACTTTTAGTATGAAAACTGGTGTATATAAATCTGCTCAATGTCAGACCTAAGTAATGTGCGTGTGTGTGTGTGTGTGTGTGTGTGTGTGTGTGTGTGTGTGTGTGTGTGTGTGTGTGTGTGTGTGTGTGTGTGTGTGTGTGTGTGTGTGTGTGTGTGTGTGTGTGTGTGTGTGTGTGTGTGTGTGTGTGTGTGTGTGTGCGTGTGTGTGCGTGTGTGTGTGTGTGTGTGTGTGTGTGTGTGTGTGTGTGTGTGTGTGTGTGTGTGTGTGTGTGCGTGTTTGTGTGTTATACATTGAATGGACTAATGCATAGTGAAAAATTCAGAAATAATAGATAAAGGAAAGGTCACAATTACATCCCTGGCAGTGGTCTTTTGTTCCTGAGAAGGAGCATATTTTCAATCCTGTTAGGGAGTGCAGTTTGGATACAAACTGCCCACAGTTACCCTGTGGTAGTTTTCTCACCACTCAGCTCACTGTTGGTCATTCTCTCAACAAGGAGTCTAGAGCTATGAACAGGTTTGGAAAATATGGTTTCATGTCCTCCACTTTGTCTTTGTTGTTTCAGCCACATAGTACATTTTCAGGGGAACATGGCTCATGAACAACAAGATGCAGCAGAATAGTTGCCAGACAGCCCACTGAAGAAGAAAAAAGAGGCCACAGTAACCATTTGTTCTGGTGGGAGTAGTCCTGGGGTCCACAATGTATACAATGAGCTGCTAAAACAGCAGCAGCAGCCAGTATAATTACACCCTGGTACTCCTGGCTGGACACCAGGGTGACTTTCATACATACTCACATTAAAGGACCTCTCCTGTTCAGCCCTGAAGTCTCTAATCATCTTGAAAACCCTTGTCACTGTCGGTGTTAATTTTCAAACTCAACAGAGTAGCTTTTTGGATACTTGGTAACCATTGTTGGATGTGCTTCTGGCATAGCCCACAGCAGCAGTGATAGGAAGTAGTTGAGAACTGGTAAACCCCTCTAGTCCAGCTCCCAATGAGGTCATGGGAATAGAGGATGAGGTCTCACATGATAATCAGGAGGCCATGGTCAGCCTCAGGTAGACTGATGCACTCTTGGTCCTTGCATGACTGTCCTGCTCTTTTGGCAGTCAAGGAAGATTTTCCCTCCATGTCCAGGCATACAGAAAGATCACCAAGGACCAATGGATAAGGGAGATCATATTTAGAGGGCACTCAGTTTCTAGCTCCCCCAAAGTGCCTTCATTACCATTGCTACGCATTCTACCTAATCAAAAATTATTGGAAAATACATAGGTGCAAAAGCTTCTCAACAAAAGAGCCATTCAAAAGGTCCCACCACATGAATAAAACTTAAAACTATTCAAGATTTTGTGTGATGTCAAAGAAAACAAACAGATTCAGGTCTATTCCAGAGTTCAGCAGCCAAAATATATTCATCTGCTCCCCCAAAACGTTATGAATGTCTGCAGTGCAGTTCAGCTTTCTGTGCTTATCTGAAGGCAATAAGATGTGCTGTTTGGACTTTCAAGATACTTACCTCCAAAATAAGGTAGCCAAGCAGTTTAGGATGTTCGCACATTTCTGGTTTGGTATCATCCAGTACCAATTCAGACTCTTCCATTTGGTCTCATTTCAGTTTTCTGTTTTTTCACCAAATGCATGTCAGTAGCTGAATCTCTTGTAAGTCTGAGGTGAACCAAGATTCAAGCACCTGTCAATGGATTGACAATATAATAAGCAGAGGCTGATGCACCAAATTAAACTCACTGAAACAACATTCAGCGGCAGTAGAGTTTTCTGTTTTCTTCACAGTTGTATGATCCTGATGTAAGTATAAATAGATTTTTGGGAGGGAGTTCCTCCACGTGGGGGCACACGGAGCTTACCTCCCTGTAAAAAAAGCTTTGCTCTGAAGATTGCTAAAATGTGATTCTGTGAATTTAATTCAGAATACACTGGCATTCACTTAGTATTTTGTTCTCCCATTGTTCTCCGTTATTTCAGTGACTGGCTCCTAGTTGCGCCATCACAAGATTTCTGGTTCACAGGAGAGTCTCTGCTTCTGCTGTTCTTCCTCAGAGTTACTGTGAACCTTATTTAATCTGATTTTCTTCCACTACAAAATGTTCACATTTATAGGCTGTTCCCAGGACAAAATCAATTTCAGAAGTTCTTACCTTAAGAGAGGATTCTGCAGTTGCAGCAAACAGTATAAGCTTAAACTTTTTTGGTAGCATCATTTTTCATGCCAGACTCTAAATGATGGTACAGAGATGTACCAACTCTGTTGGTCTCAGCTTTTATAACATTTTCCATATCCGGTATGGATACTAAAGGCAAATTGTTCTCATTTGGCTTGATCTAGTAAATCATCTGACAAGACTGTGTTCAGCTGCAGGCTCTTCAAGCTTCAGTTATCATGAGTACATCTATTCTGGGGTAGGAGTATTTCAACAAGCAGACAGTTCAGAAGACCGGGATGCCCTGATGATCACATTTGCATAGCAGTGTCCTGGAGGTGAGGGTAATCCTATTGCCTCTTTGGCTGTTCAGGACACTAACCCAAAAAGAGTCTTGTCCATTAAGTCAGACAATATGATTGTTGTCTGATACTTCTGTAAGCAAATTTACTCTTCCCCAGTTTACCAGGGGGTCACAATGATGACATGACACGAGGTCAGCAATTCTCATTGCTTCCTTGTGGCAATGTTCATCCCAAAGGAAGCCAAGTTCATGGACAGACAGGCTCAAGCTTTGCCTTTTTATGCTTCTCAAGTAATCATGCAGCCGGACTATCACCAAGAAGATGTTTAATCTATAGGGAGCCCTACTGTGTGATCCGTTGGCTTATTTTCCAACAACAGATGTCCTGACTATTTTAATCTGAGCCCCAATTTAGGAAAACAAACAAAAAATGTCCTAGGCTATCAGTGGCCATATAGACTGTGTTTTGATTTTTCTTCCATTTCCTCAGATAATAAGGTATATTCAGTGGTGGCTGGTGACTTCAAATCCAAGGGGGTTTGCAGGAGACAACTGAATGGGTGGGGCCAATGTGAGGGGGTGAGTCCAACAAGAAAGGGGTGGAGCTATGCTCAGAACCACAAAAACTGGAACTTTAATTAAATACGATGCCCTGGGTGCCAAACCATCATTATGAGAGTCCAATCAAGACAAAATGAAGTGTAGAAGAAAAAAACTATTTCAGTGCATTGGCTACAAGACAGCTTACTTAATATCTAGATGGAAACAAAAAGGTTGTGAGGCATGAAAAAATAAATTACTTTTTAAATACATTACTGGAATGACAGTCAAAATCAAGTATAAAAAAAACAAACAGCACTCAACTCAAATCACTTCTCCTTGCACTGCAGTTCTAATTATAATTTATATTCAGCTTTATAAAAGTACCAAGTAACATGCTGAAAGTAGCAATCGCTGTGATACCCCCACTTGTAAAAAATGTTTCTTATCTAAAAAGACATTCTGCCTGACAACTATCTACTTGTTTAATGGGGAAAACATGATCAAACTAAAAAAATGAACAGCAAATAAGAAATAAGCTCAAGATAAATTGCTTAAAGGATTACTGCATAGGTTAGGGACCACACCTGATAGATTGGCATTCTGTTTAGTTTATGGGTAAAGCCTGCAAAGATGACTGCAAGGCTCCAACAAATGTAATGAGTTTCTGAAAATACTGTAATCATGTCCTTTATTGCAAATACTGTCATATGCATTTCAATACCTAAGGCTTATACGTTATCTAGTTATGTAAGCATTCTCTGCATGGCAACAACAGAAAGGCTTTTAATGTTGGTAATTCTTTAACAGTATGCTTATTAAAGCTTACTTGCATCTTACAATCTCTGACAAGCTTACCTGATGGTCATTAAAGCATTGCTACTTAATCACAGAGCAACAGGCATTGCAACAACATGCATTTTCTGAATAATAAGAAGCATAAATCAACAGTATAAAATATGACAGAAAACCAGAGCATTCTGCAAAATCAAGGACAGATGTAAAGCCACTGTAGTACTTGTGACTACCTTGGATGGGGGGGATAATCTGCACACTTACACTGCATAACTGCTCCTTGCCTTTCTTGGATACATCCAGAGTCACTATGTGGGGGAGTGGGGTACAACAAGTATGTCACAATTTGGAATGCCTTTGGTTGACAGTGATGACCCTGACACATTTGTCATAACTCTCAACCTCAGAGCAAGAAATCTGGAAAAAGCCATAAATAGAAGTGGGACAAAGGCCCACAATTAAGGACAATTTTTAAATATTGCTCTTATAAACCTAGAAAAAAAATAGAATAGTATGTCTTGCATTAGTATGAATTTTCTGAAGGGTATAAAATCTGAAATTCAAATGTCTGTCATTATTTTCTAATTTCAGTCTTTCATGATTTGCCACAAATGAGCCGGAAAACCACAATTTTATGAAAAACGGACCATAAATGTGATGCATGGTAACCTGTCAAAGAAGGGGCACTTTTTTAATATTAGTACTGTTATCTTGAGTAGCTGACAAAATAAGAGAATCTACATGCATTTCTGAAATAAAAGTAATCTATAGCTATGATCATTACAATTATTTATTAATTGTAAACTCTCCACATTTTCTGCCAAAATTGCCATTTTGCAGAGGGATTATTGGGGGGGGAGCAACATTTTGAGCCAAAATCAGGGACTGTTGAGAGGTTTGGATATACCTAATTCTATAAAGCAATTTATTTGCATGTACCTCTCAATCTCTTAATACAAGAAATCTGAACAAGGTCAAATATATTAGGGAAAACACAGACAGTACTAAAATTGCTCTTATATAAACTTAGACAGTTGATAGAATAACAGGTCTTCCTTTAGCATCCATTTTTCTGAAGGGTATGAAGTCTGAAACTCAATGTATGTCATTATTTAGTGACTTCATTCCTAAATTATTTGCCAGAAAACCACAAATTTTATGAGGAACAAACCAAAAATAAGAAGCAAAAATCTATTCATTCTGTGAAAATCTAGACAGTTGAGAGGTATAGTTCATCCGGGGCTGTATTTAAGTTTGCTGCCCTTTCCTCCCTCACAAAATCATGGTTGAATGGGGCCTCCCCCCTGTAGCCATAACAATATTTCATTACTTGGCTATTTTGCCCCATTTACCATAAACACTGTAATGTGCATACTGCTTTACTTCTACGATAATTTGGATTTAATTTATAAGTTTTATTTTACATTTTACAGCACAAACACTAATAGACATCAGCTAAACAAAGCAATGCAGTGTCACAATGAAAATAGACTTAGCATTAAAACTTCTCTGCTCTTGAAACTCACATTAATTGAAACAGCATTGAAAGCCACATTCAAAGAAAATACATCTGGCCAGTGGCAGATAAAGATTAAATTTGGGCTGTTTTCAAACCATAGGCCCCTTGCACACGAAACACACATGTGTTCTTTGATACACCTTCCTGATTGTATTAAATAATATTCCTTGTATAATACAGTACAGTTGTTAGAGAGCATTTAAATGTATTGTTTTGAACATTTTTCCAGTAAACAATGAAACAAAATGCATGCACCAATAATGACAAAACTGCCCAATTCAGAACATTTCTATCATAAAAGTCTACTCAAACTTCTACAGTCCACCAGTATCAATAAATACGCACAATCTCTGCAGAAGTAAAAGTCATCTAAATAATTCCACATTAAAGAGATCTGCCACTAATGAAAAGGCTGCTGCTAGCAAACAACTTTATATTTCATTGTTTCATCTACAAATAAAGTGCCTGTTGCAGTTGAGGAATAAATTGCCTATGCTACATTAAAAATGATAAGATAGTAATATTGCAATAGGGAATGGATGGCAAACTGATAACAGGTTCATATTACTAAGTATCTCTGCCAAAGAGGACATTTTTAGGACTGCAGCATCCACCTCCCTTTAAAAGTACAACACAGTACAGTATCAGCAAGACATCTACATAGTGTGGGAGTAGAACCTACAGCCTTCTGCATCAAAAGCAAGTACACTACCTGTTATGCTATTAACAATGCAAGCAGACTCAACATAAGCAGCAGTAAACATCTCTTCCCCTGTAGCTCTCAGCTCCTTGAAAAATCCACTTGACACTCAACTGTATCTCTCAACTTTGGAGCACAAGAAATCTGGAAAAAGCCAAAATTCATTGGGGGGGAGCAAAAGCCCAAAAACCAGGGACACATTTTAAACATTGCTTGTATAATCTTGGAAAGTTGCTAGAATAAAATGCTGTGTTGCCACCATGCATTTCACTGCCCAGTCTTGGACCCAGGACCCTGTGTACTATAGTCAGAGCAACATATCACTATGCCAAATCAGCTATTAGTTGAAAGACAGGAAGACTGAAACTTAAATGGCTATAATTTAGTGAATTCAGTTCTTACCATAGTTCTCAACCTCTTTGCACAAAACACCTGGACAAAGCCAATAATGGGGGAATACAGCCCCCAAACATATTCAGTAAATTCAGTTCTCACCATAGCTCTCAACCTCTTTGCACAAAAAACCTGGACAAAGCCAATAATGGGGGAATACAGCCCCAAAAATAGGGACAATTTTCAAATATTGATCTTATAAACATAGAAAATTGCTAGAATAAAAGGTTTTGTGTTACCATGTACTTTCTGAAGAATATGAAGTCTGAAATTCAAATGTCTGTCATTATTTAGTGAACTCAAAATCCAGAAAACCACAGATTTTATGAGGAACAGAACAAAAATATGAGGCAAAAATCTGTAATGTTTTCACAAGTGGTGTTGGGTAGGGAATTCAGGCTCTTGCTACCTGCACCCAAGGTACAGGGTTTGAGCCTGAGTTATTCTCTAGCCACCAGGTATATTTCCTGAGCTTCTCTCTAGCCACCAGGTATATTTAACTGGGGTATTTTACACACACACACACACACACACACACACACACACACTACTTCCAGTTGGAGTCTGTCAGCTTCAAAATCCCTTCCTGCAGCAGCTCCAAAGTCCATTGACTTACAAACTTAAAGTCCTTCCTCTGAGAGCAGCGAGCAGCTATCCAGCTTGCAGTCCAATCCCCTTCCAGTCTATGCAGTTGTAAACCACATAGACTTTTGGGCATCTCTGTAGTCTGATGCCTTCTTCCTAATCTGGACTGCTGTTTAACCAGTCCAGATTCCTGCACACATGTGTGGAGTTCTGGGAATGCCGAGTGCACATGTGCGGAGTTCCAGGACTTTCATATTTTCTTTTTTTTATTTTGTTTTTTCTTTTCCTTTACACCTGGGGGGGGAGGCTGCAGTCCTGCAGTCCAATAGCACAAGCTGCCATTGGGTTCATCCAGAAGTCCAAATTTCCTAAAGCAAAAGTGATTCCCATAGCACATTTCTAACCCAGACAGACTTGCTTTCTTCTTCTGTGCTCCATCCTTTACTCAGACTATGATCCTTAGGATGCTGCTGTCTCAGTCTTCCAGTAAATCACATTAAGGGCCTAGTTTGCTAAAGTTAATAATCAGAAATGAAGAAGTGAAGT
This sequence comes from Protopterus annectens, assembly GCF_019279795.1. Classification (NCBI taxonomy): domain Eukaryota; kingdom Metazoa; phylum Chordata; order Ceratodontiformes; family Protopteridae; genus Protopterus; species Protopterus annectens. Next base: position 55,277,584 of record NC_056739.1, on the reverse strand, counting down.
GGTTAAGTGTTCAAGCCTCTTTAAGAAGGTGCTTTTCATTATTACTTCAGTTCAAAGGGCATCCACCCAAAGCACATATCATGAAAGACTGACCCATTTTCCCTCTGGGCTACAAGTAAGGGTGATGCTTTCAAAAATCTTTGGCTCCTGAATTACTTAATCCTCTATTGCACTTTACTTTGCTGTCATTTCAGAGTTTCCTTCTGGTCTGGATTCTGATGATCTAGCTTTCTGTAAGGCAATTGTATGAAGCTTTCTCCAGATCTGGCTTTTTATTAGGAACCCTGTTCATGTCCCTTTAGCCTTTGCATAGTAACCCAAAATCCTTGACTCTAGTCTTACTTAGTCTTTCATCCAAATTCACTTAGCAGTAGTTTCAATTGTTACTTCATGTATGGATTCCAATTCTCTGGTTTTATTGAACATCTGTAAGGCTTTATCTTGCTTAGGCCTTTTACTGGTGACCCTGACTCTCTTTGTGGTATTTTCTTCGTACTCAAGATGATTAGCCTTCTCTGATTAGCCTTTTTTGTTTTGAAGTGCTTGTCTTGGAAGGCCCTCTTTCTAGAAATCATTACATTGGCCAAAAGTATTTCCGAGTTGCAAACACTTTCAGTCAATCCTTTTAATCTAGTTTTTCACACGGTAATGTCGGTGCTTATAAACGCTCCTCTGCAACTTAGGCCTCCACACAGAATTTAACTTAAATTAGCCTGTTAATTTGGGCATACTTTTCTCAGAGTGCACTAACCATGGTGTGTATTCTCTTCATTCACTAAATGGATGTCTGTAAGTACCTTATATACTAAGTAAACAGAAACAGATCTTTCTAGAAGGAGAAGGATGAGTCATTTGATTCCTCTGTAAAATTGAAATAAGGCAAAAAAGTTATCAAGCATTCCCTTTCCAGTTGGTTAGGTTATTATATTGACTTATGCAATGCAGGAACACTCTACATGAAATCCTCACTCTGATAAACTGATGGTGACTTCTTCAGCCTGTTTCCATAATGTCACCTTGAAAGGTAGATGCACAGCTGAATCCTGTAATTCACTAAACAGATTTACAACATGGTACAAAGTGGATATTGTTTGCAGTTGAGATCTTTGGGGGATAAACTTGTCATGCTATGTTTCCATGGGTGTGGCTATCCAGGAAGATTAGCTACAGACTCTGTCCAAGAAGTTAACAGAATATTGTCTTCTTCTTATGGGATAAAAAGTTACGTGTTTACTATGATGATGGTGCTGTATAAAGAATAGTCATTCTTAGTGTCATTCTGTCCCTATGTTCTCAATGTTTGGTGTTGTCCTCAATGCCTTCTCCTCTTTTTTTCTTCCTACTTCCTCAGCTTTACTGCGACCTTAGAACAGGAGAGTGCAGCATGCATAGGTCATGATGTCATGGAAAACATAGTGTCTGGTAGCCGGCTTAGCCAAGTCCTGAAAATTATCAAAGATAGGCCTTCAGCTTCTTTTTAGAGATCTGTCATTACTTTAAGCATTTAACTTTCTTTGTTTGTATAAACGTGGAATGTTCTTGGCGGCATGCCTACTGTACATCATGGACAATCATGAATCGCGCCCGTTATTCTTTTTGGGGGGGGGGGTTACTTTAAGAAATGATAATCCTAGAATGTGATTGATTTTTGTTGCATTGTAATTGTACATGAACTTCATTGTTTTCCTTTGTTTCCTTATTAAATGTATAATTTGATGTTGGATTACATACATCAAGACACTGTGAAAGTAATCCAGCAGTACAAAATAGACCAGGTACAGTGAATTTGATTTCTCTAAGCTAGACAGAGGTCTACTTGTACCTTCAAAAACAGGTGGATGAATTGACCAACAGCATAATACCTACCTGTGGGACTCAGCATCTTGTGCTACATATCCCATGCCCTCCGTGGCCTTCTAAGGCAGTATGTGGTAACCTATGTTCTTAATGTGTTATCGGTGGAACCACCTCTTCTGTTTTCCTTGCAGCACTCATATATTTTACTTGTTATATGTTGGGACCCTCAGGTCTTCTTTGAAACAGGCCATGCGTTCAGTGAGACCACATGGTCAACAAATTTCAAATATATAAATTAAATTGTGTAGATGAGACAGAGGATGAAGAAGGTCTTTGAACATTAATTACTCCTGGACTCAGTCTTTTGTCTGTGTGAGCAGCTCCTGCGCTGACCAGTAGGATGCTGGAATGCATGGGGCATGTTTAGACTCAGCAGAGGCTGGCACATAGTTTAACATTGTGGAGCACAGATAAGGCCATACATGGCACACAATGTCCAGTTCTGGGGTCTTAAAGAGAAAATATCACAAAGCTAGTGTGAAATATGCAGGGAAGAGGCACCAAGATGGTTATGGTTATGTTACATGTTATTTACCCTTTGTTGAACTAGTTAGTTCCACTAGGCCAGTAACTTTTATTAGAGGAGACCTCAAGTGCTATTCATACTGACCAGGGAACTTTGCCCAGGTGAAAATTCCAGTACTCTTTTACAGACACTAGGTGGTGCTAGAGGCAGCTTCCTGTGCTGGAAGAAATGGATGTGCAAAACTGCAGCTGTGATGTTTTCCTGACGGTGGGTCTCCAATGGGGCTTTAAAGAGAAAAGAAGTAATTAACAGTATCAGACATGTACTGACATTTTATATGCAGCAGACAGACACAATGGAAATACAGAGATCCCATGCAGCAGTTGTGAGTGCAGCAGCGGGGAAAGCAGTACATGTAACTGTAGTGGGATAAAGAAAGGAACAGATAGCTGGATAGAAAAGGAGATCTGTAGTTAGAATAAAAGCATAAAAGGAGGAAGCTATTTACAGATATTAATATTGAACCATGTTATATTACCTTTAGGTTTTGAACATAGGAAACAAAGGAAATACAAGGATTTTTGAAAATTTGTGTCAAAAATGCCCGAGATAAAAACTATTAATGATGGTAGAAAAGTTTGGCCTGAGGAGCACGGCATATGGACAGCTATGTCTGTTTAGAATAAATTACAATATATTTGATTAGTGGAAATACAGCAGTATCAGATACTGGAGTAACTCAAATTATGTTTTTTTCTGCGGAGACTGGTCATTTCTAGTACAAGACTGTAATAAAAGAAAATATTGGCAGTGGTAGGAATTTGGGCATTCTTCCAAGACTTGTAAGTTACCAAATAAAAAGTAAGAATTTGAGGGCCACGTGTGGTGTGATTGTCCCACATTTGTGGAGCAAATGATAAACGGTGAAAGAAGGAAGAAACACTGAAGCAAATCGAAATGAAGTGAATTCAGGGACTCTCTTTTCTTTGTTCTCTTTCAACATATAAATATTTCTTTTTATGTTTGCTAATGGTTATATGCTCATGTTACAGCTTCTCCTTTTCTTGTTTTAATACCTTAAACTCCATCAAATTTTTTATTCCTTTTCTTACTTTTATAACATTTTCTTTATTACTCACAAAATACCCATATTCTGCGGTCTTCAAAACTCCCATTATTGCTTTGCTATCTTTTCAGTATACGACATAATGTATTTCTGTTTTATATACCATGCTCTGATAAGTCCAGTTTCTTCTTTCCAGGAATATTAAGTCATCACATTTAATAACTTGTTTAATATCTGTTTCTGTGTCGACTTATCTTTCCTTTTTCTTTTCTTAAGTTACAATTAGAGTTTATCATAATGATTGACGTATTCACCACTACAAATGTTTTTACCTCGTCATACATTGTTCTCTGTCATTTTTATATGTGCATAAACAACACACTCTCTTACTATGCTTTCTCCTTTTCTTACATCACTTACTACTATTATACCCATTACTTTCAGTTCCTCATCCTCACTTTTTCTCATAACGGGGGAAGACTTGAGTAAAGTCCCACTCTTCAGTGAATCTTTTGAACTGTTGGCTTGTAAACTGTGTGCCATTGTCAGAAATAACTTTGTGCAGACTACCATGGACTGCAAAATGATGCTTTATCTTAGTAATGACAGTATTGGATCCTAGATTAGGAAGTAGGTCAATCTCGAACCAATAAGAGTCTACTACCACCAAGCAATGTTGACTATTCTGTTTGAAAATGTTGGTAACGACTGTCAACCAAGGTAGTTCAGGAATCTGGTTTAGCTGAAGTGGTTCTTTCTGTTGATGTGACTTAGTGCTATTACACACAGAACAAAATAATGGCACTCTCTCAATATTTTCTGACTTGGAAGGCCAAAATACTAAACCTCTCACCCTACTTTTGGTAGAGTATACTGCTGGGTGACCACAATGCAAGATAGTAATGTACTCTTGTTGCAAGGACTTTCATAATATCATTGCCAGACAAAATCTCATCTCTGTATGGAAAATAAGGTTGCACCTTTTGAGGTAAACTAGATTGCCTTACAGCCCTCCTTGTTGAATAAAGTGGTTGAGCCTCTGTAAAACTGCTTCTGTAGCTGTGTGATCTCTCCATTCATCAAGATGTGGAAGAAAAAATTCTCACTTCCGTGACTTCAACATCAAGGTTCTCATTCTCATGCTGTTCAGTGGTGTTTCTGGGTGATCTAAACCATGAAGTTTGCCTTTTTTTGTAGACAAGAGTGAAATTATACTTTTGCAATTTCAACATCATGCATTGCAATCTGGCTGGAGCTGTATTCATAGGCTTTCTTAAAATAGTGACTAGAGATTGGTGGTCTGTTTCGATCTGGATAGTTCTACCATAAACATAATCATGGAATTTTGAACATGTAAACACAATTGCCAAAAGCTCTTTCTCGATCTGAGCATACAGCATTTCAGTTTGGATAAGAGTTCTCGATGCATAGGCAACAGGTTGACCATCTTGTAAAATGACTGTACCTAGATCAGATCTCGAAGCATCACATGAAAGAGGGACTGGCTTGTGACCATCATAGTATCTGAGAGTTGGTGAACTAGCAATTCCCTATTTCAGGACATTAAATGCTCTTTGGTGCTGTTCTAACCAAGACCAGGATACATCTTTACATGTCAGCTGTCTGAGTGGTGCTGATATTTGACTCAAGTCTGGAATTAACTTGCCTAGGTAGTTAACCATGCCAAGAAAACATTGCAGGGCTTGGACATTGTCTGGAGCTGTCATCTTGATAATGGCTGTTTGCTTAGAAGGGTTTGGTCGTAGACCTGAACTGGTAAATAAATAACCAACATAAGTAACTTCTCGTAGCCTGCATTTGCATTTCTGAGAATTCAGCTTAAGATTCACTTGACGTGCTCTTTCCTGAACATTTCTAAGGTTTCTATCATACTCAGCTTCACCATTACCTCCTACTAGTATGTCGTCTGCTATAATAGCAGAAGGATACCCAGAAAAAATTGGCTCCATTGCACATTGAAAGACTTCACTTGCAGAATTTATCCCAAATGGCATTCTCAAAAATCTGCACCTTCCAAATGGAGTACTGAAAATAGTTAGCTGTGAGAATTTCTTGTCAAGCAAAATTTGCCAAAATGAACTCTTTGCATCTAAGAGAGAAAAAACAGTGGCATTTGTCATAAAAGCAGCGACTTCTTCGACTGTATATATTGGATGATGAGGTCTTTTTAGTACTTTGTTCAAATCTCATGGATCAATACATATTCTGATGTCATCTGAGGTTTTCTTAAGAGCTACTACCATGGATGATACCCACTCAGTTGGTTCATCTAATGGACAAATCACACCTTGTTGCATCATTTTATCTAGCTCAGCTTTGACTCTGTCCTGCATAGCTATTGGAACTTTCCAGGCTGGCCTGATAACTGGACTGACATCTTTGTCTAACTTCATGGAGTACACAACAGCAAGCTTGCCTAATTTGTCTTAGAAAAGAGCAACATAGGTAGATAAAATATGCTGGGCAGTGGTCTTTCAAGCTAACATGATGGACTTCCTTATTAAATGAAAGCAGGCCCATTTTCAAACTGTCTCTGAGCCCTAATAATGACTGTACATGCCTCTTGACCACAAAAAATAAGTTGTAACTTCTCCCAGCAGAGTAACATGAAAGCACTGCTGAGTCTTCAGTTTGAATCTCTTCACCTCCATAAGCAACAAGCTTTGCACACTTTGCCAAATCAAGCCTTTCACCATTACATACTCTAGCAAATGTTTCTGCTGACATAACATTGCACTTGGAACCTGATGTCAACTTTGAGCTCTATGGGTCTTCCATTTATCCGAAAAGTACAAAATATTTCATTTTTTGCCCTTAAATCTATTGCATTGTCTGTTTCATTAAGCAGTGACACACCATTAACATAAAAAGTAGGATTGCAGCTTTCTAACTGATCAAATCATTTCTTGAAATGTTCCCTTTTAATAAAAGAATATGTGCCCTTTGATTTACAAGCCCTCTTGAAATTATTCCACGTATTGCATTTGTGGCATTGCTGACCAAAAGCCACGCATTTTTCCTTTTTAGGCTCATGATTTCTACCACAGTTACAACAGTTGGCAATGAAACTAGGTTGGGCCCATGCTTTGGGTTTGCTGACTCACTCTTATGCTTCAGTGAGACTGTGCAAACTCTGAAACTTGCTGGAAAGCTCTAGGGTTTACCAATGAGTGCTGCAGGGACTACAGTTGCTGCCATGTGTATGTGCCTGCTTTTTTAACCATGTGCTGCATACTATCAACATGAGCTATAGAAGTTACTGGAAGCATGCATTTCTCATTCATGAACATATTTGAGTGCTTTTCTGTGAGCTCGTATATCTGACAAATCTCAATGGCCTTATTAAAAGTTAAATCACTGCCATGAAACAAATTCTTTCTCACAGCATCATGCTTAATACCACACATAAGTCTGTCTTTTATCAGCTCATCCCTTAAATCACTAAATTTTCATGTTTTAGCCTTATTTCTCAAGTGTGTTATATATGCTGAAAAAGTTTCACAAGGCTTTTGATCTCTTGTGTAAAATAAGCACCTTGCCATTGTAATGTTTGCCTGGGGGTTACACATTTCTCTAAATGTATGTTTTAAGCACACAGGGTCCTCTCTTAACTCAGCTGGTACAACAATATGATGGTTCCCCCTCTCCTGCAAAGATAGCAGGTGCATGCACAAATGAATGCTCCCTTTCAATGGCTTCTGACCCAGCTAAATTAAGTAGAATAAATGCCTTTGTAAGGTCATCTTTATAAGAAATTGCAGCCTGTATGAAAATGTTGTACTCCTGCTTAAACACTCTCCAGTTCTCAGCAATATTATTGTCAAACACAAGAGCTCTGGGTTTTCAAAATCAGTCTGCCATGCCAACAAAATATGCACAAACACACTGAAATTATACCTCTTGTAATTATGTATGAACACACAGCAGCTTGTAATATCATTCAAATACACAATTAACTCTTCAAAATACTGTACTCTGTGAAATATGCTCTGTAATGGATGTATCTTGCAAAATAACTTTACTGTAATACTGCACAAACATGCAAACACTTCATACACTTCTGATAACTTGGATATCTTTAATTAATATGAAAAATACGTACTTAGTGAAAAATGCAGTTGTTTCCTTTTATTTTATTTGTTTTATGCAATTTGGACTTTATTTCAAACATTTTCTGCAGTAATTCAAATATTTTTATCAATATCAGACATAGTTTATTTACATATCATTTAGATTGTTCTATATGCTTTGTTTCCTATTTTGCGAATAAGAAATTATCTGAGCAAGTTTTGACATCTGAAATTCATTTCTGACCTGTTTTGTGAATTGTAAGTACAGTAGGGATGACCCACTCCTATATATTCCTCCAATACCTTTCTGTGTTGGAGGGAAGCCTTCTAGCTTATCAGTGGGAATGGTAAGCACTTGGTAGCCTATCTACAACAAGAGGAGTGGTTTCTGGTCCAGAAATTGTAGTTTATTGGCTGTTTGGGCATTTTTCCATCCCTTTCAATGTTCTGGTTTAAAAGTCCATTTTTCTCAGCTGAGGTAAACTATTACCAGTGCCAGAAAGTCTGCTCTTCAATTTTCCCCTTAGAATGTGCTTGTTTTTTAATTCTTGCACTTCAATTAGCTTAATCAGCTAGCACTTTAACAGGCTTTTGTAGCATTTATTGTAGCACACGTAGGTGCTATCAGCACTAGCTGTTCCTATGCAGTAACAGCACCACTACTTATTAGTTATGACCAGCCCTCCTGGTATGATTGTAGGGCAATTTCCTGTGCTTTTCCTGCTAACCTGGTGCACTTGGACATTCTAAGACAGTGTGGCAACTGTCTAATGTACACAGACAACCCTCTCCTCTTACCTCCCCACATTCATACCTGTGAGAGATGCACTTATATCACCAAACTTGAAGCAGTGCACACTCCAACCAAGACCAGACTAGCTGGTTAAAAGGAGAAGGTCAACACCTGCAACTCACTACATAGAACACACATCCCTCCAAAACACCAACCATCACAACCCACACATAGAAACACAAACCTTGCACCCACCTTTGCGGAGGCTGTCAATACAAATGTACCCAAACAAAAGAGATCCCCAAGACAGAAATGCACTCAACCACCACAACAAAACACCAACCCCAGAACACATAGCTCACCACCACAGTGTGCCCCTCTACTCAAGCCCTTAAGGCAAAACACTTTGCCCAATGTACTAATCATAGGAGACTCAATTGTGAGGCACACCAATGTCCCACTCACTAGGTTGAACAAGGAAAAGTTGACAGTCAGTTGTCTGACAGGTGCCAGGATCCACCACATAACACATGCTCTCAGATCACGTCACAACAAGCACAAATATGACTCAGTCATTGTCTATGTGGGTGTGAATGACCTGGGATGTACCTCCCTGGAGTACATGAAAAGAGATGTGATGAAACTCTCAGATTATGTGGCCCAGCCAGATATGACCCTAGCCCTGAGCAGTATTCTACCATCACCCAGAATGATACCACAGTACAAGCAGAAATGATTGACTTCAACAATTGGCTAAGTTTCTGGTGTCATTCTAAGGGGATCCAGTATCTGTCTGCCTGGGACGACATGATCGACAGACCTCAATGCTTTGCCAGAGACAGCCTGCATCTGTCAACCCTGGGATTCTGGGTACTGGCTAAGGCTCTTACCAACGCTATAGTGCCTTTTTTTAGGCAGTGTTCCAAAGACCAAAATTCCACCGTAATCTGAGGATCATACTACTCAGTGCTAGAAGTCTAAATATCAAGATGCACTCGCTTGAAACTCTCCTCAAAATGGAGAATGTTGACATCTATGCTGTAATGGAGACCTGGTTTAAAGAGGCAGAAAGCACCCCTGTGCTCCCAGGCTACATCTCATTCCATACCTTTCAGCCCCAGAATATGTCCGGAAGCTCCAAAGGCAGTAGTGTCTCCATATTCTTAAAGGATATGCACACCTTTGGACTGGTAGCACAGCATAATGCATCCAAGATACTTCAGGTACAACTAACACTGGGTAAGATGGCTATACATATCATAGCCTGCTACAGAACCTCAAACATGTCCCTAGACTCTCAGTCCAAGTTCCTAAGCACCCTGGAATCTATCAAGGTCCAACCCAATGCTCTCATACTGGGTGACTTCAACTATCCTTCCATCAACTGGGAAAACTATTCAAGTACCAATGTAAAGGCCCAACATTTTCTGGAATTTATCAGTTCCAATGCCCTAGACCAGCTCATTCTGACCCCCACTAGAGGAAGCAACATCCTCAACCTGGTTGTCAGCAACATGGGCAACCATTGCTTCACACCTATAGTCAATTCCTCCCTGGTTAAATCTGACCACAAACTGATCACCATGGAAATCTCCATCTCACCTACACCCCCCACTAAGGTGACCACCCTGAAAAACTTCTCTAAAGCTGACTTTAGGCTCCTAAAAACAGAGTTGGCTAATGTCTTTGCACCCATGCCAATGGAAAATAGCTGCATGACTGATGAATCATACACCAATGCACTGTATGAGCACATACACAAATGCATGGACCTTGCCATACCAAATAGAATTAAGACACTCTCCTCCAAAAAGGAAGCCATTCTGGTGGTCCCCAGCCATCAATAAACTCTACAACAAATGGAAGAAACTGTTGCAGAAATAAATAAAGTCACAAGACTGGAAAACCTCCCTTATCAGTCTCAACAAAAAGCTGAGATCCCTTATCAAATGCTGTAAAGCCAGCTATGAAGGCAGAGTTGCGGCAGACACTAAAAACAACCACAAAGCTTTCTATAGTTATATCAAGAATCTCCATGGCAATACCCAGATTTGCTCTGAGTTACTGCACAATGGTACCTCCTATACTGAGCCAACAGATATAGCCAACCTACTGGCCAACAGATTCAGTGATAATTTTCTGCCCCCCCCCCCCGAGGGCTCTATCACAATACCAGAAGAAAGCCTGGTACCCACCATTTCTGGGACACAGATAAAAGCTGCATTGTCCAAAGCCAAGAATACAGCATCCATGGGACCTGATAATATCCTTGGCTGCATCCTGCATGAGCTACAAAACAAACTGGCACCTCATCTGTGTGCCCTGTTCAATCACAGCCTTACCTCAGGCTATGTCCCTAATGAATGGTGCACTGCTACAGTCATCCCACTCCATAAAGGGGGAGCAACCACAGACCCTAGGAACTATCGTCCCATTAGCCTGATGAGTCTGGTATGCAAAGCTATGGAGCTCATCATCATGGACCTGCTTAACAAAGATATAGGCAATCGCTTAACAAAAATATAGGCAATCTCCAAACTCTTGAGCCCACACTGTTTGGCTTTGTCAAGGGGAGATCCTGCCTGCTGAACCTGGTTGACGTCTTTGATGCAATCACCAAGGCTGTGGATGAGGGTAAGGCAGTGCATGCAGCCTACCTTGACCTGGCCATGGCCTTTGATACCATTCCCCACGCAGGTATCATTGATGAACTCACCAAACTAGGCATCAATCCTTACATCACTAGGTGAGTTGCAAATTGACACACAGACAGGACCCACAGAGTGAAAGTTGCAGATTCCAAGTCAGATTGTCAACCAGTCATGAGTGGAGTCCCACAGGACTTGGTCCTGGGCCCTCTCCTGTTTGGCATCTACTTCTCAGAAGTCCAAGCCAACACAGAAGTACTCTAGCTGACCAAGTCCACTGATGACTGCAAGCTAGGAGTCATTATCAACTCCTGAAGTGATGCAGACATCATACAAAAGGGCCTCTTTGAGACTAACCAATGACTGGTGTCAGAACCACGGCCTGAAGTTTAATGCCAAAATATGCGTTATCATCCCCTTTGGAAAAAACTCAGTTCCCATGAATTACCACGTTGATGGGAACCCACTGAACACTGAAGGCCCATAAGAGATCTGGTCACCCAGGTCGACAGCCACCTCACATTCGACCACCACATTGCCACTGGGGTCAGAAAGTCCTTCTATGTGGCACATCTTATAAACAAATGTTTCGCATCTAGGAAGAAAGAGGTCATTATCCCTCATTAGACCAATTATCAAATATAATGCCCCGTTTGGCATGTACCTGACCAGGCACCTACAATAGCTGGAGATGCCACAAAAGTACTTCACAGAAAGGATCCTAAGCCTTAAACACATGTCCTACATGGACAGACTCAAGAAACATCAGCTGTTCTCAGTCTCTTATCATCTACTTAGAGGTGATATCTACTTGACTTACAAAGCCGTGTCTGACCCAGCCCTACTTGAAATGCTACACCTAAAGAAATCCTAATCCCCTGTGCCACACGCTCCAGAAATCACAACCTCATTACCACAATTAACAGAACATAGTGGAGGGACAGGTTCATCTCCCAAAGACTGCCCATACTCTGGAATAAGCTTCCCATTCATGTCAAGCAGAGCACCTCACTGACCCTCTTCAAGAGAAATCTTGCCGAGTGGATGGGTAACAGAAAGTTCACTCCTGGGATCATTCCAGTTGCCCTACTGGATAGGGACACTGTGAACTAATATTGGGTGGCATTGTGCCTGGGCAATTTTTTTGGGCTAGGCTTGTAAAGGCTCCAGGGCCATTAGCCTTGTGCACACCTATGAACCATTGAACCTATGAATACCAACCAGATGCCTCTCAGACTTAAATTGGAGAAACTGGAACTCTTTTTGGCAACAAGTCGTTTTGCCATGCCTCTTCTGACACCATGTCACTCATCTCTATCTAACATAGATGACGAATAGGCAAGGTAGTTCGCTTAGATGCTTTATTACATAGAAACACATCAGGATGGATAGCAACATCATAAAATATAAACAAATTGATTAAGAGACAGCCTTTACAGACATACATGCTTACATCTCAAAAGCTTAATACAAAACGATACCTGCTATACTCAAGACTGAAGCTAATCAGATCATAATCATGTTTATAAAAAAGTGACATAGCTATTGTTACTCATTTAATTACAATTATTTCTGTAACAAACAAGTGCAGGTTTCTCTTAAGTACAGATGATTCCCCATTTTGTGTTTAAATTGAGCGTACTTATCAATCTCTCACATACTTGGATAACAGGTGCCAGCAGATTCAACATAAACCTGTGAAATCTATCTGCCCAAGTGTTCAAACATTCAGTGAAGCTAGAGCAACAGGTTGCAAGTTTTATCATCCAAAAATGCAAAGTACTTTTATGTTAACTATACTGAGAAAGACTCAGAGGCCATGTAATTCTGCTTAAAGCTGAACAAACCTAGATTACTTTATGAGAATTTGCAGATTTGATTTGATGCTTTCATTATGGAAATGTATACTTGCTTTTATTTTGCATTTGGTTGGGTGCCCAGTACTTTTGAGGTAACCCTTTCCTCAAAAGAAATCACTGTGGGTCTCTTTCTTTTCTCATAGACATGCAACATCTACAGGGCTATATGAGTGTTAACCTAATTACAGTGTGAAATATTGATCCGTAATGGAAAGTCTGTCTTGAGCACACAGTAGTATGGAATGCATGATGTTTTTAATTCACATGCATTCACACAGCTGATTTGTTTCTCCATGAATTTGTCTGACATTCGATGCCACAAAGAGCCTTTCCTCTGAAGACTGAGTCTTTATAATCAGGTGCAAATTGCTGTTAATTAGATGTTAAGCTGGAGTCAGCATCCTGATTAAAGAAAAAGATTCTTTGCATTTTTTTTTTCAAAATAGCATTGTTCAGTTTAATATCAGGCAGGCATTTTTACTTCAGAAATGTGTGAAAGAGGTGCTAAATTGGTTTCTTATATATGGGAACACACTGTGGTGGGGGAGACAGGTGTACAGTCTTTTTTTTTGTTTCAATCTTCTGTGAGGAATGATACAGCTGTGCAGTTACTCTGTACCTGTTTGAAAGTGCTTGTGGCAATACATGCCTGTATGGAGGCCAATTAACAGAGCTGCACTGGACAATATTCCTCACTCTTGCCTTATGTGAACCTCCTTCATATCCACAAAACAAACAGCACCAGAATCACCTATTATGAAGACTTAAACCTTGCCTGTGATATAAATAGGACCTGCTGGAGAGACACGTATGCACCCTGTCTATGGAACAGGCTTCCCATCCATGTGAAGCAGAGTTCCTCCCTAACCAATTCAAGTGCAACTTGGACAATTGGATGGGGAATATAAATTTCATCCCTGGTTTGGCAACTATGGCTCTAATGGATAACCTGCAAATGGTTCATCTCCCAGCCCCCCTACTTGTAAATGGTTCATCTCACAAACCTATGCTTACACTTCTCAATGGTATCACAGCTTGTCAGGGATTTGTGATGCATAACTAGGCTTAAAAAGGCCCCTATGGTCTTTAGCTTAGTAAACACCTATCAACCTACTATGTTTTATTGATAAAGCATGTTCAATACGATGTTCAGATGCACTATATAGGCTGTAAGTTCTATCCTCACACCAGGCAGTAAAATTACAGTACTGCGCATTTTTTAAATTCATACATAAATCTATCCCACTCCTCCTTTCTCAGTGAAAAGACACTGACTATAATGACAGTTGTCTTTTAAAAGGCCTGCTTTTTCAACTACAAAAAATGAAAGAGATATGTTACATCTTCAACAGAAAGTCAAGCACATTAAACATTTCAAAACCTTTAATACATGACCAGATTCCACTAAAGAAGCAAAAAAGAACAATTTCATTAACTTGATCTGGGGCAAAATGTGAGGGACAAGCTAAAAATGGTATTCTTTTGGTCTATTGAGTATTTTTTCAAAAAACTATTCATTCAAAATCAGAAGACTATTCAGGTAATATGTAGCAGTACTTTTCTTGGCTGAAGTTTTGTGACTTCTTGACTTAGTGAGTTATTCACTTACATGAACAACATCCTCTGCAAAACAGATGCATTGCAAACATCATTTCTAAAACCCTGTATCATCTATTGTCAGCTTTCAGTAATGAAAGTAAAATAATATAACATATGGATACCTGTATAAGATGCTAGCGTATTATTCTCCCCCATTTCTTATGCTAAGAACTCACTGTGTAGCTACAATTTTAGTGTGTAAATAAGCAGCCCAGATTTTGTACACTTATGAAGTTAAGGCATTTATATTTAATATTACAGTAGATTATCATCTCAAGTCTTCAGTGTATTTTTTCTGCAGTAGGAAACACTGGCCAGACTACCAGGCCTTCAATGAACTTAGACTGCATTCTTGCTGTTTATTAAGGAAAGGGGATTCACTGCAATCTATCACAGTCCTTGCAATAACTTGATAACATGCAGGTCATGCACTGAATATTTAGGAAGGGTGATACAAGTAAATCTGAAGATTGTGGAGAATGTTTGCCTTCTTTCACAACAGAAAACAACAAGGGTTCCGGAGCTGCACCTTGCAAAGATGAGTCAGGTGTCTCTAGTAACAAACAGATGGGAATCACCTTGTTGCTTAGTGAACCATCTATCTTTTTTCTCCAGGTTCACAGACTAGTGCAGTCTCTGTAATTATCTCTCTTTCTCTTATCTACTTGCTTCCTCACATGTGAACCATTACTTGGCACAACCTTACAAGACATAGTTCTTGAACAATCTTTTTAGATAAAAATTATTGTTCACATACATACACTTTATCTCAAGGTGCAAAACTTCATAGTCTGGTATTTTTTTATCAAATATCTGCTTCTGAGCCTGTTTCTTGACAACTGTATTCAAATCATGTAGAGGTGAATTAAGTGCAGATCACAGCTATAGCCTATATGGCATAAACATTTCTACAGGAGACAAAGCTGTCCATCATCTGAGATACACTTATCTAACCGAAGGAGAAACTTTGTAGGTTTCTGGTCATAGTCTCGCCTTTCGTATTATTATTTGTTTCGCTCAGAATATGTACGGCCTTTTGTGTGAAGCCATTACAGAAGTATGTGAAAGGCACACAAGGAAATCTCTTGCTGAAGTCGGCAAATAACATGTTAGTGAAACAAGCTCCAGTATCAGAAACAGGTATGTTCTTATATTTGGTGATCTGTGAAATGACTCTCCTTGATGTTACTTGCAATATCCCTGCCTAAATATTCAGTATACATATAGCAGTTTAAAGCTGTATTCCAGTAATGTGGTGCTTTAATCTGTGGTGGGATTGCAGAGTAGCAATATTGTCAGTTCTGCCCCAGTATTTGTGTTTCAATACTTTTTTATAGCTGTATATACCTCCTTTAAGTTGCACTACAGTGCCTTCCTGTTAATCTTATTAGTGTTTTTCCCTGTTCTTCGAATCTGCCCTACTCCCCACTGAGTCATTAAGCTAAAAGTTTCTGAAATTCTATCCATAGCACTCGAACCCCAGTATTGGCTTTAATTGATTAGATCCCTCTATAGCACTCGAACCCCAGTATTGGCTTTAATTGATTAGATCCCTCTATAGCACTTGAACTCCAGTATTGGCTTTAATTGATTAGATCCCTCTATAGCACTCAAACTCCAGTATTGGCTTTAATTGATTAGATCCCTCTATAGCACTCGAACCCCAGTATTGGCTTTAATTGATTAGATCCCTCTATAGCACTCGAACTCCAGTATTGGCTTTAATTGATTAGATCCCTCTATAGCACTCGAACCCCAGTATTGGCTTTAATTGATTAGATCCCTCTATAGCACTCAAACTCCAGTATTGGCTTTAATTGATTAGATCCCTCTATAGCACTCGAACCCCAGTATTGGCTTTAATTGATTAGATCCCTCTCTAGCAGGTCTGCAATATTTAGCATGGAGCTACAGATACCCAGGGTCTTCCTACAGATACCCAGGGTCTTTTGCTGAAGACTCTGAGAGATGTGAGATAAAAGCTTTTTAGCAAATGGAAGAAAAAAATGTTTCTTATTTAAATTCTACTAGACAGTCAAGAGGAGAAGGTAAACACCTGCACCACACCACACTCAATACATAGTCCATCAAAACCTACACCACCTGAACCCACACATAGTAACACAAAACACACACCTACATTTGTGGAGGCTCTCAGTAAAAATTTGCCTAAACAACAGAGACCTCCAAAGCTGAAATGCAAGCAACAACCCCCCCCAACACTACCCAAATGACACATAGCCCACAAAATCAGTGTGCCACTCAACTTCAGCCCATAAGGCAAAACAACGTACCCAACGCACTAGCCATAGGTGACTCTATAGTCAGACACACTGATGTCCCACTCACCAGGATAAACAAGGAGAAAGTTACTGTCAACTGCCTGTTGGGTGCCAGGATCCACCACATAATGCAAGCACTCAGGTCACTCCACAACAAGTACAAATATGACTCTGTCATTGTCCAGGTTGGTGTGAATGACCTGAGACGTACATCCCTGGACTACATGAAAAGAGACATGGCGGATCTCTCAGATCATGTAGCCCCAGCAGGTATGACCCTAGCCCTGAATAGCATCTTGCCATCACCCAGAATGATACCTCAATACAAGGACAAAATGATTGACTTTAACAATTGGCTAAGCTTCTGGTGTCATTCTAAGGGGATCCAGTGTCTGTCTGCCTGGGACGACATGATCAACAGACCACGATGGTTTGCCAGAGATGGCCTGCACCTGTCGCCCCTGGGATTCCAGATACTGGCAAATGCTCTTGCCACCCCTATACTGCCTTTTTTAGGCAAGGTTGAAATGACAAACACCACCGTAGCTGCTATAAGCAAGCAAAATCTGAGTGTAATGCTACTCGATGCTAAAAGTCTATACCTCAAAATGCACTCACTCAAGGCACTCCTTAAAATGGAGAACATAGACATCTGGGCAGTGACTGAGACCTGGTTCGAGGCTCCAGAGAGCACCCCTGCATTACTAGGCTATAACTCATACCACACCTTTCAGCCACCTAACCTGGACCGAAACACTAAAGGTGGAGGCGTGTCCATATTCATTAAGGATATCCACACCTCCAAGCTAGTTGCTCAATACAATGCATCTGAAATTATCAAAGTGCAACTAACACTGGGCAAGATGCAATCCAGGTTTTAGCTTATTACAGATCCCCCGCCATGCCCCAGGATGCCCACTCCTTCTTCTTCTCATTTGGTTGTTCCCATTAGGGGTCACCATAGCGGATCATCTGTTTGCATTTCTTCCTGTCCTCTGCATATTGCTCTGTCACACCAACCACCTGCAAGTCCTCTCTCACCACATCCATAAACCTTATCTTAGGCCTTCCTCTTTTCCTCTTACCTGGCAGCTCCATCCTTAGCATCCTTTTCCCAATATACCCAGCATCCCTCCTCAGCACATGTCCAAACCAATGCAATCTCGCCTCTCTGAATTTGTCTCCAAACCGTCCAACCTGAGCTGACCCTCTAATATACTGATTCCTGATCCTGTCCATCTTTGTCACACCCAGTGCAAATCTTAACATCTTTAACCCTGCCACTTCCAGCTCTGACTCCTACCTTTTTGTCAATGCCACCGTCTCCGACCCATACAACATAGCTGGTCTCACTACCCTCTTGTAGACTTTCCCTTTCACTCTTACTGGTACCCGTCTGTCACAAATCACTCCTGACACTCTTCTCCACCCATTCCACCCCACCTGTACTCTCTTCTTCACCTCTCTTCTGCACTCACCATTACTCTGAACTGTTGATCCAAAGTACTTAAACTCATCCACCTTTGCCAACTCTACTCCCTGCATCCTCACCATTCCTCTATCCTCGCTCTCATTCACACACATATATTCTGTCTTAGTCCTGCTGACCTCTTCTCTCTAGAGCATATCTCCACCTCTCCAGGGTCTCCTCAACCTGTTCCCTACTCTCACTACAGATCACAATGTCATCTGCAAACATAATAGTCCATGGGGCCTCTTGTCTGATCTCATCTGTCAACCTGTCCATCACCATTGCAAATAAGAAAGGGCTCAGAGCTGATCCTTGATGTAATCCCACCTCCACCTTAAATGCATCCATCACTCCCACTGCAGACTTCACCACTGTCACACTGCCCTCGTACATATCATGTGCCACTCTTACATACTTCTCTGCCGCTCCTGACTTCCTCATACAATACTACAACTCCTCTCTAGGCACCCTGTCATATGCTTTCTCCAAGTCCACAAAGACACAATGCAACTCCTTCTGACCTTCTCTATATTTCTCCATCAACACTCTCAGAGCAAACATTGCATCTGTAGTGCTCTTTCCCAGCATGAAACCATACTGCTGATCACTAATCATCACCTCCCTTCTTAACCTAGCTTCCACTACTCTTTCCCATAACTTCAAGCTATGACTGATCAGTTTTATCCATCTGTAGTTACTGCAGTTCTGCACATCACCCTTATTCTTAAAAATAGGTACCAAAACACTTTTTCTCCACTCCTCAGGCATCCTCTGACTTTCCAAGATTTCATTAAACAATCTGGTTAAAAACTCCACTGCCATTTCTCCTAAGCACCTCCATGCTTTCACTGGTATGTCATCTAGACCAACAGCCTTTCCATTCTTCATCCTCTTTGTAGCTGTCCGCTATGTCCCAGGATGCCCACTCCACATTTCTTGATATACTAGTCAATATTAAAGTACAGCCCAATACCCTAATAATGGGCGATTTCAACTACCCCACCATCAACTGGGAAAACTACTCATGTACTAATTCATTTACTCAACGCTTTCTGGAATTCATAAATTCCAGTGCCCTGGATCAGCTTGTCCATACCCCACCAGGGGCAGCAATATCCTGGACATGGTCATTACCAATATGGGCAACCGATGTTCCACGCCTTGCTGGTTAGATCCAATCACAAGCTAATCACCTTAGACATCAATATCCCACCCCCACCCCCCATTAATGTAACCACAGTAAAAAACTTCTCCAAAGCCAACTTCATGCTTCTTAAGACAGAAGTGACAAGCTTCACGACACCCATACAGATGGAAAATAGAGGTACGACTGCTGAATCCTATACAAATGCACTGTATAAGCACATACACGAGTGCATAGATCGTGCCATCCCCAACAGGACCAAGATGCTATCCTCCAAAGAAAAGGAAGCCAATCTGGTGGTCCCCTGCCATAAACAAACTCTACAACAGAAGGAAGAAGCTAAAATCCCCTGATTGCAGGAACTCTCTGGTCAGTCTCAGTAAGAAGCTGAGATCCCTCATAAAATCCTCCAAAGCTAGTTACGAAAATAAAATTGCCACTGATTCTAAAGACAACCACAAAGCATTCTACAGCTATGTCAAGAATCTCAATGGCAACACTCAGATCTGCTCTGAGCTACAGCACAATGGCACTAGATATACAGAACCAACTGATATTGCCAACATCCTGGTAGATAGGTTCAGTGCAAACTTCACCCCCCTCACCCCCCAAAGGGCCCATCACTATACCGGAAGACTGCAAAGCCCCTGTAATCATGGCTGCACAAGTAAAGACCACACTCTCCAAAGCCATGAACACAGCATCCATGGGACCTGACAACATCCCAGGCTGTGTTCTGCATGAACTACATAACGGGCTGGCACCCCACCTTAGTACCACATTCAATCATAGCCTCACTTCAGTCTTTGTGCCTACTGAATGGTGCACAGCGATAGTTATCCCACTCCACAAAGGGGGCACCATCACGGACCCCGGGAACTATAGGCCCATTAGCCTGATGAGCCTGGTCTGCAAGGCCATGGAATGTATCATCTTGGAGCTTATAAACAAGGACATAGGTAACCTCCAAACTCTGGACCCCACTCAGTTTTGGTTTGTAAAAGGTAGGTCATGTCTCCTAAACCTGATTGACTTCTTTGAAGCAGTCACCAGGGCCGTGAACGAGTGTAAGGTTGTGCACACGGCCTATCTTGACCTCGCCCTGGCTTTCAACACCATCCCCCACTCTGGAATTATAGATAAACTCACTAGACTAGGCATAAATTCCTATGTCACAAGATGGATGGCCAAATGGCTCACTGACAGAACCGACACAGTGAAAGTAGCTGACTCCAAATCCAGCTTCAGACCAGTGACAAGTGGAGTACCACAGGGCTCAGTCCAGGGTCCTCTCCTGTTTGGCATCTACTTCTCAGACGTCCAGGCTAATACAGCAGGTATTTGGCTAACAAAGTTCACAGATGACTGCAAACTAGGTGCCATAATAGAATCGCCTTATGATGTAGACATTCTACAAAGAGGCCTCACTGAGACTGATGCTTGGTGTCAAAGTCATGGCCTCAAGCTCAATGCCAAGAAGTGCATTGTCATCCCCTTTGGGAAAAACACTGTACTCATGAACTACCACATAGGTGGTAACCTACTAAACACCAAAAGTGAGATAAGAGATCTTGGGACACAGGTGGACAGTAGTCTCTACTTTGATAATCACATCACCACAGTAGTCAGGAAATCCTTCTACATGGCACACCTCATCACAAAGGGGTTCACCTCCAGAAAAAAAGAGGTCATTTTTCCTCTCTACTCATCCCTCATCAGATCCATTGTAGAGTACACTGCCCCATTTGGCATGTACCTCGCAAGACATCTACACAACTAGAAAGGCCACAGAAATACCTCACTAAGAGGATTACCGGCCTTAAGCAGATGCCATACACAGACCATCTCAAAAAACACCAGCTCTGCTCCGTTGCTTATCGCCTACTCAGAGGCGACCTCTACCTAACATACAAAGCCATGTCAAACCCAGATCTGTTGGACATGCAACACTTAAAGAAACCCCAATCACTCCGAGCCACACGCTCCAAGGACCTAAACCTTGCCACTACAATAAACAGAACATGCTGGAGGGATAGATTCCTGTCCCAGAGACTTCCCATGCTCTGGAACAGACTACCCATTCATGTCAAGAAAAGCTCCTCATTAGCCCTCTTTAAGAAAAATCTCGACAATTGGATGGCAAATAGGAAATTTACCCCGGAGATCACTTCTGTGGCTCTGCTAGACAAGGGCACAGGAAAATCACTTTCTTGGGTGGCGAAAGCTAGGGAACATTTTGACTAGGCTTATATAGGCCTCAGGGACGATAGCATAGTACCTACTTATGAACCTAAATATTTTAAATTGCACTTATAGTGACCTGTGTGGTTATACTTCTTTGTACTTCTCTGGTTTTGTCCATTTATCTGTTTGCATTTTTTAGTTGCTTCTGGGAGCTTAGATTTGTAGCTTCATTTGTAGTTGTGTAAAGATTGTTGATTACTGCAAGATTTTTAGCATTGTTTTATACATTATACTCCACTGTATTTCCATCAGGAGAATTACATGTACAGGGTAGCTTTTTATATTTGGAACACAGTCTGGACAATCTTGTTGCTTCTTTCACAGCTGTAGCACTACTGTGATCTGAAGAAACCAAAAAAAAAAACTCCAAACCAATGAATACCAAAATCCAGAGCAAAAGAGAAAAGCGAACCAGTTCAACTGTAGCTCACTGCCAAATTTATTCAAAATAAAAGACGAAAAACATATGAGATCAAGCGCTTTCACCTGGATCAGTACCAAGCTTTTTCAAGATGAGTTTGCACTCACAGCTACTGTGATCTACTGCCAGATTTGAACCTCATTTAGTTATTCATTACAGCATTACTACTACATTTCTGCATAGCCTTGTGCCTTAGTCTGTGGTAGGATTTCAATGGTGTCAGTATTGTGAATTCTGCTCCAGGATTTGCGCTTCATTACATTTTATAGCTATATATATATATATATATATATATATATATATATATATATATATATATATACCCCTACTTAAAGTTGCATTATAATGCCTTTCTGTTTGCCTTGCTACTATTTTCCCCCTATACTTTGATTCTGCCCCATCCACCCCACTGAGGTATTATAACCATATGGCTTGAACTCCAGTTTGAAATTTTTGCCAAACTCTATCACCCTTTTCTTGTTGTGGTTTTAAAAGACTCTGTCTCTGGCTTTGCACCTTATGGTAATTTGACTTCCCCTCCCCTCTTTTATTGCTATTTTCTGTTGTGTAACCTATTTAAGTACTTTCCCACACATTGTTTTCCAGCCCCCCCCAGCAAACCAGTAATGCACTTGAGTAAACTTCCCTCACTACAAATTGTCTCATTTTCCTAGCGCTCCCGTCTGCTTGGACACCCGTGCCACACTCTGAGGGGTCCTGAGTTAATCCTGCTACACCCCTGGCAGATAAAAGATTTATTTTGTTTTGCACTTCAGTTCATTGTTTAGACTGATACTGCTTTATTTGTTGATTTTGCCTTTAAATCA
This sequence comes from Protopterus annectens, assembly GCF_019279795.1. Taxonomy (NCBI): domain Eukaryota; kingdom Metazoa; phylum Chordata; order Ceratodontiformes; family Protopteridae; genus Protopterus; species Protopterus annectens. The sequence goes on along the minus strand of NC_056739.1, from coordinate 55,254,876 downwards.
TTGTAAATACTTGAAATCGCCTTGTCAATGTAGTTTAAGTTTTGTTGAGGCATCATACTTGCAAGCAATCTTCCTTGGTGTTATTACATCAAGAGGCTAGTAGTGTCTGTACAGACACAGACACCCAGAAAGTACATTTTATCAATAAAATGTCCCTCAGAATTGAAGCCAGTAATGTATTGTGACTAAAACAGAATAATAAATTCCTTGAAATCCTAAATAATCTCGCCCCCACCAGGAAATTTCGTACCAAAGTCAAACAATTACCATGGCTGTCTAATGACACTAAGGCTCTAATCAAACAAAGGGACAAAGCCTGATCACATTACCATACAACCAAAAATAAAAATGATTTCTCCATATTTCAGCAACTAAGAAACCAAGCTAAGAGAAAAATATCCAATGACAAAAAACTTGCTTTCAATCCACCCAACAAATATACCTGAACCACCCACAAAAGTTCTTGCAAAACATCGACTACCTCCTTAACCCTGGTAAAACCACCACCCCTGCTCCCTCCACAGGTAATATCTCTGAGTCCATAGCATCACAATTAATCTCCCACTTTATTAACTCAATCACCACCCTCTAAAACAATAAACAACTCTGCCCACTAAACATACCCCCCCACCACCAAAGGCACAAACTCTTTCTCGCTCAAACCCATTTAGACTATGTACATAAAAAAACTCCTAAGTAAACTAAAACCCTGCTCTCTTGCCGTAGACCAGCTCCCCAATGAATTCTTGAAAATAGCTGTTCCATCCATAGCCTACCCCATATACCCTAATCAATCACTCCATTTCTGAACACTATGTCCCTCACCTCTGGAAAATTTCTTACATCATTCCCCTTCACAAGGGTGGCCCCTCTAGAGAATTCTCAAATTATCGACCAATTGCCATCCTCTCCCCCATAGCTAAAATATTAGAAAAATGTATCCACCAACAGCTTCTAAATCACCTCACCACCACCAACTTGCTATCCCCCTCACAACACGGATTCAGGCCCAAGCACAGTACTAGCATTGCCCTAATTAGCTTCACCAATACCATTCAACACCTTAAAAATGAAGGACAATGGGTCTCTGCAATATTTCTAGATATGTCAAAAGCCTTTGATATTGTGTCTTACCAATCGCTACTCAACAAACTTGCAAACTACAATCTCAACTCATCCCTAACATGGTTCCACAGCTACCTTTCAAACCGTCAACAGGCTACTGAATGGGAAAACAATCTCTCTCCTCTACCACCTGTCCATACTGGAGTACCCCATGGATCCATACTTGGGCCCCTCCTTTTTATCATATTCATCAACAATGTAAATTCTGCCACCCAACATGCAAATATCATGCAATATGCAGATGACTCCACACTTATCTGCTCAGTCCCTTATCCCCAAGAACTTAAACAAAAAATGCAAACATCCTTCCTGGACATAGGAACATTCCCCTCCAAGCATCAACTCATCCTAAACCCAAATAAGACCAAGTTAATGATTTTCACCAACATATCATCCAAGGTAAGCCCACTACCCCTCAGTATCTACTCCTCCAATGGAAGAAAATTCGACCTAACTAATCAGACTAAGCTCCTAGGAGTTGCAATCAATAACAGACTAAAATTTGACACACACATCTCCTCAACAATCAAAAAGGTCCATGTCAAACTTGGTACTCTCTACAGGGCCAAACCATACCTCACTCACCAAGCCAGACTAGCCACTGCTAGAGCCCACTTGCTATCTACCCTCCTCTGTTGTTCACATATTTTCACTAACCTACGCAAGACTGACCTTAATAACCTAGAATCCTGCTACAACAAAATAGCTCGGTTTGCAGCCAATCACCGCCCCAAAACACATCATTGCTGTACTCTCCAGCACCTCAGCTGGCTGAAACTTCACAACCTGTTAACTCTAAACCAACTTACCTTTGCCCACAAAGTCTTCCACAACCCCAATAACTGCCATGCCCTCTCTAACCTGATCCAACCCAACATCAACTGCAGGTTCCTTAGATACTCTGACAAGTTACTGCTAAAAATTACCCAGTCACACAAGTATCATGATGATTCCCTCTACTGCAATAAAATAGCCAAGGTCTGGAACGCTCTACCTCAGGTTATCCAAAAGAATACAAACACCTCTTCTTTCAAAAAATGCCTAAATGAATATCTCACCAGCAGATGGCTCTGTCCCTGTACTCCACCTGGATAACCTCAACTCTGTACTATCTTTCACCTCAAACAACTACAGCTGTTTGCTAGTGGAGTTCTCATAAACTCATTTATACTGATGTAAGTTATAATAATATATAACTAAAACTATTTGTTTTATGAATATTGTATTAATGATGTATTGTTTATTAGGCTATATTAACTACTATGTTCTTAGTAATTGTTCTGCTTATAATCTTGTTTAAAATTTGTTAATTTGTTTGGAGCTTTTCTCTCCGGGTCTCCACTGAAAACAGGCTACTGACCCAGTCGGACACTACCCAGTTAACAAATGTAAATAAATAAATTGAGCAGACATGATCTACCTTTCACAAAACCAAATTATGTGGGATCTAGATTGGAGATTCCCTATATCCTTGTTAATTAGGTCCATGATGATGTGCTCCATAGCCTTACATATCAGACTTGTCAAGCTAATGGGGCAAAATTTCCCAGGGTCTGTAGTCACTAAACCCTTATGGAGAGGGATAACTGTAGCAGTGAGCCATTTGGTAGGAACAAAGCCTGAGATGAGGCTGTGATTGAACAGGGCACACAGATGTGGTGCCAGTTCACTTTGTAATTCATGTAGAACACATCCAGGGATATTGTTGGGTCCCATGGAAGCTGCATTCTTGCCCTTGGACAATGCAGCTTTAACCTGTGCTGCAGTAATGCTAGGTGTCTTGCATTCCTCCAGTATTGTGATTGGTCCTTTGGGGGGGTAAAGTTGGCACTGACTCTGTCAGCCATTATGTTGGCAATATCTGTTGGCTTAGTATAGGAGGTACCATTGTGTAGTAACTCATAGAAAATCTTTGCATTGCCATGGAGATTCTTGATATAACTATAGAAGGCTTTCTGGTTGTTTTTAGTGTTTGCTGCAATTTTGCCTCCATAGCTGGCTTTAGAGGTTTTGATGAGGGATCTCAACTTTTTGTTGAGGCTAATAAGAGAGTTTTTCCAGTCTTGGGACTTCACATTTTTCTGCAACAGTTTATTCCTTCTGTTGTAGAGTTTATTAATGGCAGGGGACCACCAGATTGGCTTCCTTTCTTTGGAGAAGAGCGTCTTGATTCTGTTGGGTATGGCTAGTTCCATGCATTTATGTATGTGTTTGTACAATGCATTGGTGTATGATTCAGCAGTCATGCATCTATTTTCCATTGACATGGATGCCATGAAGTTAGCCACCTCTGTTTTTAGGAGCCCAAAGTCAGCTTTGGAGAAGGTTTTCATGGTGGTTACTTGCAGGGTATGTGGATGAGATGTGGATTTCCATGGTGATTAGTTTGTGGTTGGATCTAACGAGGGAGGAGTTGACTATTAGTGTAGAGTAAAGCTTGCCAGTGTTAGTAATAACCAGGTTAAGGATGTTGCTTCCTCTAGTGGGGGAAAATGAACTGGTCCGGGGCACTGGAACTGATGAATTCCAGGATGCATTGAGCCAGTGTATTGGTATATGACTAGTTTTCCCAGTTGATGGAGGGGTAGTTGAAGTCACCTAGTATGAGTGTGTTGGGTTGGACCCTAATAGTTTCCAAGGTGGTTAGGAACAGGGAGTGAGAGTCTTGGGACATGGTTGGGGACCTATAGCAGGCTACAACCTGAATCGCTGTCTTACCCAATGTTAGGTCCTTTTCTTACTAAAATGAGACTCTCTAGTCTGAACAAATCAGAAAAAAAAGAAAACAATTGAAGTACTAGAAAGTATCTGTTACAAAAGTATCATTGTATTCAAAAATCATAATCCTGACATCAACTAAATATTGTACTGGTCATGTGTTGTGCGTCCTCCTGTGTGTTTAAACAACTGACGTAAAGCAACAACTCTTCCTGTTATACATTTCCTAACTTGGATAACACAAATCAGCAAAACCTTTTGTGTGCCTCAACAGCATGTTATACTAAATGGCATTCATTAGTGCGTAGCTGGGTGGGGTGATGCAGGCATTCTGTATATCAGTGCTGTTAATGAAGCATACACTGTAACCATGTATTGGATGCAGTGTAATCCAGTGTCTACTGACTGCCCTGCAAGTCAAAGCATTTTGGCTAAATGAATGTTATCTACATTTTATAACCAATAAAATACCTGGGAAGCTGGCACACTAAGGAGACTGAGCCCAATAGTTCAAATCAGAAATTCCTTCTTCATTCAAAACTACTTCAATGCAAACAATCCACAAGATAGAATCCAAAACAGTCTATAAAACATGAAAATATTAAGCGATTTTGTTGGTCTCAGTCTCCTTATTGTGCCAGCTTCCGAGGTTTTCTTTACCTGAATGTTTGCAGATGCCAGGGAAGGTTAACGTGGCCTTTAATGTCTTTGGAAGGTAATTGGAAGGAGTTGCACCCATCTAACACTTCAAACTATCAGGGAAAGCCCAGCGAATACTTTAAATCTGACTGCATCAACACAGCTTGTTGTAAACGGACTTTCATTTTGTAGATATAATTATAGTGAACCAGAGCTATTGCTGAAAAAAGTTCCAGACTAGAAAATCACATTAAGCAGGTGTTTGTTATGGCCTAGGTTTCCTATAACAAGGTTTACCTGTATATACCTATGCTGCATTCAAGAAACTCCATCAGCAGCCACTGAATGATAGAGCTATCTGAGCACTGCAAGGAAAGAAGTAAGGTATCCCCGACCCACTGAACAGTACTGCACCATACATAGCTGATAGAACAGACAGGAGCTGAAGGCACACAAGGCTGGGTCCTGCAAGTGCTGAAAATCCAAAGGAGACTCATTAACAGAAACTGCGGTCTTAGTAATAAAGCCTGGAGAAGGTATGATCAACAACCAAGTGGCCACATAACAACTGTATGTAATGGAGACATTTTTGTCACAAGCACTGGAGGTATGTACATCCTGATGAAGCAGGCTTTGTAACTGCATTTTTTCATAACCAGCTAATATCAGAGGATGACGTAATTAGCAGTCTACATGGAAATGATTCGCATGGCAGTTATCAGACCTTACCTCCCTGGAGCAAAGAAGATAACTGCTGTCTTGTCTTTTTTAATTCATGCATTCTCTTCAAATAAAATCTGAGTTGGTGCTTAATGCCTTCTCCCTGTTTAATTTCTCAGTGTCTTTTGGGTTTCTAATACCATGACAGGAATGGGCTCCATTCATAAGTCGAAGTATGATTAAAGTTCATGAATTAGTATTGTTTTAGTCTTTGATGTTAGCTAAAAATGCTCTTTGCAGCACCTGCAATGTTCCAAGAAATGACTCCTTCTGCAGTTCATACAGAATTACATGCATCGGTAGCATATCTAACTATGACTGTAAATTCTTCTTTATGACACCCGTTGCTCCCATTACTATTGGAAGTGTCTACATATCCTTCTTCCACATTGCCCTCATTTCTGCCTGCAAATCCTTGTATTTTATGAGTTTGTATCTCTCTGTACATAAGACACTGTAGTCACTGGGTGCAGCAATTTCAATGATCAATGCTACTTTTGTCTTCTTTTCATGGAGCACTATAACCGGTTTTCTTGCACCTTTTTTTTTAAACTGTTAGTAATGGGTAAACCCATGTGATATAAATTTTATCATTCTCTATAATGCTTTGTGGCTCATGTTTCCAATGCTTCTCAGCTACTTCAGTATTGTAATGTTTGCACAATCCCCAGTGCAACAGTCTTACCGCATTATTATGCCTTTCAGTATACAGGCCCTCTGCCATTAGTGCATCACACCCAGCAACAAGATGTGTGACTTTTTCCAGTTCTGTTTTACAGAACCTGTATTTTTCTGTTTCTCTCACATGTTCAATGGACTTTGTAAATCAATGTGCACGTAGTCCTCCTTCCTGGACCACCAATATTAACCTTTCATCTTTTGGTTTAAAATTTCCTCTACTTAATCATTCCTGCATCAGATCCTGATTGACACAAGCTTGTTCCAGGAGTTTTATTTATTTGTAACTATATTTATGCTTTTTCCACATTTCTTGCCTTCTCATCTGATCCTTCACCTTATATTCTTTCTTTTGTTTTTTGGCACATTCAGTTCCTGCCTGATTTCTGTCTACTTTTGGTTTGGTTTTTACTCCTGCTTGACACGGATATGCTTCTGCTAAACTAAGCAGGGAAGTCATTTTAGACTTGTTCTCCTCATATTTTGAAACTTTCACTGTGTTTAGATCTGGTGAAGAGAGCAGATATGTATGCAGTCCTACGATTGCAGATCTAAAAATGTAATCAGCTTTGAGGAGGCCCAAACCTTCTTCAAAAGGAGAAATATATAACTTTAGTATACACTGATTTTTATATGTCATTTCATAAGCGTGAAGCATTTTTCTTCTTTTCCTGTCCAACTGAGCCAATACCTTTTTGGGCCAGGCACCCCAAAACTGTAAGTTAAAACAGAAATAGCAAATTGAGTTATAGCTTGGACTTCTTCTTACATGTCAGGGCTATTTTCAGTATTAATTTTGTTCTTCTAAAATATTCCTTTCTGAGTTTTGTTTGCATTTGTTCATGTTTTATTGTCAATCCTTCATCAGTTCCCAAATATTTATATACACCCCCTCCTGCTCAAGTTCCTTTATATCATGTCCCTGTCCCCCCAGACTGATATTTTCTTGGTGCTGCAGCTTTCATGCATTAAAGGTTGCTTTTGCACATTTATCAGGACCAACTGACATTCTTATATCATCTGACAAAAGTTTTGACCATTTGCAGTTGTGCTTCCAGCTTGTCATCTAATGAACTTTACATTTTTAAATCATCCACAAAAAGAAGACAAGAAGTCTTTACAGTTTATTGTTTTCTGGGAGCAAAATTTTAACCATGACCTAGTCTGTTAAGTAGACAGCTTCAGGGCTGGTGTTAGCATTTGGGGGGGCCCCAGCAAATGTCAAGTTGGGGGCCCCCTAGGCAATTTCAGTATAAGTATCATCTTGTCAATGCCACACCTCCTAAGAAACCTTTTAGTTTGTGCTGCAAACTTTTAGGAGTAGTATGCAGACAGACCTGTAGCTACAAGCTCTTCCATTACAACAGGCCTATATTCCACACTCTGTTGACCTATCTAACAAAGGGACACTTACAGTTACTGGCATTTAGTTGTAACAATGATACAACAACTCTGTGCATAGGTCTAGACTTAAATGAAGTGATGACTAGGCCTACTGTTTCAACACCCCCACAAACCCTCCAGTCCTCTCCTCTGACCCCCTCTCTTTTGGGTGCCCCATACTATGCGTGTTACTTTTTTCTTCCTTTTCTCACAATTTGCCTTACTCTCAGCTTTTTCAAGAAGCTATAATTTTCTGTATGCTCTGAAGTGCATTTTAAAGTTTTTTTTTCTTTTTACACAACCTTTTCGTCCAATAATGGCTTGAACAGAAATTATGATTAAGGAAAGAAATTCACTGTTGCTGTTCAACTTTAGTTTTCCTTGCATCCTTTTAGCACACCTTTCCTGACCAAGACAGCACAGAAATAACCACTTAGGAAATAACTCAATTAAGCTGGTGCCCCCAAAGCCATAGGGGTTATACATGTGCCCTGGGATGCATTTTAGAGCATTTTCTCAGCATTTTACTCCAGTGGTAGCCTAAACAAAAATCATGAAAAAGAAAAGAATTTCAGTCTTATTTTTTTCTTTCAAGAAAGACATAAGTTGTGCCCAAGGCTTAATGTTCAAAGCTGACAAAATAGTAGCTCATAATAAACTAACAAGCCAGTTGTGGGAATACATAGGTCTTATGTGGGAATACTGCCTCCTTCCCTAACCCCTCACAAATGACAGTCACTGCCTATACATCCCTCTGGTATTAGACTAGGATGAAAGCAGAGGTTTAATTGCCTTAGATATATATTTCAAGTGACTGGTGATATACATATACACAGCATGCTTCCTCACACCTTACCCTCAAAATCAGCCCCATGTATATGTACTTGATGTGTGATTGTGAGCATGATTTCAGTAATATATTCTAATTTGTTGCTCCTAGACAATACACCACCACTACACAAGCTATAGTAATCTTTTTACACCTCTGAGGTCTGTGAGGAAAGTAAATAAACAATGACCATGCTGTCCTCAGCTCAAACACAAGCTATAATGACTTCATGTGCACACCTCTAAGGTGTGACTGTGATGAAAATTAAAGTTGTAATAACCACACAATCCTCAGCCCCCCCCCACCCATAACCTACAGCGGCTTTCTGTACATGCACATTTGAGCAGGGCTGGTTTTAGAATGGGTGTGTTTGAAACCATAGGTTATTATCAGCTTTATTCTAAAAGGGTCATATCTCAACACTATTTTGGTTAAACAGCTCTATAAACAAACTCTACAACAAAAGGAGGAAGCTACTACAAGATAGAGCAAAATCCTTAAAAGGTAAGACACCCTTGATCACTATAAGTAAAAAACTAAGAGCTCTCATAAAATCATCCAAAGCAAATTTTGAGAGAAAAATAGCTAAAGACTCAAAAGACAATCATAAGGCTTTCTTTAGCTATGTTAGAAACCTGGGAAGAAACTCCCAGATATGCTCAGAACTAGTTCAAAATGATGTGAAGATTACTGATCCTACAGACATTGCCAACATACTGGCTGACAGGTTCAGTGCAAACTTCTCCCCTCCCCAAAGGAGAGATATCTATACCAAGCGATTGCAGCCCCCAAACATCTCCAATGCCCAAGTGCGAACTGCTCTCCAAAGCAAAAACACAGCATCCATGGGACCTGATGGTGTCCCCGGCTGTGTGCTCCATGAACTCAATGAGGAATTAAACCCACAGCTAGGACAGCTGTTTAATCATAGTCTTACCTCTGGATATGTACCCAGGGAGTGGCGCACTGCAACTGTGGTCCCACTTCACAAAGGCGGTGCCTCCACCGACCCTGGAAATTACCGGCCCATTAGCTTGACAAGCCTTATCTGCAAAGCCATGGAGAGGATCATAATGGACCTCATAAATAAAGACATAGGAAATTTGCAGACTTTGGATCCATCCCAGTTTGGCTTTGTCAAAGGCAGATCATGCCTTCTAAACTTGGTTGACTTTTTCGAAACAGTCACCAAAGCCATTGATGAGGGAAAGGCAGTCCATACAGCCTACCTCGATCTGGCGAAGGCCTTCGATACAATACCCCACTCGGGTATCATTGAAAAACTCATCAGCTTAAATGTTAACCCATACATCACAAGATGGGTTGCAAACTGGCTGAGTGACAGAACCCACAGGGTCAGAGTTGCTGGCGCCATGTCAGACTCAAAGCCTGTCACAAGTGGTGTACCACAGGGCTCAGTCCTGGGCCCACTCTTGTTTGACATCTACTTTTCTGAAGTACAAGCAAACACAGGAGGGTTATGGCTGACAAAGTTTGCAGATGACTGCAAACTGGGCGCCATAGTAGAAAACACATCTGACACAGATATCCTTCAGAAGGGTCTCACAGAAATGGATAACTGGTGCCAGAGCCATGGCCTAAAGTTAAATGCCAAAAAATGCATAGTCATACCCTTCGGGAAAAACAAGGTTACCCCTAGCTACCAAATAGGTGGCAATCCACTGAGCACAGAAGAAGTTATCAGGGACCTGGGGACCCAGGTTGATAGTAGTCTGTCATTCGATACCCATGTAGCTAAAGTAGTTAGGAAGACCTTCTACATTGCCCACCTTATCATGAAGGGATTCTCATCTAGAGCAAGGGAGGTCATAGTCTCCCTATACTCATCACTCATCAGACCAATGATTGAGTACAATGCCCCATTTGGAATGTATCTGACCTGACACTTGCAGCAGCTGGAGAGGCCACAAAAGTTCCTCACCAAAAGGATAAAGGGTCTCAAACATCTGTCCTATGCTGCCCGACTGAAAGAACTCCAGCTCTATTCAGTCGCACGCTGCTCAGAGGTGACCTTTGCCTAACATACAAGGCCATGTCAAACCCAGATTTGATGAATATGCTTCACCTCAAAAAATCTAGATCCATCAGAGCCACAAGGGCGAGAGACTTAAACCTCAACATGGCTATTAATAGGACGTGCTGGAGGGATAGATTCATCACCCAAAGACTCCCTATGCTGTGGAATAAAATCCCGGTATATGTGAGGCAGAGCACCTCGCTGGCCTTGTTCAAGAGAAATCTTGACCAATGGATGGGAGATCGCAGATATACCCCAGGGATTACCTCAGTGTCACTGCTCGACAGAGGCACAGCAAAATAATGGGTATAGTTCCCCATACTAAAGGGGTGGCGTAAGCCACAAAACTATGGGCTAGGCTTGTAAATGCCCTCGGGCAGATAGCCTAGTATGAACCTATGAACCTATGAACCTATGATTCATTTTTTGTCCTCATTTTTCTTTAACCACCAATAGCTTTTGTGGGGGTCCCAAAAGAGTCAAGGATGATTAAGGGGGCACCCAGTATACATTTATGCAGTCTGGCGAATGGGGGCCACCAGACACCAAGAAGATCAAAATGTCTGAATGTACTGTGATATATTTTATTTCTTACTTTTGAAATATAATTAGTTGTTAGGTACATTTTTACTGACACCCAGAAGAATGTCAGTGTCCTGGCATGATTGGGTGTGTGCACAGATAAAAATCAGTGATATTTGTACACACATACACAGACACACACAAGCATAACCCATGATTGGGGTGTGCACAGATAAATATCAGTGATATTTTACACACATACACAGACACACACAAACATAAGCCATGATTGGGTGTGTGCACAGATAAAAGTCAGTGATAGTTTGTACACACATACACAGACACACACAAACATAAGCCATGATTGGGTGTGTGCACAGATAAAAATCAGTGATAGTTTGTATACACATACACAGACCCACACAAACATAAGCCATGGCTGGTTGTGTGCACAGATAAAAATCAGTGATAGTTTGTACACACATACACAGACACACACAAACATAAGCCATGACTGGGTGTGTGCACATATAATAATCAGTGATAGTGTGTACACACAGACACACACAAACATAAGCCATGATTGGGTGTGTGCACAGATAAAAATCAGTGGTAGTTTGTACACACATACACAAACACACACAAGCATAAGCCATGATTGGGTGTGTCACAGATAAAAATCAGTGATATGTGTACACACATTCACAGACACACACAAACATAAGCCATGACTGGGTGTGTGCACATATAAAAATCAGTGATATTTGTACACACATACACTGACACACACAAACATAAGACATGATTGGGTGTGTGCACAGATAAAAATCAGGGATTGTTTGTGCACACATACACAGACACACACAAACATAAGCCATGATTGTGTGCTCAGATACAAATCAGTGATATTTGTACACACATACACAGACACACACAAACATAAGCCATGATTGGGTGTGTGCACAGATAAAAATCAGTGATATTTGTACACACATACACAGATACACACAAACATAAGCCATGATTGGGTGTGTGCACAGACAAAATCAGTGATATTTTTACACATACACAGACACACACAATCTTAAGCCATGATTGGGTGTGTGCACAGATAAAAAACAGTGATATTTTGTACACATATACACAGACACACACAAACAAAAGCCATGGCAGTACTAGTTTTGCACTTATTTCAGCAAATAGCAATATATATTGTGCAACACTGGTACTGCCACACCAGATCAGTGAATGTTGTTTAGCAGTCGTCAAACAACAGGAAGGGGTGAGTCACTTATTTCCCTCATTGAGGATTAATGCATATCTGTCACTGTCCCTGATTTCACAGACCTTCCGTGATTTTGTTCATACTTCTGCTTTCTCCTTCGTAAAAAGTTTGAGTTGCTGGTAAATCATTCAGGATTACAATCAATCCATACATTTGAGTCTTATACTTATTGTCCAAAAATACGTGTTGATGCAAAAGGTGTTATATTAATTTTTTAAGCGAATTACAGTAATATTTAAAATGTAGTCCTGATTCTGAGACTTTGTTCTATTATTTTTGGGATTGCACTGAATTCTTAACAAAGGAATTGATAGTTATAGATTATGGTGCTCTGATTGTATTTATAAAACTCCCTAAAACAGAAAAACATTTCTGAAGATTGGAAGTATCAGCTCTTCTTAAAATCAAAAATGTGCACTGTGATAAGTCACTCTGGGCTGCTGATCTCTCTAGTGCTTACCTTGGTCACTCTGGGCTGCTGATCTCTCTAGTGCTTACCTTGGTCACTCTGGGCTGCTGATCTCTCTAGTGCTTACCTTGGTCACTCTAGGCTGCTGATCTCTCTAGTGCTTACCTTGGTCACTCTGGGCTGCTGATCTCTCTAGTGCTTACCTTGGTCACTCTGGGCTGCTGATCTCTCTAGTGCTTACCTTGGTCACTCTGGGCTGCTGATCTCTCTAGTGCTTACCTTGGTCACTCTGGGCTGCTGATCTCTCTAGTGCTTACCTTGGTCACTCTGGGCTGCTGATCTCTCTAGTGCTTACTTTGGATACTCTGGGCTGTTGATCTCTCTAGTGCTTACCTTGGTCACTCTGGGCTGCTGATCTCTCTAGTGCTTACCTTGGTCACTCTGGGCTGCTGATCTCTCTAGTGCTTACCTTGGTCACTCTGGGCTGCTGATCTCTCTAGTGCTTACCTTGGTCACTCTGGGCTGCTGATCTCTCTAGTGCTTACCTTGGTCACTCTGGGCTGCTGATCTCTCTAGTGCTTCTCTTGGTCATTCTGGGCTGCTGATCTCTCTAGTGCTTACCTTGCTCATGTTATTATCAACTTCATCCCAATAGGATCATATCACAGCCCTGTTCAGGTTAAAGAGATTAATTAGTAAATTAATACATTTTTTCTTCCTCATTTTCCCCAACCAGCAGCAGCTTTTGTTGGGGCTCCACACAGTCAAATATGATTAAGGGGGGGGGGGTCCCTGCAGCCACAAGTATAGCATAGACCTAAAGCTGGTTATGTAGTTAGTTTTAATGGAGAACATGTCCAACAGCAGGATGTAACTAAGTCAGGGACACTATGCCAGTGGTAAAATATTTAATGGAATTCTGATGCCTGTTACTTGTCAAAACACTGTTACTACAACCAGAAAAATCTTTAAATTTTAAAGGAGATATAAATAAGAGTTATTATCCATGTGGTTTATTAAATATACAAGAATACTGCTAGCTTTTGTTGGTTTGACAGGAATGTTGCAAAATATCCGGATAAGATAACTTGCTGTGGTTTGGGGCCCCAAGGGAACAGGGGGCCCCCAGTGACCGCAGGGTTCGCTGGTGCCTAAAGCCAGCTATGGACAGCTTAATAGGTTAAGGGCAAGTCAAAAGAGCAGTGCTGGCAAAGAATCACCTGGAATATCCCCCTTTGAATTTTTATCCCTGGTATAAAAATCTGTCATTTATCATGGCTTAGCTGCAAAGTAGTTTATCATTGTTTCATGCTTCCTGTAATGTAATTGATCAATGCAGGCTGTATCTTACACATCTGTAAGCACTCCTTTATCACTGAATGTGGGATGCTGTCAAATGCTTTTTGTAGTCTATCCATGCCATACTTAGATTCTCCTTTTTTACAATTCTCATTCACTTTGCAGATAGTCCATAAATTCAGTTTCTATTTCTTTAACTTTTCCATTTCTTATCCTCTTTTCTACCTCCCCCTTTGATTCCTTATTTTTTGTATTGTGAAATTTTCCATATGCAGATGCCTTTGCCTGTATTTATTTTAAATATCTTTAGCGCTACTTTTTTCTATTTATTAATTGTACTTTCTCCTTTGCATAAATATTGCACCATATTACATCTCTTTTTCTTTCCCATGTCCATTTTCTTCTTCAGATGTCTCCCACTCCCCCCGTTTCTCCTTACATTGTAGACTCGTTGTTTCATCATGCTGTGACATAACCTGTGTTAGACTTTCTACACTAAATTTCTCACTTCACGGGTATTCTGTAACTTCAGCTTGTATTTGTTTAACTTCTGCTTTGCTGATCTTCCATTCTATATTCCCTCTTTGGGATCTTAATTTTTATATTGTGAAATGTTCCATATCTGGGTGTCTTTGCTTATATTCCTCTTCAAATATCTTTGGAGCTGTTTTTTTGTATTGATTAGTTTGGCTTTCTCCTTTGTATAAATATTGTACCATATCAGATCTCTCTTTCTTTCCCACATCCATGTTGCTTTTTAATACCTTTCAAAAATCTCAAGGTTTTGTTCTTTATTTTTTCTCACTTCCTGTGTCACTTCTTTTTCCAAACGATCCAAAGTTTCTTGGTCTATATAATGTTTTTCGTGGACCTGTGGTATCAATGAACACAAATTTGCATTTGAAGCTTTTGACAGCTTTTCTTGCACAGGTATTTTTCTTTCCTCTCAATCTTTTTATATATCTTCTATCTGAAAATTCTGGGCTTCTTGCATAATAGTAATAATACAAAATGTCATCCCTATCCACAATAGTCCACTCTATCATCTTTATGGCTCCTTTTTGGTCTGTCAGAATTTGTGGACTACCTCTTCCTTAATCTTTCTACAACAAGAGGGCCATCCTCCCCTTGCCTGGCATAACCCCATTGTACAAATGTTTCTGTGTCTTGAGAATTCTACACTTTCATTTTTTCTAATCCTGGCTCCAGTACACATACCAGGATTGAGCACTTTTTTATTCTGGGACTTTTGCCCCCAGCTGTCTTTTTTATTTTATACCTGCTTCTGTCCATGATACTAGCTATATAAAATATAGTTTATATATCAGTGTCATCTTGGTGAGATTTTGTAAAAACAGGATCCTCCTCATGAAGACTTGAGGATGAATTCAGTTCCAACAATACTATCCTTTTCTTGCTGATTTCATCATTTCTCCGTTCAAACCTATGTCTAGTATCCGAAAGGTTCTGTCCCTTGAGTTCTGTCACTGTAAAAAAAAAAGTAGGAAATGTAAGGAATTGTTGAGGAAAAATTATGACACTACTTTTGGGAGAAATGTGAGTTTGTCCTAATGGGCCACCGATCCTTCTGAAAGATCAAATAAGGTTTCCTGCAGATTTAGTATTTTATTATTTTATTGATATTTATTTACTGGGAAAGTCCAACTGGGTATGTTGCCCATTTTGGTAGAGGCCTGGGGAGAAAAGCTCCACAGTAATGCATGTTTACCCATTAGCTTCTTTGTTAAAACAGCTACATTGATATAATTCAGATAAAACACATAGTGATATGGTATAAGGAAATTGTTGCGCTATCCAGTATTTACTAAAAATTACTATGTTATATCTTATACAAGAGATATTATACAATCAATGGATATTTACAAAGGGTATACCATAGATACATAGTGTTGGGTGGGAGTAGGAGATTTACTATGAGTGAAAGAGCAAAGGTTAGAGTGTACCATGGAAGTTGGGGTAAAACAAGCAAGTGGTATTAGTAATGAAGGGAAGGAGGGACATTAATAAGAAGGATGGAAGTTATCCTAGAGAAGAGCAGCAGCAGAGCCAAGGGTGGGAGGTTGGCATAATGGTTAAGGTGTTTACCTTACAGACACAAGATGCAGGGTTTGATTCTCACATAAATGGTCCACAAGGGCAATTAGCCTAGTACTAATCTATGAACCTATGAACCTAAGTATTGGCTAGACAGCTTTTTGGTGTAATTATAAAGGAATGGAGGTAGAATATAGACCTAATAGATATAGGTAAGGAGTTCCAGGCTTTGGCAACATAATAAGAATATAGATTTCTGATTTAAATGACTTGTGGAGAGAAAGATATTTTTGGTCAGTAGACTATAGTGTGAGGGTGTAGTGCAGCAAGTTAGCACAGTATGTACTGCAGGACAGGTAGCAGGGAATGAATAATTTTAAATGCTGTGAGGAGCTTTGTGTATGTTAGAAGGTGTGACAGTTCTATCTATTTTAGAGATTTGAGTGCTAAGCAGTGATATTTTTTAAATAAAGTATTAACTGCAAATTTAGCAATTTCATTGTAACATTGTTCAAGTTTTGTTTTTACTGAATTATTTGGAGATTTGTAAGGACAACAGTGCTGTAGAAAAGAGAAGGAGGCAGGCAGGTAGTGGCTAAAGTGTCTTTGGTTATATTGGTGAGTAGATCAAATCCCAATAATTTCATGAATTTTAAAGTTAGCTTTTTCATTTGAGACAGACAAACAGGTTTTGTTTTGACAAGTCTAGTTTGAAATTCACCTTGTGAGTTAAGTATACATAAGAATAAAGAGGATACCCATTGGCCAATGTCACTAGCTTTGTTGTTTGTTTCAATGAAGGCTAGGAGTGCTCTATTAGTACTATATGAGGGACATAAGGTGTGCTGAGTGGGGGTTAGACATTTTCCCTGGATGAAATATTTTAGTAGTTGCTTCTGAATGTATTTTTCTAGTATTTTGGAGAGAGGGATATGCTTAATATAGGTCTAAAGTTAGAGATTTCTGTTCGTGTTCTACCTTTATGGAGGGGAGGGGGATATGTGATTTCTTCCAGAGGGAAGGGTCATAGGACTCCTGAATGGACCTCTTTATGAGGATTGAGATTGGGTAGGCAGTACTGTTGGCTGCTATTATGAGCTATTCACTTGACAGGTTATTGGCAGAGGTGGAGCCTCACTTTCATTGTTAAGGACTTGTTTTATGTAGGAAGTTGGCACAAGTTTTACAATGAGAGTTGAAGAGTTTGTTTGTTATTGTTGAATGAGGTTAGGAAATGTGGTAGTGGATTCCTTAATGAGTGAATCTATATTTTCTATGACATAAGTGTTGGATTGTATAGCAGTTTCTAGTGGGGTGTTGTTGGGTGAGGGGTTAATGTTATATATTTGACCAGGGTGTATTATTTGTTTAAAAGATGTTTATTGTTGTTCTGGATATTATTGTAGTATTGTTGTTGTTAAGCTGCAAAGCTCTTTGAAGTAGTAATGTTTTTTTGTTGTGTTTTGTATTTTTTCCATTGTTCACAGGCTCTGTTTCTGTTTTCCATAAGGATTTTACTGGTTTTGGAAAGCCAGATTAACTGTTTACTCTTTTTTTTCTTGGTGTAGCTAAGCTGTTTAGAATGTTTAGGAAGGATGAAGTCAAATGGCATAGGTAGGAAAGTGGTCACTGACAGAATTTAAAAGAGTAGCTGTGGAGCGGAAGTTACTAGGATATGAAACAAGGATTCAAGCCTATGTGGAGTTAGTGTTTTTCCTTCATATGTTGGGCTTTGAATGAGTTGTTTGAAGTGAAATAAGTTTATTCAGGAGGCAGAAGAGTTTAGAGTAAGACTGAGTCAGTTAATGTTGATGTCCTCAGGGATTATTTTTTCTTGTAGGATAGTTGAAGTATCACAGTGTAGAATATTTTCCTGTGTATTTATATTATCCTCTGGTGGAATATATAGGACAATAATACACATTTGTTTGCATTTATTTAGTTTTATAAAGGACATAAAAGGCTCTGCTGAGTTGAATTTTGGCACTGGGTCACTATAATGAGAGATCAGATGGTGGTTAGGAAATAAAAGAGCTACACCATCTCATTTCTATTTTAAACAGTCATTCCTGATTAGATTATCAGCTAGGAGAGTGATTTCAGTGTCATCTGTGTTTATGTTAGGTTTCAGCTAAGTTTCATTGATGACTAGGATATCTGAGTTATTGTGTATTATCCAGGAATTCTAGTTAGTGGTTTTATTTCTAATTTGTCTAACATGTATAGTAAATATTTTAGATTTTTGGGGTGTGAAGCTGGAACTGTAGATTTGGAGGCTGTAGAGATAAATTAGCTTTTTGTATGGTTATTGTTTCGGGTGGGTTGCTAAGAGGTAGGGGCTGGGTTAGGGTGAATGTCACCACCTAGGAGGATGTTAGTAGGTCTATTTGGTATTTTCTTTTTTAGCAAATTTAAGCTATAGTTTTTGGGGTGTTTAGTGGAATATTAAATATTTTGTACTTGGGCTGAATGTGAGGGGAATCATTGAGTAGGTTAGGTATGAGGAGAATGGAGTTTGGGTGGGAGTTACCAGATGGCATGCCTGACCAGATTATCACAGAATGTCCAGAATTTAACCTCATATTTTTGACCTGTTTCTCATAAAATTTGTGGATTTCTAACAAATCACTGTGGACTGAAGTCACTAAATGATACATGAATTTGTGTTTCAGACTTCATATCCTTAAAAAATGGATGCTAAAACAAATCTGTTATTCTGATAACTTCCTAAGTTTATAAGAGCAATATTTAAAATCTGTGACTATTTGGGGGAGCTTTGTCCTCCCCCCCCCCATTCATTTAGGCTTTATCCAGATCTTGTATACTAAGAGGTTGAGAGGTATATCAGAAGATGCTTGCAAGAGTGTTGAAGAAATGGAAATAGGTATTATCAGGTTATGATATGATGAAAAATAGTTGGATAGGATGAGTAAGAAGGTGGATAAGAATAGTCCTGCATGGCAACTTTCTGTCACAGATAATTCTTCTTCATTTACATTTTTCCTTTATATAGTTTGTTACTAGCCAAATGTAAATGGAGTTGGAATTTTGAGCAATCAGGGCACTCTGAGATAGTCATAAAGGGCACATTCCAGCCATTTGGGAATAGAGTCTCCAAGAAGAAAGAAGAAAAAAAACTATCTATGTAAGAAAGTTTCCATGTAGGACTTGAAATTTGTAGGTAGGTAGTAGTACAGATATTTTTTTTAAATTACACACTTTGAAATGTATTATACTGACATTAGATTTATGAACTATAATAATGTTCATATAGAGTTGATATAGTTATGATCTATAGGATATAACATGTTTAAATTACTGCTATATAATGTATGTAGCTTAATGGATTTGAGGTACAATGGCAAGTAAGTGGGTTCTGACATTGGGGGAGAAAGTGATGTAAGAGATGCTAGAGATGAGATGATAGGAGAGGAGGAAGTAATGCAAAGAGTTTAGAATTATTATTATTCATCAGCAGATAGTTTGGAATAGTTAATTAAGTATAAATGTAGAGGGAGTGGGTGGGAATTTGGGGTAAGGTAGGGGGGCAGAGTGAGCCTGAGCACAACAAGGGTGAATGGAGTAGGCTCCTCTCCTTTGGGAATAGAGGATCTCCAAGAAGAAAGAAAAAGAAAACATATCTGTGAAATAAAGTTGTCATACAGACTTCAAATTTGTAAGTAAGTAGAGGTACAGAGGGGAAAAATGAAAACAAAATGAGTTACATTGACATGCATTTATGAACTGTAATAATATTTAGACAGAGTTGATAGCTTTATGAACTATACAATATAGCATGCTTAAACTGCTGCTGTATAGTTTTAGGAAGCAGTATGATGCTGGATGTAACTAGTTTAGCAAGGGGTAGATTGCGTTTTCCCTTTCCAGCTTCTACCTACATTCTGTCGTAGGGTTACCTTCAGTTTAAACACTGTACAGACTAATTATACTTGAAATTCTAACAGTATAAACACTTGATTAGAATAATGGACAGCAAACACTTTGGTAGGAATTTAAATTTACAGTCTTCGCATTCAATTCTGTTGTAGGCGGTTCATAAATTCATGGGCAAGTATTAGGCTAACTTCACTTGTTGGCCATTTTAAGTCTAGACAATTTCCCTTTCAAAGGTGATAATCAAGCCCTGTACCTCATCTATCTTTGTGAGGTAAAGATCAAACCCTTACACCAACCCCACCCCAATTATTTAAATTAGTTAAGCTCAGTTAGGAGCTTGGATGGCAGCAAGAAGTAATAAATGCAGCATTTTTGTTTTCTTGCTGTTGTCAGTTGTTGCCCTGCCATCATGAGTTAAGCACAGTCTCAAGTTTGGATTATGTGTCAACCTAATAGACTAGTGGCAAAACTAAGATACCCTGTAGATGGAGATAACAGCTGCCAGTAAAAAAAGTTTTTAAAACAACAATCATCAGTTGCTGATCCTGCAAGTTTAGGTAAAGGATGAGCAAGCATGTCAGTAATGAAATTCAAACGCCTTTGAGAAAATGAGTTATTCAAAGGATGATGGCATTGCTGAACATTTTGAGCAGTAAATGCTCAGTTACAATCCTGCCCTCAACTAGTTCATGATGGGTAAAAAAAAGTGACATGTACCTTATATAGGGGATAAATGAGATGTAGATCATACATGTGTATGAAACCTGCATACAGACTGACTGGGTAGGTACAGAATCTGTCTTTTCCTGAAATGAGAGCCTTTCCTACAGGCTGAGTTCTTCTGTCAGCTGCAAAGCTAGAAGAAGAATCTGCTGAGATTACAGACTTCAACTGTTAAAATGACTACTATAGATGTACAACAGATCTAAGCCATTTCTACAACCCACAAAGCCAAATGTACCAAGCTTGAGGGAGTTGTAGATCAGAGGATTTACACCAGTAGCAAAGTCCTGTGTTGGTGATGGTTGCTGCTTCAGCCATATGGACCTCCTTGGATTGTAAATGGATATGGGCTTTTTTTCTGAATTTTGTGATTAGGCATGGAACCATACAGCATAGTGGGAAAGTATAGGAGAAGCTCATTACCAATCACTAGAAAATTCATTAACCACTATGTTTCTGTCTTGCACTGCAGCAGTGAGCAGAAGAGAAGAAGCACTTTCTTCTAAGTTGAAAGCACATTAATCAGTAGAGTGACACACTCCCAGAATACCTGAAACAGATATTCTTCCTAAACCTCAGCACCAACAGATAATTGAAATAGTAGTTCTGGGAGTCTGTTAACAAGATTAATTTCACCCATGATGTGAATTGCTGAGCTGTCTGTTTCTGCAGCCTCTTACCAAAAACATACTAGATTTCTGTAAAGGAATGTGACACCATGTCCTTTTTCTTGCTTAGGTATGACATTATTGATTGGTTGTTGATTGGTTCAAGAAAGACACTGGATGTAGCTTTCACTCCAGACTCTTCAAGGCAAGGAGGAATACACACTGCTTTAACTGGTTGATGTGGCTTCCCCTTTCAAGAGACACCAGTACCCTTCACCTCATGGCTTGGCTTACAGTGCCCTCTTAGCACTGTAATCATGGGTTATGTGATGTTTTGTTTATAGTTATTAATTTGTAGTTGGGCAAAGAAATGTTGAGCTCTCACTGAAGTAGTCCCATTTTTTGATTCGAATTAGTGAAGGTACTGTTTTAGATGAAAGTGTTTCTTCCCTCATGACTGTTTTCTTGTAGGTAAGATGGTGGCTACCAGCCTACCACTGATGTTGCCACTGTGGCATTAGCTCTTCAGGGAGTTATATCACAGCAGCAGACAGCCCTGTTTAACTTGTGATCACTCACAGTGCTCCTCATAAAAAATATCAGGAACTACAGCCAACTGCTCAGAAATTGGAGCTTAAAATTGATGACCTGGAAATAGAGCCAGACACAAAAACCTATGCATAATAGGTTTAACAAAAGGTGTAGAATGTCTGGATTTGGTGAGTTTTGAAAGAAAGGAAGAAAGAAAGTTGGATTGCTGTTCAAAACCACTATGTCTCTAGTAACTGAATGTACCCATAGAATTAATCATAAAACTAAAATCAGCAATTTACCTACTCACATCATTATCAAATACCTGGACTAGAATGAGCAGAAAGCAGTTTTGAAATTTCCTAGAAGATGAGGCAATGATTTGTAAGTGTCTCGGCATGTGGTAAGAATTACTTCCAACTACAATATGTTCCTCTTCCTCAAAATAAAGAAAATTATGCCGTACTTAAAGCAGTTTCAAGAGAAGGGGTATAAAGTGAACCTATATTTTCCAGCTACACTGATGGTGAACAAAGGTACTGTGGAAACTTTTTTTCACTCATCAAGAGGCAGATAGATATCTACGAAGAACAATGGGACTTGCTAAACCCTCATATGCTGAGATAACACAAGGACTTGAATGTTACTCCTAGACTGGGAAGAAATGAAACAGATCCTTCTCTCAAACTCCTGAAAAGTAAAAAAGGCATTGATGAAAAAAAGAGCTATGAAAGGTACACTACTGCTGTAACATCCTCTTTGAATGAGGAAAATCAGGAACCATCTAGAAACTCTCCGCAACTATCCAGACCAGCAGTGGTGGCTGGTAACTTCAAATCAAAGGGGGGGCTGCAGGAGACAATTGAATGTGTGGGACCAATGAAGAGGGGTGTGACCAACTAAAAAGGGTGGAGCTATGTTCAAAACCACAAAAACTGGGACTTTAATTAAATACGCTGCCCTGAGTGCCAAACCATCATTATGAGAGTCCAAGCAAGACAAAATGAAGTGTAGAAGAAAAAAAAAATATTTCAATGCATTGGCTACATGACAGCTTACTTAATATCTAGACGGAAACAAAAAGGTTGTGAGGCATGAAAAAATAAATTACTTTTTAAATATATTACTGGAATGCAAGTCAAAATCAGGTATTAAAAAACAAGCAGCACTCAACTCAAACCACTTCTTGCACTGCAGTTCTAATTATAATTTATATTCAGCTTTATAAAAGTACCAAATAACATGCTGAAAGTAGCAATCTCTGTGATACCCCACTTGTAAAAATGTTTCTTATCCAAAAAATACATGCTGCCTGACAACAACTATATACTTGTTTCATAGGGAAAACATGATCAAAGTAAAAAATGAAGAGCAAACAATAAACCATCTCAAGATAAATTGCTTAAAGGATTACTGCACAGGTTATGGACCACACATGATAGATTGGCATTCTATTTAGTTCATGGGTAAAGCCTGCAAAGATGACTGCAAGTCTCCAACAGATGTAATGAATTTCTGAAACTACTGTAATCCTGTCCATTATTACAAATACTGTCATATACATTTCGATACCTAAGGCTTATACGTTATCTAGTTATGTAAATATTCTGTACATGGCAACAACAAAAAGGTTTTCAATATTGGTAATTCTTTAACAGCATGCTTATTACAGCTTACTTGCATCTTACAATCTCAGACAAGCTTACCTGATTAGCATTGCTACTTAAACACAGAGCAACAGGGATTGCAACAACATGCATTTTCTGAATAATAAGAAGCATAAATAAATAGTATAAAAATATGACAGAAAACCAGAACATTCTGCAAAATCAAGGACAGATGAAAAGCCACTGTAGTACTTGTATCTACCTTGGATGAGGGGATACACTGCACACTTGCACTGCATAACTGCTCCTTGCCATGCTTGGACACATCCAAAGTCACTACATGGGGGAGTGGGGTGCAACATGTATGTCACAATTTGAAATGTCTCTGGCTGACAGTGATGGCCCTGACACATTTGTCATACCTCTCAATCTCAGACAGCAAAAAATCTGGACAAAGCCATAAATAGAAGTGGGACAAAGGCCCAAAAATAAGGACAGTTTTAAAATATTGCTCTTATAAACTTAGAAAGAGAATAGTAGGTCTTGCATTGGTATGAATTTTTTGAAGGGTATGAAATCTGAAACTCAAATGTCTGTCATTATTTTCTAATTTCAGTCTTTAATGATTTGCCACTAAATTGCCAAATCAGAATTTTATGACAAATGGGCCGAAAATGTGATGCAAAAATATAAAAGAGTCACACAATACAGTTGGGAACCTGTCAAAAAAGGGACACTTTTTAATATTAGTACTGTTAAATAAGAGTATCAACATGCATTTCTGAAATAAAAGTAATCTATAACTCTGATCATTACAATTATTTATTAATTGTAAACCCTCCATGTTTTCTTCCAAAATTACCATTTTGTGAAGGCATTATTAGGGGAGAGCAAAAGTTCAGCCAAAGTCGGGGACAGTTGAGAGGTTTAGATATACCTAATTCTATAAAGCAATGTGTGTACCTCTTAACCTCTTTAATGAAGGAAATCTGGACAAGGCCAAATATATTGGGTTAACATACAGACAGTATAAAAATTGCTCTTGTATAAATTTAAGCAGTTGACAGAATAACAGGTCTTGCTTTAGCATGCATTTTTCTGAAGGGTATGAAGTCTGAAACTCAATGTCTGTCATTATTTAGTGACTCCATTCCTAAATGATTTGCCATAAAACTACAAATTTTATGAGGAACAAACCAAAAATAAGCAAAAATCTATTCATTCTGAGAAAATCTGGACAGTGGAGATGTATAGTTCAGCCGGGGCTGTCTTTGAGTTTGCCACCCTTCCCCTCTCACAAAACCATGGTCGAATGGGGCTTCCCCCCTGCAGCTATTCCAGTGTCCCATTATTTGGATATTTCACCTCATTTACCATAAACACTGTAATATGCATGCTGCTTTTCTTCTACAATGATTTAGATTTCATTTAAAAGTTTTATTTTATATTTTACAGCACAAACACTAATAGACATCTGCTAAACAAAGCAATGCAGTCTAACAATGAAACTAAACTTAGCATTAAAATGTCCCTGCTCTTGAAAAAGCATTGAAACCCACATTCAAAGAATATACATCTGGCCAGTGGCAGATAAAGATTAACTATGGACTGTTTTTAAATCATAGGTGCCTTGCACATGAAACATACATGTGTTCTTTGATACACCTTCCTGATTGTATTACATTATATTCCTTGTATAATACAGTACAGTTGTTAGAGGGCATTTTAAATTTATTGTTTTGAACATTTTTCCAGTAAACAATGAAACATATCGCATACACCAATAATGACAACACTGCCCAATTCAGAACATTTCCATTGCAAAAGTCTACTGAAACTTATACAATCCACCAGTATCAGTAAATGTGCACAATCTCTGCAGAAGTAAAAATTATCTAAATAATTCCACATTAAAGAGATCCATAACTAATGGAAGAGGTTGCTGCTAGCAAATAGCTTTATATTTCATTGTTTCATCTCCAAATAAAGTGTATGTTGCCCTTGAGGAATAGATTACACATGTTACATTTAAAAATGAGATGCTAGTAATATTACAATAGGAAATGCATGATAGACTGATAGCTTGATAGTTACTAGGTATCTCTGCCAAAGAGGACATTATCAGGACTGCAGCATCCACCCCATTTAAAAGTACAACACAGTACAATATCAGCAATGCATCTACATACAGTGAGAGTAGAACCCACAGCCTTCTGCATCAAAAGCAAGTACACTACTTGTTGTGCTATTAACAATGCAAGCAGAGTCAGCATAAGCAGCACTAAACTTATCTTCCCCTGAAGCTCTTAGCTCCTTATAAAATCAAGTCAACACTCAACTGTATCTCTTAACTTTGCAGCACATGAGCACAAGAAATCTGGAAAAAGCCAGCATGTATTGGGGGGGGGAGGGGACAAAAGCCCAAAAGCCAGGGACACATTTTAAACATTGCTTGTATAACCTTGGAAAGTTGCTAGAATAAAATGCTGTGCTACCACCATACATTTCACTGCCAAGTCTTAAACATAGGATCCTGTGCACTACAGTCAGAGAAACATACTACTATGCCAAATCAGCTGTTTCTTGAAAGACAGGAAGACTGAAATTTAAATCGCTATCATTTAGTGAATTCATTTCTCACCATAGCTCTCAACATCTTAGTACAAAACACCTGGGCAAAGCCAATAATGGGTTTATACAGCCCTCAAACATATTCAGTGAATTTATTTCTCACCATAGCTCTCAACCTCTTAGCACAAAAAAACCTGCACAAAGCCAATAATGGCGGAATACAGCCCTAAAAATAGGGACACATTTCAAATATTGATCTTATAAACTTAGAAAATTGCTAGAATAAAATGTTTTGTGTTACCATGTACTTTCTGAAGAATATGAAGTCTGAAATTCATATGTCTGTCATTATTTAGTGAATTCAAAATCCAGAAAACCACAGATTTTATGAGGAACAGAACAAAACTATGAGGCAAAAATCTGAATGTTTTTCATAAGTGCTGGTGGGTAGGGAATTCAGGCTCTTGCTACCTGCACCCAAGGTTGAGGGTTTGAGCTTGAATTACTCTCTAGCCACCACACACACACACACACACACACACACACACACACACACACACACACACACACACACACACGCACACACATACACACACACACACACACACACACACACACACACACACACACACACACACACACACACACACACACACACACACACACACACACACACACACACACACACACACACACACGTGAGCTGTTTCCCATCTGCAGAATGTTTGTTTCAAAGTTCCCAATCCACAGAATAACACACACATATCTGAGCTGTTTCCCATCTGCAGAATGTTTGTTTCAAAGTTCCCAGTCCACAGAATAAAAAATAAGTACTTTTCTTGTCAAGTTCCCAGTGCTAGAATAAATAAGCCAAGTCCACAGAATAGAAAATAAGTACGTCAAGTTCCCAGTGCTGGAATAAATAAGCCAAAGTCCACCAGGCATCAGATAGTTTCTCATTCAAAATTCTGCTGCTTCTGAGCATGTACAGTTCCCCATTCAAAACCTCTGAGCATGCACAGACTGCCTATGCTCATTCCGAGCATGCACAGACAGCAGACCTTGCAGTCCGATCCCATTCCAGTCTATGTGGTTGTAACCGTATAGACTACTGGGGCATCTGTAGACTGCTGTCTTCTTTCCAAATCCAGACTGGTTTCAACAGCAGTCTGGATTCAAGTTTCCAAGCATGCATGCATGGAGTGCGTGCTTGGCATTTAATTTTGGTTTACAGCTGGGGATTTTTTTAATTTTGTTTTACAGCTGGGGGGGGGTGCAGTCCTGCAGTCTAATATCACGAGCTGCCACTGCAGACCAGGCTTTTCTTTTCCCACCTGTCATTCTACATATGCTTGCACAAGAGGTGACAAACATTGTCCCTCTTCCTCAGTTAAGTGAAGGGTTTTCTTCTCAAATGCTCCTGATAGCAAAGAAAGAGGATTATTGGAGACCACTTCTGGATGTTTCCTTTCTGAATCTGTTTGTGAAAGTATCCAAGTTCAAAATGCTGTCTCTTCACAACTTTTTACCCATTATTCCCCATTGGAGTTTTCTAGTGAACTTAGATGTAAATGATGCATATCTTCACATTTTTATAGATTCAGATTTCAGATGTTTCTTGAATATTTTCTGTATCTAGAACACATTATCAGTTCTCTGCATTGCCCTTGTTAAGGTACCAAATAACTTTCACACGATTCAGTTCAGCAGAGAATAATAATCTCCCTTATTGTAAAGAAAGGCACGTACATGGGAGACTAGGATATCAAGGTTTTGTCTCCTCAAACAGTAGAATCATATATTTTTTATACCTTTTCTGATTAAAAGTAATATTATTGTAACAATCTTAGAACAACCACTATCCAATTTAAAATGAACAATGCAGTATTAATTCTGCTAACTAAAATCTCCTGACTCTATATTCATGACTTCCTGTATTAGGCATGAGTTCTGAATTCCATAAAAAGAACTTTCTACAAACAACATAATTTTCTACACTTTGCCATGCTAACATTTTTTCATATTTGGCAGGAAGTAAATAATCATAAACATACTGAAAAACACTCAGGAATACATAATGAAATGAAAGCATATTTCCTTCTCTGTATGCCTCACTCTTCACATTTCCCCATCCGATGCTGTAAATCATCGTTTAAGTGATATACTTCTTTATGACTGGACAATGACTGTAAGTTTTCAAATGAGGGGCTTTTTTCACTTGATATCAGACACTCTTCACATATAATTCCTTTCTGTCCCTGACACAAACAATTTTTTTACAGTTATTTCTAAAATATGTTCTTATTAGGAATAAAAACATGCCTACATCTTGATGGAATGAAAATGAAATATGAATACTGTAAATCATCTTTAGTTATACATTTTCCACTTTCATATTTATTTCATATTTATATATTTATATAACCCAATGTGTTATGTAAATTCATTCAAATGTTTTATTCTGTATTTCTTTGCTATGTTGTTTCTTCAATGTTAAAATCCTCTTACTATATTGTACTGTGGAGCTTTATCTACATTTGCTTAACTGTTTTATTGTATATTGCATTCAACTTCAATTTTTGTACATTTTTCTTGCTTACTTGTACTGTGGAGCTTTTCTCCCTGGCACTCCACTGAAAAAGGGCTTTTGCTCAGATGGACTATCCCGGTTAACAAATGTCAAATAAATAAATAATAAATATTTGTTTTCACATTCCTCCTTATATAAATTGAAAGCAATGAGACAACAACATCGAAACAGTACAACAACGAATGTTCACAAACCCGAAACTCAAGACACCTAAAAAAAAAAAAAAAAACAGCTGTGGATGTTACACATAATTTTTTTGGGAACCTTGTAGCTTTTGAATGGAGATTGTGGTGGAGTGAAGATTGATCTGGAAATTCACCCTTTTCCCCACTTTAGCACAATCTTAGATTTGGTATATATAATTTGCAGGGGGAATGGGATGCAGGGGGGCTTGCTCCCCTGCAAAAACTTAGAAAAGGCTGTTGTGAAGCTAAACACCACATTCATGATTTCATTGGAGTGATTATCATCTGGAAAGTGCTCCTTGTTTTCCACAGAAGTTGTTGTAAATCACAGTGTAGTTTAATGGAACAGATATTTATTTCTCCTGTAATAGATTTACTGTGTTAGTTTTGATCTTGTAAGTTTCACTTTTGTGAACACTTGTTGTTTTGCAGTTTCAATGTTGTTGCCTCATTCTTTTCAGTTTCAGTCATATGTTAATTCTGTAAACTGAATTAGACCTATATTATCATACAATCTAGTAAAATCTTGCAATACATTAATTTCATCCTCTAATCTACTATATATGTTTTATCTGATGTGGTCAGTAGCATTGATTTAACCTGATTTATTTGTAAGTTGACACCTCTTCTGGAGTCTAATAACTCTAAAATGCAAGTTTTTAACCAAAATAAAATAAGGCCTAATAATAAGTTTGTAATAGTTATAAACATAAAGCAATTCAAGATACCGCCTCCCCATCCAGAGAAAAGATAGTTAACCATGCCCACTGGGAACTATCTGCTTCTTTGGCATGTAAAAGTTCAGAAATTTTTGAATTATTTTTAAGTGACTATAAACAGTATCAGTATTATCAGGAATAAATGTGCAACACTTTGTTTTAATGAGTGCACATGTATCCCCTTTAGAAGTAGAGGTGAAATTTGTAGCACTACACTGCACATGATATTTATTGAGTACTCAAATTAATGGAATCAATAGGTCATTGTACTGCATGTAAAACAGACTTATAATAATTCTACAAGACAGAACAGCTAGATTTGCAATACAAGAAAACGGATCCATCAACATCTTGCCATTCATATTTTTGGGAAAGTGTATAGCAGGCATTCTCATGGGCCTGCCCATAAGAGATTCATGGGATGATAGTTTTCTAGTGGTACTGGCAGCACTTTTCATACTAACTAAAGGCAGAACTCTGGCCACGTTACAACAGTCTCATTACAAAGTTTGGCTAAATGGGTTTTGATTGCTTGATTAGCCCTTTCTACAATTGTTGAAACTTTTAGGTATAGGGACAATGAAAATGCAATTTCACATTCAGACTTTTACAAAGCTATTGTATTACTTAACTAGTAAAATGAGTAATCTGATCTAATTGACTGCAACAAGGAACTCTAAATCTTATGATCAATCATGTCAGCAATTTCTTAGCTACTGACCTTGCATCATTTTTTTTTACATGGGGATATGCCTCTATCCAGAAGAAGTATCAACAACAAACAATGTATATTTAAATGTTTGCACTTGAGGAGCTTTAGTAACGTCCCACTGTATAGAAGAAAATGTCCTCCAAGACTTATTCTGTGTTTGAATAGGTGCAGGTACAGATTTAGACATGTGCCTTAAGCAAACTACGCAAGTATTTACAGTATGTTGAGCAACTTCTGAAAGATGAGGGACATGCCAATCATAGGAAATCTGTTCTATTAAATAATTTTTGCCTAAATAAAAAGGTAGATTGTAAGCTCTGTCCAATCAAGTTAAGAAATTTTATGGGGCTACTAGTTGTCCATTTGGTTGATGCCACAAAAAGGCCAGAGACTGACTGCAGCCATAATTTATCCACCTCATTCTGTCAAAGTCCTCTGGATGATTCTGAAAAAAAAACAACTCCTGCAATAAGTTTCAACATGAATGTGAATTTGTAATTAATATGTTTGTCAAAAGAGGCTACCTATACTCCGAAGTCACAAGATCACTCATACAACCGTTGAACATTTTCAGGGGACAAATAATGACAATATTAGTGATCAGAAAAAAGGCAACGCTTTCATTTCCACTTATAATTTAGATAGTGGGAGTATAGCAACTGTTATTAAGAAAAATTGGGACCTTTTTAGGGGTGATGCCAATCTTATCCAAAGGGTTGATATGGAACCATCAATAGTTTACAGGAAAGGTATGTCTTTTAAAAAACTGTTAGAAAGGACAGTGGTGGAAATAGACATGTTCTTCAGGGCATGAAAAAGTGTGGTGCTTGTGCATTTTTTTCAGTTATTTTATGTGGAAGTGATTTTACTGTGAGAAATGTTTTGTACAAGATAGAGGGTAAATATAATTGTTGTACAAAAATGTTGTTTATTTGGCCCAGTGTAAGTCATGTCCTGCTTTCTATGTGGGTATGACTTCTAGGAGGCTAAAGAATTGTATATATGAGCATTTACAGGATATCAAGAAACAAAAAAGTACTAATGCATTGTATAGACATTTGAGTTGCAACACAGATCATGTTTTTGGATTTTTAATTATAACTAAGATAGACAAGGTTATGCAGGGTAAGGTTGTTGATGATCATCTTAACCTTTGTGAATTACAATGGCAAATTAAGTTGAATGCAACCTATTACCCTGGATTAAATGAGGCAGTGTCTATCAGCCTATGTTTAAAGTTAAAGCAATTGAGCATTACGTGATTTTTATTGGTTCATAGGATGGGTGTGTGTTTTTAATAACCTATTTTAACAACAACATTTTTGTGGTAATTGAGTTCTGAAGAAGTTCCTACTGGAATGAAAGCACTTAACTCTTTGGATTGTTTGTGGTACTTTTAATAAAATAAATTTTATGCAAGTTTTGGAGCATTTGGTACTTTGAATTTCCAGGTATCCAGCACTGTCTTCTCTTGATAAGTTCAAGGTACTGCTGCTCAGTGCTAAGAGTCTAAACAAGAAACTGCTCTCCCTAGAAGCACTCCTCACCTTTCAAAATGCTGATGTCTGTGCAGCCACTGAGACATGATTCAAAGCCGTGGAAAGCACTCCAGCTATGCAAGTACATTCAGACCACCAAATGAGCATGAAAGAATCAAAGGTGGAAGTGTATCCATCTTCATAAAGGATAAGTACACCTCAAGACTGGTCAAACAGTACGACTCTCTTGAGCTACTCCATGTCAAGCTAACCATAGACAAAATCCCCTACCACATCATCACTAGCTATAGGTCCTCTACCATGAAACAGGAAAAACATACTGCATATCTGGACTTACTGGAGTCACTCATGGTGCAGCCCAATATCTTCTCATTGGTGATTTTAACTATCATACCCTTGACTGGGGAACATACATGACTATTAACATGCAGGCTCAGAGGTTCTTGGACTTTGTCAATGCAAATCCTCTGGAACAGCTGGTCAGCACACTCACTATGATCTCAAATATCTCATACATAGTGCTAACTAACATGGGGGAGCATTGCACCCCCTCCATGTAATGTCCTCTTTTGTAAGATCAGACCACAATATGGTCTCCTTTGAAATAAATATAAGGCCAGATAACCCATGAAGCTCAAAAATGCTAACAAATTTCTCCAAGACAAATTATCTCCTACTAATTGATGGCATAAGAAATTTCATAGCTTACCTGAACCGAAAAAAGACAGAATCCCTTGCAGAGGTGTATCGCAATGCTCTGCATAGCCACCTAAGCAGTTGTATAGAATTGGCAGTACCAGACTGGATTAAACCCTAGTCTTGGCTGAAAAACAAGCTGCCCTAGAGGACCCCTGGTATAAACAGACAATCAGCCAGGATGGTCAGCTTGGACCATGATTTCCAGGAAGAGTGCTTTACTCTCAAGAGCATGTTTATACATCGAGGTTACCCAGAACCGTTTTTAGACACATTAATACATGAAGTTATGGAGAAGAGAAGAAACAGTATCTATTGTCAGTTATTGCCAGTCAAAGATGTTTTGTCTTCTCAATCTTCCCCTATTACTATAGGGGTTGATTGTGCCAGTACACCAGAAGAAGCTTGCCAAATGGCTTCGCCTTTAAGTCACAAAAACATACCAAGCTTTATAACTACTTTTACTAAGGATAGCTATTTCTGTGTCAATATTTTGGAGAAAAATTGGGGTTTGTTTAAATGGCACCCGTCTATTTTGAGTAAGTTAGGTGAACGTCCCAAGGTGGTCTTTAGGAGAGGTAAAAACCTTAAAGCCTTATTGGAACATAAAGACACCCCTACAACTCGTAACCCAGGGATGTTTAAGTGCTACAACTGTAATTATTGTAGACACATGCAGGAGATTAATTGTTTTTCTATAAATGGTAAGGTTTATAAATTGAACAATAAATATAATTGTAATTCTACTTTTATTATATATCTAGCTAAATGTACACTCTGCCCAGCCTTCTACATAGGAAAAACAGAAAGAAGACTTAGGGACAGAGTGTACGAGCATTTATATGCAATTAAGAAGTGCAAACTCAATAACGCGTTAGCTAAACATAACTCTGGTCACCAGAATCACAATTTTAATTTTATGGCTATAGATCAAGTAAACATTGATTGTAGAGGGGGTCCGAGACCATTAAAACCTGAAGAGTTGGAACTAAAGTGGCAAGTGAGACTTAATGCCTACAACTATCCTGGTCTTAATGACACTTGTTCCATCTCTAGTGTACTTAAATTGAACAGCCTTAAGAGGTGAATATTTTTTCCTCACATGGTAAGACTTGATTTATCATGGAGAGTCAAGTAAAAACTTCTTCCGTTCTAAATCCTTGTTTAGTAATACACGTAGTGTAGTCTTAAAACAATTAGTGTAACCACCCAATTCCACTATATTGTGATTGTCTGAAACTTATGGAGCTCAATGTGTCTCGAATTTCAAACTTTTTAAACTTACTAATTTTAATTTTATTTCTTAGTTATCATTTTTAATATTAGTAAAGGATTGTCTCTCCTAGTCATGTGTTTAGGACGTTTTAATTGATAGTTTATATAAAGACTAGTTGGTTAATTGATTGTATTACTTTCTGAAGAAGTCAGCGTACAGCGCTGACGAAAAGCACTTAAGTTCATTCTATGTTTCTTTCCAATAGTGGAAAGTGAATTAAATGTCTTGTGCCTGGACTGGTTTTTGCCTCTACTCGTTTTTTAGTTTTTATCAGTTTTGTGTTGAACATTTTCTTTGTTTAGTATAAACAGACTATATAACAAAAGAAAGAAACCAATGTCCAAAAATAAGTTGGAAAGAGCTCAGCAGAAGAAGAAATATCCCACTAGTCCAAATAAACAAATAACAGATCTAATCAAGTCCTCAAAAGCAAACTATGAAGCAAAAATAGCCTCCCCAGTTAAGGAAAATCACAAATCATTTTTGAACTACATCTGAAATCTTAAGAGGAATACCCAGGTGTGAGCAGAGCTGGCTGTGGATGGCACCACCCATACTCAACCAGAGGAAATAACCAAACTACTAGCTGACAGATTTGGATCAAACTTTACCCCCAGTCCCCCACCAATCATCTCCCAAAGTATACCTGCCACCATTCCTCAGCCTATTATCTCAACAAAGAAGGTCATCACTGTGGTCTCTAAGGCTAAAAACACAGCATCAATGAGCCATGATAACATCCCAGGTTGCCTTTTAAATAACTTTAAACATGACCTAGCAGACCCACTTAGATCTCTATTTAACCACAGCCTCCAGAGAGGATATGTTCTGACAGAATGGAGGACAGCAACAGTTATCCGTCTGCAAAATGGGGGGGGCCATCAACCAACCTGGGGAATTATAGACCCATAAGCCTAACTAGCCTCATCTGTAAGGCCAAGGAAAGAATCACTGTGGACCTTATCAACAAGGGCATATGTAATCTCCAGACTCTGTACCTAACCCAGTTTGGATTCATTAAGGATAGATCATGTCTGTTAAATCTGGTTGACTTCATAGATGAGGGAAATACTGTGCATACTGCCTACCTTGACGTGGCCAAGGTATTTAACACAAGGGCATTTGACACAATCCCCACTCAGGTAATATAGATAAACTCCCTCAACTGGCCATAACCCCCTACATCAGCTGGTGTCAAAGTGAGTGAATTTACCTCTAGCAAGAGTAGAGGTGCCGGAAGCTGTTGAAGACTGGGGGGATGGAGGGTGAGAGGGGCACTTAGTGATCTAAAAAGGGCAATTTTTTAAAACTATTTGCTACCACAACATAGTTTCACTTGGAAGACATGTTAAGCTTAGCCAATTTCCCTTTTGGTGCTTGAATTACATTTCCTGATTGGTCTTACCTATCCCATGGCTGATAATTGTATATTAGCCCTAGTGAGAATAAATGTGATCATGCCATAAATAATTTGAGGGGACCCTTGTAAGGGATGCAGCATTTATTAACTGCCTCTATCCATTAGTGGCATGAGGGGTAATCCTGGAGTACATTTTCTAATACCCATCCTTAGATTCAAGTTGCATTTGAATATGGACAGGGATGAGCTTTGCTTTACTTGAATGGATAGTCTGTTCTGGAACAGTGGTAGCCTCTGTGATAGATATCCGTCTCTCCACAACATTCAGTTTAGATACCTGGACTGAGTATTTCTGATGCCATTTGACTTGCTGATGTTCAGTAGGTCCATCTGTATTAGGTCGGAGGATGCCTTGTATGCCAGACATGTCACCTCTAAGAACTCTGTAGGATATTGAGTATAGTGATAAATCTTTGAGGTGGTCCATGCAAGACCTATTGTTTAGGACTTGTATCCTTTTAGTAAGGTATCTCTGTGGGTATTCCAATTGTTGCATGGGTCTGAACAGATATATGCCAAAGTGGGCATTATACAAAATGATTGACCTGATGAGGGCTTTGTA
>NC_056739.1:55192080-55214580 GCF_019279795.1 Protopterus annectens | reverse complement strand
ACAGTCTAAGAATGGGATTAATTTTGCTCAATAAACAAGTTCACCATCTAAATACAAATGAAAATGACAGTTTTCACAACATATCATTAAAGAATATGCCAACATCTTCAAAGATGAAATTGGTGAGCTTCCAGTTGCATATTCCATGAAGCTGAATCACGAAGTAAACCCAGTTGTTAGACCTGCACGTAAGATCCCAGTAACAATGCAAAGTAAAAGCAAAATTAGACAGGATGGTAAATTTAGGGGTTCTTACCCCTGTGGCAGAGCCTACTGAGTGGGTATCATCTATGGCTGCAGCTCACAAGAAGAGCTCAGATGGCATTCGGATATGTATTGATCCTAGAGACTTAAATAAAACCCGCAAACGTCATCACCCAATGCATACAGTAGAGGAGATAGCAGCAGTAATGCCAAATTCAACTGTTTTCTCAGTTTTAGATGCCAAGAACTCCTTCTGGCAAATCTCACTGGATTACAGATCTTTTTTTATTAACAACAGTCAGCACACTATTTGGGAGATTCAGGTTTTTGAGGATGCCTTTTGGGATCAGTCCACCAGTGAAGTATTCCAATGTGCCATGGAACAAATTTTTGCTGGCTATCCTTGTGGCATTATACTGGGTGACATCATTGTTGGAGGTAGTGGAGAAAAGGAACATAGAAAAATCAGGAAAGTTCTAAACCATGTATATGAGGGCAACCTCAACCTAAATCCTTTACAATATACATTTAAACTGAAAGAAGTCACCTACATTAGTCACCTGTTCACAAAGATAACATCAATCAATGAAATGCCATTCCCAGAGAATATTACATCTTTACAGCATTTCCTGGGTATGATTAACTATTTAGGAAAATTCATCCCAAACCTTAGTACTTTCTGTAGCATTATGTGAGCTGATATTTAAGAATACAAAATAGTCTTGGCACCAAGAGGCATTTGATACTTTAGAAAATAGAATTGCCAGTCCACCTACACTGAGATACTATGATGTTCATAACCCTGTGACACTTACTTGTGATGCCTCTCAGTATGGACTTGGTCCAGCATGTCTTCAGGAGGCCACTCCAATTGCACATGCATCCTGTACCCTGACTCAAACAGAGATGCACCATGCACAAATTGACAAAGAACAACTTGCTGTTGTGTTTGCACACTCCAAATTCAGTGGCTAAATATTCAGAAGGCCAGTCCAGATTGAAACAGATGACCAGCCACTAGTTACAATTTTGAACAAGCCGATACATACAGCCCCAGCAAGATTGCAATGCGTGATGTTAAAGCTGCAAAAATACAACCTTAGCATGGTCTACAACAAAGGTAAACATACATATCTTGCTGATGCCTTGTCACACTCACCAAGAAAGATGTCAGAACAACACAAAAATGAAACAGCTGATTTTGAAGTCATGGAAGTCAAGCACATTTCATCATCATGGCTTGATGAGTTAAGAAACCA
Organism: Protopterus annectens; assembly: GCF_019279795.1. Classification (NCBI taxonomy): domain Eukaryota; kingdom Metazoa; phylum Chordata; order Ceratodontiformes; family Protopteridae; genus Protopterus; species Protopterus annectens. The sequence goes on along the minus strand of NC_056739.1, from coordinate 55,213,117 downwards.
CACTGCTATAGATCCAATTCTTCAAAAACTGAGTAATATTATCAACCAAGGCTGGCCAACATGTCAAACAAGTCTGACACGTGAAATTCAGCAGTATTTCCCATTCAGGGATGAGCTCATGGTGCCAGATGACATCATTATGAAAGGCCCAAAAGTAGTACTTCCTAAATCATTGCAAAAGGACTATAAACAAATTCTGCAGAGTCCACCTAGGCACAGAGTTAACTAAAAGCAGAGAAGAGGTCTTGTGTTCTGGCCTTCAATGTCCACAGATATCGAAAGAGAGGCATTTTCATGTTCAGTTTGCAACAGTAACATACCACATCAAGTAAAAGAACCTCTTCACCTACACCCAATCCCTGATTTACCACTGTCAACAGTAGCAGTAGATATTTTCAAATGGAACGGTCAACATTGCCTGTTACTACTTGATTCATGGTTGATGGTTTGAAATTGACTTACTCCATAATTTGACATCTAGCACAGTAATTTCAAAACTAAAAAGGCACTTTTCAGTCCATGGAAGCCCACATAAAGTCATATCAGATACTGGTGCACAATATAGTAGTCAACGTTTTAAAGAATTTGCTGCATCTTGGGATTTTATTCATGTAACCAGCAGCCCAGAATAGTCACAAGCTAATGGACTGGCTTAACATGCAGTCCGCAGTGCAAAGAATTTAATAGAAAAGTCCAAAAGAGATGGAACTGATGTATTCCTTAATTTACTAAACCTTTGAAACATTCCCTGTTACCAGACACTTGGTTCACCAGCTCAAAGACTAATGTCAAAACAAACAGAAACAACTCTCCCAATTAGCAAACAACTGTTAGTGCCAACCTGAAAGAGTAATAAGTTAGTCAAAACTCAACTATCAAAAAAGCACCACTCACAGAAATAATTCTATAACAAAACCAGCAGACCTCTTTGATCATTATTGCAAAGTGAAGTTGTTAGACTTCCAAAGGTCAAGATTGTGTAGGAATTGTGAGGGACATCTGTGCTGAACCAAGGTTCTACATAATTCAGTCAGAAGGAGTAGACTACAGAAGAAATCAGAGACACATTTTGCCTGTCCCAGAGCCAAAGCCACAACAGACTGTGTGCACTTGTGATTCGTGTTCCTTGATTGAATTGCCAGCCAATCAACTCCAAGAAGACAGACAGCCTTACTCAAAAAGTTCTGAAGTACAAAGTAATGTTTCAGTACCAAATAAACCTCTAAAGACAGTTCCTGTTTCAAATTCAAATCAAAATCTGCATGTGACATGGACAGGAAGAGTCTGCAAACCCAATCCTAAATATATACAGTGAATTGGACCTGAAATCAGACAGGCTATGTTGAACTGTTAATATGATGTTCAATTCTTGTATGTGTTTAAAAAAATTATTAAAGCAAACTTTCTTCATATATTTGAAATAAGGAACAAAGTTAAAGAGGAAGGATGTAGAACAGTGACTATATTCTGCTGTTTTGTACCTTGACAGCCACAGTAGTTAAGGCTGTACATGGGGGGGGGGGTTACTAAGCAAGTCTTGGATGTGCATGCAGATGGATTAATGTTGGTGTACAATAAACTGCTGATAACTTGCAATCTCTGCTTCATTCATCATTCGATGCAAACACCACAGCTAATTACAATATAGACAGCACCCCCCCCCCCAAGGGTAACACTGAGTGGTGTGTGATCTGGGAACTCAAGGTGATAGTAATCTGAGCTTCAACCACTATGTGTCCACAGTGGTGAGAAAGTCCTTCTATGTGGTACAACTCATAAGTAAGGACATGACATCAGATCAAAGGACATTATAATTCCATTATACTCAGCCCTCATCAGACCAGTAATTGAGTACAATGCATCCTTTTGCATGTACCTCTACCAGACATCTGCAACAGCTGGAGCAACCCCCCAGAGGTTTCTAACCAGGAAGATGCAGGGCATAAAAAACAAGTTATATGTGAAGAGATTGAAAGCCTTATCACTGTATTCTGTTTCCTACAGACTACTAAGGGAAGATTTGTGACTGGCCTACAGGGCAGTGTCCAATCCGGCCCTGATGGAAATGTTGCATATTCATAAATCAAACTGCACAAGGGTTACTCATTCAAGGGATCTTAATCTAGCCACTGACATAAATAAAGCATGTTGGAGAGATAGAAATACCTCTCAGAGACTACCCCTTCTCTGCAAAAAGCTTCCCATTCATGTGAAGGAAAGCCCTTCCCTGACCCTAGATCAATGGATGTGTAATCTTAATTTTACTCTTCTGGTGGCACCCATGTCCTTCATGGACAGGGGCAGTCAGTATTAGATACTATAACATAGGCTCATACCTCTGTGAATTTCATTCCCCTAGCTATTGAAAATTGGGAAACCGGGTTAAATATGGCTACGTTTGTACGGGCTCTTGTGTGTTAGCCTAGTAAGCTCCCATGAACCTATGAACCTATATCTGCAAAACTATTTCCTTTAGTTATAAAGGAATCACCATTTCTATGTGCAGGTCATTTAATTACAACTGCACATAGAACAACCTTCATTATTAATAGTAAGGCTCTAATAAATAATTAACAAAAACAGCATTTTTAATAACAATTCCTGCTGGAGTCAAATAACATTATTCTTTCCAAAGTGTCCCAAAATTGTGAATTACTCTATAAGCATAACATGAGTTTGTGAAAATTGTTTCTGATTGATCTTTGCCAGTCTTACAGGCTTCAGTAACAGGTACAAGTTCAGCTATTTGGGCAGACACATAGGATCATAGAATCATATAGTGTTACTAGGTGTATGACCCTAGGGCCCTTACAAGCCTAACCAAGTTTTACCCTTATTTCCATGATCGGCACCTATCACCCCTGTTCAAGAGGAACATAGGTGAAACCCCTAGGTTGAACTTAAGGTTACCCATCCAATCGTCCAGATAGCATTTGAAATGGGCCAATGAGGTGCTCCACTTGACATGAAGCGGGAGTCTGTTCCAAAGGTGTGATAACCTCTGGGAGACAAATCTGTCCCTCCAGCAGATTCTATTACACTTTTCCATTAAATTGTCCAGTTAACAAAGTTCTGTCTTGTATTCCAATGAAAAAGGCTGATACAAGATCACCATCATTCTTTGAACACAGGAGCTGTCCACAAAAAGAATTAGATCTGGATTCTGCTGCGGAACATCTTTTAAATTTAGGCTAGGAAGAAGTACAGTGTTAGCAACTACAGAGATGTGAGATTCTCCTTTGTCTGCTGTGGGAATTAAGGAAGCAGGGTTAAGTGATGGACATTGAATATTCTGTATAGAAAGGTTATTAAATAAAGACAACTCATATTTAGACAATCATGCTGCAGATACGTATTGAGTTTTAGTCTTTAATAGTTTTAGTCTTTAATAACATTGTTTCTAAGGAATGTGGAACTGCCACATAAGTCTCATGCCTGAGATTTAGAGCAGCCACCATTTCCACAAAAATAGAAAACCGCTAAAATGTCTATCACTAAGAAGATTCTGGCATCTGATGGAAAAGAACTTAGTACTGTTGCAGGATTAGGGACTACCGGAAGTGTTGGTATCAAGACCACATTTACTGCTCATAAATCCTGTACAAATCTATACGTAATTTTCCATGGTTTTTTAACTAGTAGTATAGGAGTGTTACAGGCACTATGAGTTGGGACAATGATGACTTGTTGTAACGCAGCAGAAATAACAGTTTTGATTCCTTTTTCCACTTTTACCAACAAAAGATAATACACTACCACAAGCAGGCACTCACTGATTTTCAATGCTATAATCACAAGTTCTGCATGTTTTATGAGCCCTACCTCATTTTTATTGGTAGTCCAGAGCTATGGAGGGATTACTTTTAATTCCTCCAAGCTCACATTTTCTGCATCTTGTTCTGGTGTTAAAATAGTGAAACAGGCATCTTCATCTGTACAAATGTTACTTGAATATAACCCTAAAGGTTTACTTGGAATGTCTAGAAATATACCACCTGGTATAAAATAAATGGTGCATTTTAATTTACATAATAAATCTGTATCTAACAGATTTAAAGGAGCAGGATTTTTTTTTTACAAGAAAAGCATGTTGTTCTTTCACCAGACCAATTTGAGTGTAAACAGGTTTTGTTTCTGGATCATCTAGAGGGACTCGGGACAGTCCCACACCCTGAACTTTGTGTTTGGAAAGTGGAACGTGTTCAGCATTTGCTGAACTAATCATATATACAAAGCAGCTTCTGTTGTTGTTGTTTGTCTTTTGGCTTTTTCCCGGTAAGGGGTCGCCACAGCGGAACTCCGATCCGCTAATGATTGGCACTAGATTTTTATGAAATGCCAAGGTACCAGCTCGATGCCCAACCTTCAATGAAGGCACGCCCATTTACACACGCATGTCTTTCGAATGCTACCCAACCGTGGGGAGGACATGCAGACTCCACACAGAAGGCACTCCCAAGCCAAGCCGAGAATCGAACGGGAGAACCTCTTGCTGTGAGGTAACAATGCTACCGCCGTACCAACAAAGCAGCTTCTGTATCAATGAGAAATGGAATAGATGAATTTTGTAATATTGACAAAACGACCATTATGGTCAATTGTTACCAAGGGAAATAGCTGTATTTCCAGCTCAGGGTTGTCCTAATGGATTCATTGCCACAGTGGTGGCTACCAGGCAGTATTATATACAGGAGGGTTTCTTCCAGCTTGATGTGGTGCTTGAACATTTGGCAAAGTTGTTTGCTGTACAGACAGCGGATACTCATTTTGCCAATGTCCAGTTTGCCCACAATTAAAAGAAGTACTTAAACAAGTTACACATTGTAGTGCCTGCAGTGGTGCAGGAGAATAATAATGTTTCTGATATTGTCCTGGAGGTTGTATTTGGTAAAATCAGAATCTATTTCCCATAATTTCTTCTTCCCCTTTTCCTTATCGCTGTGATTCAGTATCAAACAGAGGGAGCTGGATGCCAACTAACTTAACAGAGGGAGCTGGATGCCAACTATCTTCTTCTTTAGTTCCCTTTCTTCCTTTAGTATATTTTCTGCTACATACTGTGTTTGATTCACAGTTTCATGAATGTCCAAACTTGGCCAGTTCGAACAAATTTTTTAATTTGCTCTTACATGGGAGGTAACAGACCCTCTATACAAGCTGCTGACAGCCCATTGATGCCCATACCTTCCACAGGCGCTGGATGTTCAGAAAAGGCTTCAAATGCATTTATCATATGCTACAAATATGCATCAATAGATTAATTTTCCTTTCACACAATAACTTTGATTTTTGCCCATTTAGGAATTGAGGGGAATGCTGTGGTAATGGCTTTTAATAAGTAATTCCTGTCAGAGTTTTCTTTAAGTTATGCTATCCATCTCCATGTCTATTTTTGAGAACCACAAAATAAGGGGAGAGGATACTCCAAACCTTGGATGTCCACAGACAACTCAGGTACTATCCTAACAGAACAAAATCTTTCAAAACTTCTGATCAGTTGCTCATTTCTTGTGAATATAACAAAATAAAAAAAACTATAACTTGAGTCAAAACAGACTATTTCAAAATGGTTGTCTCATGCTATTAGTCTTTGTATACCCACCACAACAAAACAATTCGAGGCAAGGTCAAGACTCACTATACCAGGGCCTTGGCTTCATCTGTGGCTTTTTTGGAAAAGGTTGGATTTTAGATGTATTCTAGAAGTAGCAACTTCATTCTTTGTGCAGTTTTACAAAACACTATAAACTAGGTCCTTTACAGATGGTGCAGTGATACAGCAATTTGCTTTGTCGCTTCACAGTAAGAGGTTCTCCAGTTTGATTCTCAGCTGGGGTGCCTTCTGTGTGGAGTCTGCATGTCCTCCCTGCAATTGTGTGGGTTTCCTCTGGGTGCTCCGGTTTCCTCCCACATTACAGACATGTGTCTGGAGTGTTTTTCTCGGGCATCCGCTGAAAATCGACTTGTTCCAACTTGGAATTTCCCTGTAAACAAATGTTAAATAAAATAAAATAATTAAATAAATCCAGGTCTAGGACAGGCCTAGGTGAATGCTAGGACCATTTCTGAAGGACTCCTGGACCCTTTTCCTTCCACTTCTCAGTTGTTTGAAGTTAATCTACCCACATATTTTAGGGTACTGCACCAGTGATCCTTATGAATAATATAGTACAGTCGTGTGACTAATTTACCACAACAGTAGATGTTCATCTGATCACTGCTCCATGCAGTAACCTCTCCATCCCTCCATCCATCCCCCATATTTTTGTATGTTTTCTGCTCCAGAGTGTGAACTTTTACTGTTATAGTGCTAACACTATCCTGTCATGGATTTGGTCTCCCTCTCTCAGTTGACATAAAAGCTCTGAAGGGCTTGGCACCCCAACTTAACTTTCAGTCAGCTCAGCTCAAGCTAACGGTTTAGGCATGTGGACGGTGTCATGGAAGTTTCTGAAACTTTCTGGCTGAAATATGATTAACAGGGTGTAACCCATATAGTTTAGGCTACTGCAGCAGTGATCAATCAAACATCTGCTGTTATGGTGAGTTTACTTACCCATGTGTACTTTCTAAAGTATTTAATGAGCTGATCTAAAGGGTAATTGATATAGTAACTGTATAATTAATAGAGTGAAATGTATAAATCGATTGATGCTGCAAAACTTTGAAAATATTTCATTCATCTTATATGACATGGCATACTAGCAGAGCATGCTTAGATTTTCTAAAATTATAAACACATAAGCATTAATTTATTTTTGAAAGTAAGGGGGAATAGTACAATGGGTTAACTATACATGTCACTTTAAATATGTCTCTTGCTGATGTCTGAAATGCTTGTTATGTAACTTAATGCTGCATGCCAGTGGTGCAGAAACATGGTAGGGTAGATGCACTTGTTTGCCTTAATTTCTTGTATCCACTTGTCTACTAAAATATCACACCACAAATGTATCATGTTATCTTTTAACCAGTGTGAATAAATTGGGATTCATGGGGTTATTAAAATCATTTACTTAATCAATGTTTATGTCCTGCTGTTTTTTGTTATTATTATTGTTTGTTCTCTTGGCGGCCTTTCACATCCACTTTCAGGAGCCTAGCTTGACATAAGATGTCAAAGTCTGCTTGGCAGCTGCCTCCAGATTATACAAGTGCCTTAAATAAGGGCTTCTCCTATGTCACATACATAGATACACCCAGAAGTGACTTTAGTAATGGTGTCCTATAAGCACATATTTTAAAGTCAACCACAGTCATCTAGCCATCTCCTCTCCGGCCTCTGCTTCTGATAATTCATACAGGGTCAGCTGATTCACAACATAAAAAAAAAAACTTGCAAGATGCCTTGCTTTGCTCTGCAGGATCCTCGCCTGTTTTCCAGACTTAGAATTTGCCAAGTCGCTAATACATGACTGTCTTATTGATTCAACAAAGCACATTATAAGATTAAAGCCAGTAAACAGACATTATACTAAATTCTACCATCTTTAATATACTTAAAAGTATTATGGTTGCTTAAAACTAAGTCATTATTCACTCAGGTAAAGAAGAATGACAGGGAACTTGAATTTGGTGTATAAAGCTTTTAATGATATCAATCTATTTAATGATCTTGGATTTAAGCAACCCGAACAGAGAAACTCATTTTACATGACAAGACTTAGGCAAACAGATGTCAGTCTGTAACTCTAATCTTAAAAAATAATGTTTCACTGCCAAAGCACTTGCTATAGAAAATTCTCTATGAATGAAGCCCTGGACTCGAACGATGCTTAACATTTTCAGAATCACATTACTTTTGTAAACAGAACGGATGTGGATGTGGGGTGAAAAGATAATGGTACAACTTTTACGATGTCTTCAATGTCTTTCTTTGATTTTGGAAACACTCAGCCAAATGGGAGAAATACCAAATTTTATTTATGTCTTTATTTATTTATTTATTGTCATTTGTTAACCGGGTTGATCCAACTGAGCCAAAGGCCCATTTTCAGTGGAGACCTGAGAAGAAAAGCTCCAATTACGATAACAAACATTCCAAAAAAAACAGTAATTAATACAACTAAGATTACTACAGTAATATTAACAAGAAACATTTACATAAAATTAAATCAACAAAAACAAAATATTTATATATAAGTTTCAAAAAATTCAATACAAGAGCAGCAGGATAAACCCTGAGTAGAAATATCTACAAGAATCTGATTGTAGATATCTTATAAACTGGAGTATTAGAACAGCAAGAAAGAAAGGTGGAGAAAAAGAGAGAAAATCTTAAAATAATCAAAAGTAGAATTTAGGAAAAAATCAGTTAGAAATCAGGTTGGAGCTTGGCAAGTCTTGGCAAATATATGGGTTCCATTTGTAACAACAGTTCTTAAGCTCTTTATAATGGGAATTGTGATTATAGTTATACATTTTAATTAGAACAGGGAAGGAGGCTATAACAGGGAAAAAGAAGCCATATAAAATATGAAAAAAGAGGAAAAATATAAAATAGAGCAAGCAATACATCAAAGCTATGAATATAGCAACAAAGAAGATTAAGGTGGTAAAAGCAAAAGTAATAAAGGGGCTGGCATTTGGGGTAAAACAAGGAAATAAATGCTTTTTCAGGTACACAACAGAGAAAAAAACAAGAGCAGACCAGAGAAGGAGAAAAATTACAGAAGATGAGAGGAAACCTTATATGAAGGAACAAAGGGGAGCATCCCAAACTGTGATGGATACAGAAGAAGGAGAAAAATGGGTAAATGATGTGATGTTGTGAGGTATTGCCAGCTGTACCAGGAGAAGTAAGACAGTGCATATATGGCATATGCTAGCATGTTTGGCTGAAGTTTTATAAGTAATATTATGTCATTTGACTGTCACATTGATTTGTACAGTTGCTTGTCTTGAAATGTATTTGTAAAAGTTGCTTATGTTAAAATGCTACAACAGAATCTTAACAGAGTTCTGAATGTGTATTGTGCCAGAGTCAGGTGACTAGATGTGATGTGCTGTCCCCCCCCCGACATCTCAGATGCTCAGGTAAGAGCCGCCCTCTCCAAAGCAAAAAACACAGCATCAATGGGACCAGACGGTTTCCCGGGCTGTGTCCTACATGAACTCCAAGAAGAGCTAAACCCAAACATAAAACTACTGTTCAATCTCAGCCTTACTACAGGATATGTGCCCAAAGAGTGGCGTACAGCAACAGTGGTCCCTCTCCATAAAGGTGGTGCCTCAACTGATCCTGGAAACTATCGCCCCATAAGCCTGACTAGCTTGGTCTGCAAAGCTATGGAAAGGATCATCATGGACCTCATAAATAAAGATATTGGGGACCTACAGACACTGGATCCTACCCAGTTTGGCTTTGTTAAGGGCAGATCCTGCCTCTTAAACCTGGTTGATTTCTTTGAAACAGTCACCAAGGCCATTGACGAGGGGAAGGTGGTCCACACAGCCTACCTGGACCTCGCAAAAGCCTTCGATACAATACCCCACTCGGTCATTATAAATAAGCTCACCAGCTTAAATATAAACCCCTATGTCACTAGATGGATTGCAAACTGGCTCAAGGACAGAACCCACATGGTTAGAATTGCTGGAGCCATGTCAGACTCCAAACCAGTTACAAGTGGTGTCCCACAAGGCTCAGTCCTGGGACCTCTCTTGTTCGGTATATATTTCTCGGAGGTACAGGCCAACATGGAAGGACTGTGGCTGACCAAGTTCGCAGATGACTGCAAACTGGGCGCCATAATTGACTCTCCAGCCGACACAAGCATCCTCCAAAAGGGCCTTATAGAAACAGACAACTGGTGCCAGAGCCATGGCCTCAAGCTAAATGCCAAAAACAAAGTGCCCACAAATTACCACATAGGTGGTAATCCATTAAGTACAGAAGAAGTAATTAGGGACCTGGGGACCCAAGTTGATAGCAATCTCTCATTTGACAACCACGTGGCCAAAGTGGTTAGAAAAACATTTTATATAGCCCACCTAATCATGAAGGGATTCACATCTAGATCAGGGGAGGTCATCGTGCCTCTTTACTCATCCCTCATCAGGCCCATAATTGAGTACAATGCCCCTTTTGGGATGTACCTTACCAGACACCTGCAGCAACTGGAAAGACCCCAAAAGTACCTCACCAAGAGGATCAAAGGGCTCAAACAGATGCCATATGCTGCCCGGTTAAAGAAACTCCAGCTCTACTCAGTGGCATACCGCCTGTTCAGAGGCGATCTGTGCCTGACGTATAAAGCCATGTCCAACCCGGAATTAATGGACATGCTGCACCTCAGAAAATCCAAATCCCATCGAGCTATGCGCTCGAGACTTGAACCTCAGCACTGAAATAAATAGGACATGCTGGAGGGACAGATTCATAACCCAGAGGCTCCCTTCACTCTGGAATAAAATCCCAGTCCAGGTTAGGCAGAGTCTCTCCTTGACTCTCTTCAAGAGGAATCTTGATGAGTGGATGGGAGATCATAGGTTTACCCCGGGTATCACTTCTGTGTCACTGTTAGACAGAGGCACAGTATACTAACCTCGAAAAAGGGCATAGCAAAATAAATTAAAAATGGGTGGCGAAAGCCAAACACATTCTGGCTAGGCTTATAAATGCCCTAGGGCAGATAGCCTAGTATGAACCTATGAACCTATGAACCTATGTCATTCTATAACCAGCTGAAGGACGGAACTCTGGCAGCAGCAGTTGTTTGTTTTTTGTTTTTCTTTGGAATCTGATATAAAAGATCTGTCAGTTATCACAGTTGTTAGTTGTTCAGTTGCTAAGTTAGTTCAGTCAGTTTGAGGTATCTCATCTTACCTTGTGGAAGCGAGCATCTCAGCAGTACATCTTGCTTTGTGATACTAAATGAGTTAACTAGGGACAGTTTCTCTTTAGTTCAGTTAGGAAAAGTACAGTGAGATTAGCTGAGTATTATTTATTTTTCTACATCCATGAAATTCTATCCAACTGTGTTATTTTTATATTTCCAGTGACTGAAAACTCTGTTCTTTATTGTAACTAAATATTAAGTATTCTCCCGTTCTCTTTTTTATTATCTATTATTAAATATTTTGGTCTTTTAGAGAATACATTTGACATCTTGAGAGTACTTGTGCTTATTTTACTGACAACTGTGGCCATTCTGATAAGCCTTACTGTTTTGGTTACACTCTACCATTTATATCACTATTAACTTGACACAACATAATTGGGTACCCTTTGTAAGAGCCTTAGAGTATTTGACTGATGGCAGAAATCTACCTTGTATTCTGGAGAGAAGAGATACAGCTAGTGAATCTGTGTCAGCCTTCCCTAGTTGTGTGTGTGTGTGTGTGTGTGTGTGTGTGTGTGTGTGTGTGTGTGTGTGTGTGTGTGTGTGTGTGTGTGTGTGTGTGTGTGTCACTGTGACAGCGCTCACTCATGTGCATATGTGTGTGTCTCATGTGTTTGGATCACAAGGTTGATCAGAGGTATGGATATGCCACATGCTGAATGCAGGAGGATCACAAGGTTGATCAGAGGTATGGATATGCCACATGCTGAATGCAGGAGTATCACAAAGTTGATCAGAGGGATGGATGAGTCTGGCTATGAAAGAAACTTCAGTGAAGTGGATTTTTTTTAACTGGAAACAAAGAAGATAGCGGGGGCATGACCTCACTACAAAACATTAGGAAAGGGGACTGAAACGGAAATGAATTTAACAAAAGAGATAGAAGGAGGAGGAAGAACTACCAGGTGTAAACAGAGTAAAACCATCTTTTCGGATGTAAGGATACTCTATTTTACAGAAAGTAAAGCAGTCACATGGAAAAAAATACCTGAGTAGGTGATATTGTGTAAGTTGAATGATAGGCTTTACAAGCACATGGTACAAGAGAAAAAATTAGTACAGTCATGGGTAGAAGCAATGAGAGCGGTTATGGGAGAGAAGTGATGAGTACAGTCATGGGGAGAAGCAATGAGAGCGGTTATGGGAGAGAAGTGATGAGTACAGTCATGGGAAGAAGCAATGAGAGCGGTTATGGGAGAGAAGTGATGAGTACAGTCATGGGGAGAAGCAATGAGAGCAGTTATGGGAGAGAAGTGTTGAGTACAGTCATGGGGAGAAGCAATGAGAGCAGTTATGGGAGAGAAGTGATGAGTACAGTCATGGGGAGAAGCAATGAGAGCAGTTATGGGAGAGAAGTGTTGAGTACAGTCATGGGGAGAAGCAATGAGAGCAGTTATGGGAGAGAAGTGATGAGTACAGTCATGGGGAGAAGCATTGAGAGCGGTTATGGGAGAAAAGTGATGAGTACAGTCATGGGGAGAAGCAATGACAGCAGTTATGGGAGAGAAGTGATGAGTACAGTCATGGGTAGAAGCAATAAGAGCGGTTATGGGAGAGAAGTGATGAGTACAGTCATGGGGAGAAGCAATGAGAGCAGTTATGGGAGAGAAGTGATGAGTACAGTCATGGGGAGAAGCAATGAGAGCGGTTATGGGAGAGAAGTGATGAGTACAGTCATGGGGAGAAGCAATGAGAGCAGTTATGGGAGAGAAGTGATGAGTACAGTCATGGGGAGAGGCAATGAGAGCAGTTATGGGAGAGAAGTGATGAGTACTGTCATGGGTAGAAGCAATGAGAGCGGTTATAGGAGAGAAGTGATGAGTACAGTCATGGGGAGAAGCAATGAGAGCAGTTATGGGAGAGAAGTGATGAGTACAGTCATGGGGAGAAGCAATGAGAGCAGTTATGGGTGAGAAGTGATGAGAACAGTCATGGGGAGAAGCAATGAGAGCAGTTATGGGAGAGAAGTGATGAGTACAGTCATGGAGAGAAGCAATGAAAGCAGTTATGGGAGAGATGTGATGAGTACAGTCATGGGGAGAAGCAATGAGAGCAGTTATGGGAGAGAAGTGATGAGTACAGTCATGGGGAGAAGTAATGAGAGCAGTTATGGGAGAGAAGTGATGAGTACAGTCATGGGGAGAAGCAATGAGAGCAGTTATGGGAGAGAAGTGATGAGTACAGTCATGGGGAGAAGCAATGAGAGCAGTTATGGGAGAGAAGTGATGAGTACAGTCATGGGGAGAAGCAATGAGAGTGGTTATGGGAGAGAAGTGATGAGTACAGTCATGGGGAGAAGCAATGAGAGCAGTTATGGGAGAGAAGTGATGAGTACAGTCATGGGGAGAAGCAATGAGAGCAGTTATGGGAGAAGTGATGAGTACAGTCATGGGGAGAAGCAATGAGAGCAGTTATGGGAGAGAAGTGATGAGTACAGTCATGGGGAGAAGCAATGAAAGCAGTTATGGGAGAGAAGTGTTGAGTACAGTCATGGGGAGAAGCAATGAGAGCAGTTATGGGAGAGAAGTGATGAGTACAGTCATGGGGAGAAGCAATGAGAGCAGTTATGGGAGAGAAGTGATGAGTACAGTCATGGGGAGAAGCAATGAGAGCGATTATAGGAGAGAAGTGATGAGTACAGTCATGGGGAGAAGCAATGAGCGCGGTTATAGGAGAGAAGTGATGAGTACAGTCATGGGGAGAAGCAATGAGAGCAGTTATGGGAGAGAAGTGATGAGTACAGTCATGGGGAGAAGCAATGAGAGCGATTATAGGATAGAAGTGATGAGTACAGTCATGGGGAGAAGCAATGAGAGCGATTATAGGAGAGGAGTGATGAGTACAGTCATGTGGAGAAGCAACGAGAGCAGTTATGGGAGAGAAGTGAAGAGTACCGTCATGGGGAGAGGCAATGAGAGTGGTTATGGAAGAGAAGTGTTGAGTACAGTCATGGGGAGAAGCAATGAGAGCGGTTATAGGAGAGAAGTGATGAGTACAGTCATGGGGAGAAGCAATGAGAGCAGTTATGGGAGAGAAGTGATGAGTACAGTCATGGGGAGAAGCAATGAGAGCGGTTATGGGAGAGAAGTGATGAGTACAGTCATGGGGAGAAGCAATGAGAGTGATTATAGGAGATAAGTGATGAGTACAGTCATGGGGAGAAGCAATGAGAGTGGTTATGGGAGAGAAGTGATGAGTACAGTCATGGGGAGAAGCAATGAGAGCGATTATAGGAGAGAAGTGATGAGTACAGTCATGGGGAGAAGCAATGAGAGCGATTATAGGAGAGAAGTGATGAGTACAGTCATGGGAAGAAGCAATGAGAGTGGTTATAGGAGAGAAGTGATGAGTACAGTCATGGGGAGAAGCAATGAGAGCGGTTATGGGAGAGAAGTGATGAGTACAGTCATGGGGAGAAGCAATGAGAGCGGTTATGGGAGAGATGTGATGAGTACAGTCATGGGGAGAAGCAATGAGAGTGGTTATTTTGAGAGAAGTGATGAGTACAGTCATGGGGAGAAGCAATGAGAGCGGTTATGGGAGAGAAGTGATGAGTACAGTCATGGGGAGAAGCAATGAGAGCGATTATAGGAGAGAAGTGATGAGTACAGTCATGGGGAGAAGCAATGAGAGCAGTTATGGGAGAGAAGTGATGAGTACAGTCATGGGGAGAAGCAATGAGAGCAGTTATGGGAGAGAAGTGATGAGTACAGTCATGGGGAGAAGCAATGAGAGCGATTATAGGATAGAAGTGATGAGTACAGTCATGGGGAGAAGCAATGAGAGTGGTTATGGAAGAGAAGTGTTGAGTACAGTCATGGGGAGAAGCAATGAGAGCAGTTATAGGAGAGAAGTGATGAGTACAGTCATGGGGAGAAGCAATGAGAGCAGTTATGGGAGAGAAGTGATGAGTACAGTCATGGGGAGAAGCAATGAGAGTGGTTATGGGAGAGAAGTGTTGAGTACAGTCATGGGGAGAAGCAATGAGAGCGGTTATAGGAGAGAAGTGATGAGTACAGTCATGGGGAGAAGCAATGAGAGCAGTTATGGGAGAGAAGTGATGAGTACAGTCATGGGGAGAAGCAATGAGAGTGGTTATGGGAGAGAAGTGATGAGTACAGTCATGGGGAGAAGCAATGAGAGCAGTTATGGGAGAGAAGTGATGAGTACAGTCATGGGGAGAAGCAATGAGAGCAGTTATGGGAGAGAAGTGATGAGTAGAGTCATGCGGAGAAGCAGTTTCCAGGTACTAATAGACTAGATGGATATTTAAAGTCTTGCTGTTGGCAAGAATATACGGGCATGGGTGTGTAAATGCTCACACGTAAATGTGAGCATGTCCATTTGTGAAGTTTTATGTTATGTAGCAGGCAGTTTGGAATGTGTGTGTGTGTGTGTGTGTGTGTGTGTGTGTGTGTGTGTGTGTGTGTGTGTGCGCGTGTGTTTGATTGTGTTATTTTTATATGTATTTATACATATGGGTCACCCTAAAAATGTCTAAACACAAAAGGTAGACCTAAAATAGTCAATAAAATAAAGGCAACATTATTTGCATGCTCTGAGATAAATTCACAAAGCATGCGAATAGAAAAAAACATATTTTTATAGTGGGACAAGCCCCCTGCATGCCACACATCCCCCTGCTTATTAAATGTAACAACTCCAATATCGCAAAGTACTGGGGAAAGAGTATATTCCCTAACCTCGGTATTATAGTGATTTCTCAACAATAAAATATCAAAATCTCAAAACCCCAAACAGTCCACATTAAAAGATCATTCTTTTTTATTTGCATGCTCTGAGATTTTGTTTGGAAGCATGTAAGTAATATTGACATGTTTTGTTGACAATTTTAAGCCAGCTTTTTCATTTTTATGAGGACCCATACATACATGGACACACACACACACACACACACACACACACACACACACACACACACACACACATATATATATATATATATATATATTTAGTTATACATTTGTGTGTGTTTCACACGTTTGTGGAAGAATGTGCAAGACCTGGATGTACTATTTATTTATTTTATTTATTAAACATTTGTTAACTGGGAAAGTCCGACTTGGAACAAAGCCAATTTTCAGCTGAGGCTTGGGGAAAAAACACTCCAGATGCATGTCATTGTAACATGGGAGGAAACCCACACGAATGCAGGGAAGACATGCAGACTCCACACAAACCTCTTGTGAGGTGACAACGCTACCACTGCACCACTGCGTCGTCCATGGTGGCATTTACAGGGGTGGTAATGCTGACAGCAGAAGTAGTAGATCCACTGGCTAGTGCCTGCTACTGATACTGTCAAATGCTCAATCACTGGGCACTGCAAAGGTGAGGAAGCACAGCTTAAGAGTTATGTCATTAAAAGCAACAAGAGAACAGAAAAGAAGGCTAATGAAGACTGGAATAACTAGCAAGTTAGATCCAGGTCAAAATACTTATTTTCCTTTGTGATTATGCAGCAAAAAGAAAAACTGTAAGAGTGGGCTTCTGAATTCTTAGGTTCACTTGCTTGCATGACTATTTTGTCTCTTGCAGTTTCTGTAAAATTATTTTCTGCCTTTCAAAACCTAATTGTAAACTGCACTATAGCAATTTTGAGCCGTTGTCTTTGTTTCGAGGACTGCAAGGTAACAACAAAGTCTCGATCCCCATTTTTGTCTTCCGTCCAAAGTGACATCTTTTGATGCACGAGAGCAAATGTTCTGCAGTTTCCTCTGAAGGGGCAAACTATAGATGTGTCATTGATTAGGCTGTACTCCGTTAGCCTTTACTGCTCAAACAATTACACAGAGTCAGTAAGTTTATTATCCCTCAGGGGGTGCAGTGTCATTAGAAGTGCAAGGAGTTGGGGGGGGGGAGCCTAATTAGGTCAATACTTCCATATTATTGCTATTACCACCTTCATTTGTTAATCAAACAAAATTCACATTTATTCTGATCTATGTTTTTTAGTAATAACTGCGACCCACCACACAAACTAAACAAACATTTCCCTTTCCTGCTTCAAGCACTGGGATTATACTTGCTTTCCTTTCTTCATTTAATGCATATTAACATATTTGTCAGATAAAGCAACAAAAATGCATTTATTTTATTATTTTCTTTAAGGAAGCAAAAAATGCCTAGCTGTATACAAATTATTGCAACTCTTAATGTATGCTGGAAGAACTCCTTGGGGACGATGGACATGGGGTGCACTATCAGCTCCTGAGCACCTTAAATAGGTCATACGTTTTCCAAAGGAATGAATGTCTTTGCGTGTTGTTCGGGGTGTGGATTGCAAGATGTATCTGAGGAACTCATTCACAAGCTGTTTCTTGTTTTAAGAAAATTAACACCTTTAAATCTACCACAGTAGTTATATGTTAAATCACAATGAAATGCTTTTCCTGTATTTATTGCTACAACAATTATTGGTAGCAAGATGATACGGGTAATAAGTTCTGATGTGTGTTTAAGATTTATTTTTTTTTCTAAGATTGTAATGACTGGGTCCAGTGGCTAATCAGCTTCTTTTCTAGGTCAATGAATAATGAATTCAACTTACTAATGATTTTGATTTAAAATGCATGTGTACGTTGAGCTAACAAGACTAGCAGGTGAAAACAGAGAGTGAAATGGCACATCACGTGGCAGTGAGGATCACATCAGTTTCTTTCACCAGCAGGTCCAGCACCACACAGAGTGATTTTATTTCCAGTAATTGTTGCTATAACTTATACTCTGGAAATGGTGCATATATTGACATTTTGATGCATATGTGATCCTTTCAGCAGCAGGAAGGCCTGCTGTTTTAAATGGGGTTCAGCATAGTGGAGGAAGTGTCCACCAAACAAACATTCTAGAAACTCATTAATCCTGTTGTTCCACACATTTGTGACATTTCATAAATATGTGGTACCCCGCACACCTCCTTGGGGGCACTCTACAGCCCACACAGAGTGTTTTATATGCCCCCTCCCATGATACACCATTTTAAAACCCCACACATGGATAAGCCATACATCACAAATACATCAATGATCCTTTATTCTGAGAGGTAATTCAGAGTTCAAATGCAGTTCAGTAAATAACTCTGTTTGAATTATTTAGTTCAAAAGTGCCACAGCAAATATACCAGCAGCATATCCTAGCATGATTAGGCTTACTTAACATTACAAAGCCTTGTTTACTTTTTTCGTGATATAACATTACTATGACTACATCAGCATTACCAGCTGTACATGATTCAAGCATCTGTCGGCTGCCTGCCTCTACATAGTCATAGAAAAATAGCAAACCACGCTGTCTGTGTTTGAAACATGACACAGAAGATGCGGCGTGCTTCAGTGGTTACTTGTATTCATGCTCACTGTACAGAACAATGACCAGATTTCCAGTGCATTAATTACAGGCAACAGATTGATGTATATTTTTAACTCTTGAGTTATATAAGCCAATGTATTATGCTAGCAACTATGCACTTTTGACAAAAGATTTTTTTTGTTAATCAGGCTGGAGATACATGGTCACATATTTAGACTGTCAGATTGTTGATGGAATGAATGCAGTGTACTTCCTACATGGCAGTATATCATATCACTGTATAATTAGATTCGGATACAAAAGCTACATGCTACAAACCAGCAAGACATCATGTGATTGCAATGATATAGTGCTTGAGTACAAGAGAAGCATACCACAGGAAGGAAGATAAGCACTGTACTCACAGTCCACAGACCATCCAAGCAGTGTACTCACAGTCCAGAGACCACCCCAGCACAGTATTCACAATCCACAGATCATCCCAGCACAGTACTAACAGTCTACAGTCCATCCAAGCACAGTACTCACAGTCCACAGACCACAACAGCACAATACTCACAGTCCAGAGACCACCCCAGCACAGTATTCACAATTCACAGGCCACCTCAGCACAGTAGTCACAGTCCACAGTCCACTCAAACACAGTACTCACAGTGCACAAATTGCCCCAGCACAGTATTCACAGTCCACAGATCACCCCAGCACAGTACTCACAGTCTACAGTCCACCTCATTGCAATACTCCCAGTCCACAGCCCACTCAATCAAAGTACTCACAACCACAGACAACCCCAGCACAGTACTCACAGTCCACAGACCACCCAAGCACAGTACTCACAGTCCACATTCCACTCCAGCACAGTATTCACAGTCCACAGTCCATCCAAGCATGGTATGCACAGAACACAGTCCACACAAGCACAGTAGTCGCAGTCCACAGTCCACCCAAGCACAGTACTCACAATCCACAAACCACCCCAGCACAGTATCCATAATCCACAGATCACTCCAGCACAGTACTTACAGTCCACAGTCCATCCAAGCATGGTATGCACAGTCCACAGTCCGCCCAAGCACAGTACTCACAATCCACAAACCACCCCAGCACAGTATCCACAATCCACGGATCGCCCCAGCACAGTACTCACAGTCCATAGTTCACCCAAGCACAGTACTCACAGTCCAGAGACCACCCTTTCAGTCTACTTGTTTCTACCCAGTACACATTTCCTCCAGGTGGGTAGTAGTTAACTCCATTACAATGGGTACTGTAAGTGGAAACTCTAAATGGTCTGGGCCTTAACCAGCTATTCTGTACTATCTAGAGGCTGTGCTTACTGAAATAAGGTGGGGTTGTTTATCTCTGCTTTTGCAGATATTTATAAATTACTTTACAGAATGGGTTGACTAACAGGCATTGTGACTGAAGAGGCATGAACCTTGTGTATACCTGTATGAGAAGCTTGCTGTCAGTAGGCAGAAGTTTGGCCCTTTGACTCGATGGTTGTGCTATGGCTCCTGGTGTTTTGGACTAAGGCTCAGAAATATACTGATCAGTCAGAAAAGGTGGACTAACCATCTTAGAAGATTCCTGCCCATTTTAGTTAAGCATGATAGCAGCCCTACAATGCATCTGCCATGTAGTACAGAAGAGTGAAAGGGGGTGTGACAGCATAAGAACTGCAGTTCAAAGGACAAGATACTGCTGAATGCATGCTTAAGCACATATCTACTCTGCATGGCTGCATATAACACACCTAGGCCCAGGATACTACCAAATGTGCATGTATGTACATATCTCCTCTGCATGACTGCATATAACACACCTAGGCCCAGGATACTACCAAATGCGCATGTATGTACATATCTACTCTGCATGGCTGCATATAACGCGCCTAGGCCCAGGATACTACCAAATGCGCATGTATGTACATATCTACTCTGCATGGCTGCATGTAACACACCCAGGAGGGCCTAGGCCCAGGATACTACCAAATGTACATGTATGTACATATCTACTCTGCACATCTACATATAACACACCCAGGAGGGCCTAGGCCCAGGATACTATGAAATGTGCATTTATGTACATATCTACTCTGCGTAGCTGCATATAGCAACACACTCAGGAGGGCCTAGTCCCAGGCTACTTCTAAATGTGCATTTATGTACATATCTACTCTGCGTAGCTGCATATAGCAACACACTCAGGAGGGCCTAGTCCCAGGCTACTTCTAAATGTGCATTTATGTACATATCTACTCTGCACAGCTGCATACAGCAACACACTCAGGAGGGCCTTGACCCAGGCTACTACCAAATGTGCATTTATGTACATATCTACTCTGCACAGCTGCATATAACACACCCAGGAGGGCCTAGATCTAACAAATGTGTTTTTCTATACATATATTTTCTGTACAGCTGAATATAACAAACAACCAGAAGGGCCTAGACCAAGGAAGCTACCAAATCTGAGTGCTTACCTTCCAACCTCAGCCGCAGCACACTAAGATGGGTGACTGCAAAGAAACTAACACCTCTATTCTGCATAGTCAGATGGTACTAAGTGACACTTCTATAGTGATGGTAACTGAAAGAGCAATAAAAGAATGCCTCAGTATCTGCAAACATTACCTTTGAAGGATAGATCAGATGAATGAAGGAGTTAACAAATTAGAGCATATTAAAGTAGTCTAGAATGCCAATTAATGTCAACATTTTTTCCATCTTATTTCCCTAAATTGTTTATCACTAAATGTACCACTCAAGAGACTAGGAGTAATGAAATATAATAAATGATTTCACAGTTGCATATAATAAAATCAGCAGGTTTATTTGGCAGAATAATAAATTTATACACCA
>NC_056739.1:55177080-55189580 GCF_019279795.1 Protopterus annectens | reverse complement strand
CACACACACACACACACACACATGCAGAGACAACAGTATACATACACACACACACACACACACACACACACATACATACTCACACACACACACACACACACACACACACACAGTAAAAAGTCTAGCATTATATTTTTGTGCTTACAAAATGACAATTTTACTCTTTCAAAGTAAATAAGTAACTGCAGTTTATCCACTCTGGTAAATTTTCTTTAATGTCAGGATCCCAATCCCATAAATCTTAGCAATATTGTAATAATCTTTATATAAAGTACTGATTTTTGTATAGTTCCTTTTTTAATATATCAGAAATCTGATTAAACTCTCAGTTTTATATCCTGTATGCCAGTTAATACAACGTTTGAAAACATTTTTGTACCAGTTAGTCAATTTTAAGAAATATTATTCTTTCAGTGTTTTAGTTCCATTGTTGGTTTTATTCTGCACTATTTAATTTATTTTACTGTTGGGTCTTCTTTAATACTTAAATTTTGCACATACCAAATATGGGATATAGATATAAGAGCAATAAATCAGATCTAGGCATTTCAGATATGTGTTACAATGTCATTTTCCAAATCTATAAATGGAGTTTCCCTGGGATTGAAAAGCATGCCTAGTGAAACTGCAGTATGCTTCTCTGAGTATAGCTTATATTATGATGTGGCCCGAAGGCAATTATCAATTAACAGGGCTGAATTATGAGGCCCATTCTACTGCTAATTAGAAAACCCACCCATGGAAATGAGAGGACCTACACAAAAAGAGAGATTTCTTCATTTGTGGTACCGACTGAAGCAAAGAAAATAGGCAAGCAATTAGCATGCATATGTCTAAGCATGTGCACATCTGCTAGGTTATTATGCTACATGATAGCATACTAGGTCACATTAAATGACCTACGTGAATGTCCAAATCTATCTTTTGACCATTTAAAGGGGTGTTAATGAATATATAAGAAAGGGGGTGCAGCAAGCAGGGGAACATGTACAAGGGAAATAGATCAGGTAAGAATGGGGGTAGTGAGGCAGTAACGTTATATATTTTGTGCAGGGATAGCTATCAAATTTACTTTTTTGTTAGGGGGGTAGAAAAATGGAGAAGGATTTAAAGGTATAACAAAGGATGGTAAGAGGCTGAGGTGTGCAAGAAGGAGTACACAAACAAACATAAACCACAGACAAAGACTGACGGGGAGGTGCTAATACACCTGAGGTGGCACTGGAATTATAGGCACACATACAAAGGGAGAGCAGTCGTGAGGGGAGGACTGAACAAGCAGGGAATGGAAATGCCACACAAGGAAGGAGATCAAAAGGATGAGGGGTAGGGTAAGCAAGCCCTTCTGTATTGTCCTGCTAGACTCAGGAAGAGGTAAGTCAGCACCCTAAACACCCTTCCCACCTGGCCCCAGCTGAGGTGATAAGAAAAGAGACTGGCAGAGGAGCAACTTTATAAGCTACATGAGGATATTCTTCATGTGGGCAAATAGGGCTTCCAGCTGCTGGTCAATCACTTCCCTCACCACCTCCACCAGCTCTCCGTGGATGTCTACCCATGCATCCCTGACAGTTCTACCAGAGTGGAAAATGGTGCTCCCTTCTAGTCAGTGGCAAAGAGAGATCAAAGTAGGGGCCTCCTGCCTACCCCTACTGCATCTAATGGACAGGCAAGTCTGGCGCTGAGTGGACTGGAGGCAGGTGACGCTGGGACAGGTGGGGTACTGATGACCTGGACCACATCACTGGCAGATACTGTAGAAAACAGCAACATCAATGGAGAGAAGTAAAGCAAAAAAGATAGCAACAAAGGGGGAGGATCAGAGAGAAAAGAAACAGTTAGTACTCTTATATATGACAGATATGGTATGTAAGAGCAGAGGATACGTCTCAACCTCAGAGCAAGAAATCTGGACAAATTCATAAATTATGAGGGGACAAAGGTCCAAAAATAACTGTAACTATTGCTCTTACAAACTTAGAAAGTTGACAAACAGGTTTTGCATTAGCATGAATTTTCTGAAGGGTATGAAGTCTGAAACTCAAATGTCTGTTGTTATTTTTCTGACTTCAGTCTTCAATGATTTTCCAGAAAACCACAAATTTATGAGAAACAGGCCAAAAATATGAGGCAAAAATCTGGAGATTCTGTGAAAATCTGTACAGTTGAGAGGTATAGAGCAGAATATAACATAAATATGCATTAGGCAAACAAGAAATATGGTCTATAGTAAGATGTGTAAACAGGTGACCAGTTACACAACTATCACTATATAGTGTGTGTTTAGGTGTGCTGTAGCATGTGAACAAGAAAAGTGTTGTGTGCATAAAGCCACAGCCTCTGCATGGGGTTATGTCTCAGTCGACTCATAGAAGCAATCTATGGCACAGCATTATGCAGCTATGGTCATAAATTGCACATATGAATACAAAACTGTGTCTATATTAGGGACACCGTTATCAACAGCTACATAAGGCTGACAGATATATGTGAAAGTAATGAATCCATGAACTCAGTACAAACAATATTGGTCTACAGTACCAGGTGCACCTCAAACCCACCACCCACAAAGTAAAATACATATATAACTCAGAACCGTCCATCCCAGATAACCATCTTTCTTCCCCTGCTTCATTACTACACAGACACCCCCCTCCCCCACAGTAAAGCAAAAGATATAACTATATTCCTGTGTAACACATTGTGTGGAGCTACACTTCTCTGGCCAATCATCTGTCGCTCAGGCCACCTTTGTAAATAGGCCCAGCTCTCCGTGGAAATATGAAGCTATAAACTTCCTATGTCCTGTGTGATACATGTTGGTATGAGAGAAAAAGTGTTACCACTGCAATGCTTTGTAGTTCTTCTCTAATAAATGTAACCTAAGTAAAAGGTTTTAACTAGTATGTCAATGTACAGTTCATCTGTTATGTTCATAAGAAGCATATCTAAGTTAAAATCTGTAGAATTACGTACAGTTATACTATATAACAGGCAATCCTGTAATTAAGTAGTAACACCTAGACAGACAGGCAGTATGAATGCATGCATACTGGCAGACAGGTATTGAATATACTCAAAATTATCCCAAGAAACATCCATATAAACCCCCCTGCCTGGACAGTCTCTCGGGTTTCTTCAGATACAAACTATTCTCCCAAATAGTCTCTCAAGGTGAAAGAAAGAAAGAAAGAGAGAGAGAGAAAGAAAGAAAAGAGAAAGAAAGAATGAAAGAAAAAAAGAAAGAAATAAAGAAATAAAGAAAAAAGAAAGAAAGAAAAAAGAATGAATGAAAAAGTAAATTACATGTCCAAGACTATCATATATAAGGTAGAATACAATTCAGTGAGGAGTCGGTTAGTGGAAGTATTTACAATACATCTCAGGTGCCCTTGCTATGACCTCTTATTACCACCCCCTACAAAAGTCAGGACGGCACCTCCTTAGGTTTTGTGGTGTGCCAGTACTGTTCACTAAAGCAGGGTATGCCAGTTACATCAGACACTGCCCTGCCAACATTGTGCCACACATCAAGTTTATACTGGGAACTATCATGAAAGACTTCATTCAAATGCTCCTGTTAGTCTCTGTGTAGCAAATACAAAAAAAGCACTGGAGGGCCCTGGTGCATCATTATGGACATTCACAGGTCGCATTCCAGAGAACTATGGTAGTCCTGTCATAGTCACATATGTTGGATTTTGGAGCACATGATGGACAACATTGGGCAGGTTGTTACCACAACCAATCTTGGTGACATCATTGCCTATCACACAAATGGATGGCATAGCATAGTGGTTTTAGGGTGTGAAAGCTGGCAGATAAAATGTTTAGGGGGTGCATATTGCCCAGCTGTGATAGCAGGTGTGCTCTTTAGCATTTATGTAGGCTGAGAAAGTCCACTTCTTCTTGCCACATCTCCACATGAGGTTGTTGAACCACCTATCCATATTCAGTTCACATAGCAAGTACTTGTGGGAATGCACATAGATGTGGGGGCCTCTTAAGCACTGTTTTACTCATAGCCACAAGGAGTAAAACATGTGATTCAGAAGCATTCATTAGCTGATGACTTGTTACCATAAGTGCCATGCTAGAATCTTTAAGATTTTGCAAACTCCCATGGCTTCCATCGGCCTTAGCATTTTATGGAAGACTGCATTGCAGTAAATTCCTGAATCTTGAGAAAATCTGCAGAGTGGTGATTTTACTGGTCTATGTGTTTGAAATATAAGTATGGCCTTAAACTCAATGCAAAAAATGTATTATCATCCCTTTTCGGTAAGAGCAATGTTCCTGCTAACTACCACATCAATACCAACACCCTAAGTACACACTCAGTGGTGAGAGACCTGGACACACAGGTTGACAGCAGTCTTACCTTTGGCCACCATGTCTCCACAGTGGTAAGAAGGGCATTCTATATTGCGCATCTCATAAGTTAGGGTATTGCCTCCAGAAAAAAAGAAGTTATAACCTCCCTACTCTTCCCTCATCAGGCCAATAATTGAGTACGATGCCCCTTTTGTTATGTACCTTTCCAAGCACCTGCAGCAATTGGAGAGACCACAAAGGTTCCTCACAAGGAAAGTTCAAAGCCTTCAGCATCTGTCCTATGTGGATTGTCTGAAATCACGGTCACTTTATTCTGTTTCATACAGACTACTCAGAGGTGAGCTCTACCTTGCATATAAGGCAATCTCTGACCCTGCTTTATTGGAAATGCTTCATATCCACAAGTCAGATGGTACACAGGCGGACCTTAACCTGCTATGTAACATTAATAGAACTGGCTGGATGGACAGATTTGTTTCACTGAGGTTACCACATCTTTGGAATAGACTCCCACTTCATGTCAAAAAGAGCACCTCATTGGCCCTCTTCAAAAGCAATCTGGATAACTGCATGGGTAACTATAAAATGTACCCTGGTGTTCCACCTGTGTCCTTGGACTGGGGCAATAGGTGCTGATCGTGGAAATAAGGGTAGAAGCTGGCTAGGTTGTAAGGGCCCTAGGGCCATTAGCTTAGTAACTTTCTATGATCCTATGATATATCTCGAAAGGTGATACTGCATGTGGACATGACAGACATGTTTGCATGAGGATTTCCCTGAAAGAAAGGTAATATTACGTTTG
This sequence comes from Protopterus annectens, assembly GCF_019279795.1. Classification (NCBI taxonomy): domain Eukaryota; kingdom Metazoa; phylum Chordata; order Ceratodontiformes; family Protopteridae; genus Protopterus; species Protopterus annectens. Next base: position 55,184,443 of record NC_056739.1, on the reverse strand, counting down.
TTTATGTGTCACATTAGAGGTGTATCCATACTAACAGTATGAGGGGGTTGTCATATTTCTTTTGTCTATCTCCCCATGGCAGGGTACATGTTTCTGTGGGGCAGGGCAATTTGCAATGCATGTAGCATTCTGTATGCATGCAAATGTAATTCAGACATAGTTGTACTCCAACCACAGAGGTTTACTATGTTTGCTGTTATGATTGTTGTCTAAGAGCATGTGCAGCTTCTTAAGATGCACTTGGTACAGTATGCTTACTTTACTATCCATTGTTGTTATTGTTGTTGTTGTTGGGGAAGGAGGGCCTGTCTATGCACCTGGTTGTCTTTGATACACCTGCTGGATGGTACCTCAGAGAAAAGCAACATTCTCTAGTAGTACAATGTGAGAGTTTACAAATGTTCTTCATGTATCTGATGCTCAGGGAAATCAAAACACATATAGGTCTGGGAAAGAAACTGTAAACATTGTGTGTCCATCAGCAGCGCACATGTAGGCCTGTCATATAGTTATGTTCTTACAGCTGCAGAACAGCCGGGGTCTTACTTAGCAAATCATCTGTGGTCTCACAGATATGCCTGTGGCCTTGACAGAGTCCCATTGTTTTGTAACTGTGCTGTACCTTTCTGAATATGTAGTAACAATACGGCCTTGATTAACTGTATGCTGTCATACACATGACCAATATATGTTCACCCAGTAGCAGGTTTAGCATGTATGTTATACAGCTGTGGAATAGTGTGAGAGGCCATTACATGTGGTCCCCATGTAGAGCTCACATGTAAATATTTGTTTTCATTTTTGGGGGGATAACAGAAGATGAACTATGCAATGTTTGTCCATTGTTATCCAACATCTATGTGATATTCCCTGCAGAAATAGATCAAGGCCACATAGTTCGTGTCACACAGGCAAGGATGTAAAAGGTCTCATATGCCTCATTTTTTTCTTTCTGTGCATTCTAGATCAGGATGCCAAAAGGTGTGAAGCAAAGTAAATGTAATTTCTCATGTGCAGGCAATCAGTTCTTGTCATATGTCATCCTCCATGATGGTTAATGAAAGATCAGCCATGAGAAATGTCACCGGCTCTCTCCTGAATGTAGAATGTGATTAAAGACATCAGTGATGCTGGTGGTCCTATTACTAAGGGTCCAGATGCCTACCTGGCACAGGAGCAGAGGATGACAGGAAGTGGCCCACTGGCCAAAAAACCTTTAACAAAGGAGGAGGAGTCCTTGGCCTCTCTACAGTGGGATCTGGACACCTCCACATCCACAGTCGAATACTGGATCTTAATGCAGACCTTAGCCCACCACCCAGAATATCTGTTGGAGATGCCCCAAGTGAGTATGTTTTGATATGTCCAAGTCTGTTTTAGTACAATTTTTAAGTGTAATCACTTGGTGTAGAGAACTACAGTACAAGGCATGTTACCTGTTAATTTGCCATACCCTTTTCTGGTGGTGAGGTACACCATGGAAGGGGGGTGCCACCACCTCCAGTCTGCCATACAGTGTTGTGGGAAGTATGTTGTAACATGGAGATCCATGTGGGCAGTATGTCTGTGCCGAGTGAACCCATGGCATGCACTATCACTCACATTCACAGAGCATGAGATCCTTTCTGCATGGCCTAGATCTTTCCTGTGATCCCCACAGCAAAGAACGCTTCTGAGGTTGAGAATGTGCATGACCTAAGCATACAGCTCCTGTCGGTGCCCTGGACCTGTTTATCAGATCCCACTACAGTGCTACAACATCTACTGAGGTTGTATCCAGCAAGCACTAAATCAAACTTCCACAAGGGTCACATCCACACACACACACACACACACACACACATGGAGATATAGCACCTACACCATGGCCAGTCTACCCAAGTCTCACCACCCATCCCCACAGGTCTGAAACACACATAGCACAACAGTATATTGAAATGCACTGACACACATGCAAATGTCCATTGATGACACTTGTCACTGTAATCCTCCTCACCTGTGCATATAACTGTGTCCTACCATCTTGTACTCTGTTACTTGGATAGCGTACAGTATGTCTAGTGCACAATGTGGCCAGTATATGCATGCTAAAGCACAGCCTGAGATGAAGATATGCTAGCATCATTTTTTTTTATTTTATGTTTAATACTTTATTCTGTTCCATACTTATGAATCAGCTGCTACCTCTTAACATACCTCCAGATTTTTGCCTCACATTTTTGAACTGTTCCTCATACAATTTGTAGTTTTCTGCCAAACCACTGAGGACTGAAATCACTAAACAATGACAGGCATTTGACTTTCAGACTTTATATATTTCACAAACTGCATGCTAAAGCAAACATATTATTCTGTGAAATTTTAAGTGTATAAGAGCAATATTTAAAAACCTGTCCCTGATGTTGGGCCTTTGACTTACCATTGTTTTTGGCCTTGTCCAGAATGCTTGTGCCTTCTGTCCAGTGCTGCAGCATACTGTGCTTGCTTTTTTGTGGCCTATTCCTCTCCTCATCAGGCACCTCCTTCACTACTGAGTCTGAGATGACTCTTAATTGAGTCTGCTCTTCTATAAGTGTTTGTGTATAATGATGTTACGTAACATAGCCCACTGTACTTGTCTGTCATCAGACTAATCATTGAGTACAATGCACCCTTTGTTTGTACCTGATCAGGCACTTGAAACAGCTTGAGAGATCACAGAAGTTCCTCACCAAAAAAAAAAAAAAAAAATACAGGGAATAAGCAACTCCTTCTATGCAGACCATCTCAAAGTCCTGTTCCTGTACTCAGTCCCCTACAGACTGCTTCACGGCAATCAATGCCTAGCATAAAAAGTATCGCCTAATCCCACACTGATGGATTTGTTGCACATCTGCAAAACGAATTGCATAAGAAGTACTCATTCTAAGGGCCTAGACCCTATCTGCAACATAAACAGGGATGTTTGAGGGAGAGGTATATGTCTTAAAGATTACCTCTTCCCTGGAACAGGCTTCCCATCCATGTGAAACAAATTTCATCCCTAACCATATCTGAATGTAATCTGGACCAGTGAATTAGAAATTGTAAATACCTCCAACCTTGATGTGTACAAGCCTGTATCATAACTCCTAAAATTCCTTGAGGTCTTGACATATGTCAGCAATATTTTTGGTAAATTCGGGGTACACTTGGCTATGTTTAAAATAGCTCTTTGGCTGATAGCATGGTAATCAGCTATGAACCTATAAGTGTTATAGAAGGTGAGACAAGTTAAGTGCAGATGAGTGATGCAAAGCTACAGCGGGTGATGATGCACAGCTCCAAGAGTGTCAGCAGCAAGTACAGCCTGCCGTATATACAGAGTTACTAGTGTAGCGTCTATCCCGTAAATGTTTTTAAGGTCCATCTACTGTGACTCCAGGGTTTCACTGCAGGTATTTATTCTCTAGCTGACATCTGTCAGCACAATGTGTATATGTTTCACAATCATCGTTCTTGGTATTTACGCTCATTTGCATCCATAAGTGCCCTTGTTTTAATAATATTACTGATTATCATGTGATTATACCACCATTTGTATATTATATGCAGACAGCAGAATTTCTCGTTTACCCACTCAGTGTTTTGAATCACCCTTACTCTGAGCATGGCCACTCTTCACTGAAAAACACTTACTATGGCATAAAAATGTTTCTGATTCCCAGGATTTGTCTTTTGTAACAATAAACCTAAATGAAAAGAAAGGTTTCTTTATCGTGTATGGGGATTTCTTATTCTGAAACACCATAAAAAAAGAGTTCACGAAATCCCACAAATGAAAATGAATTAGAAATATTTCTCAGATGTGACTACAGTGTGTACAGACTCTCGCACCTTGGACCGCTCACAGCTATCCTACTCACATTCTCTCAGATTAATGGTTGCCTGCCACTGGGACTGGTTACCTACTAATCTACAGTAGAGACTTTCTAATGCCACAAGCAACTAGTCAGACAAAGGGCAGGTTTGACTTTGCTGCTTACAAGCTACAAGGTGAACGGTGTTTTTTTTCCTGTTGTAGTTTTATTGCCCACCTCCAACTGTCATCTGGTTCTTAACTGCCCTCTCCTTTAATCTTATGCTTATTCCTTTTTTTCTTACTGTAGCCCAGTCTTACAGTATTTATTCCCAAGTCTGTATGAACTGCATACTGAGATTACACAAGGTATATCGACCTTTAGGCTCAACAACAAAGGGGTTAAGTACATGAATTAGGTTGCTAGTAAACTCATTATGCCTTGGCAGGTAGTGCACCCCCCCACCCTTTGACTTCACCCCCCCCCCCACCCTTTGACTTCACCTATCCAGTGGTGCAGTATGCAATGGATGACGTATGGAAGCATGTGCTTTACCAAGTACCCCACTGCATCATTCCCACACAGCCTGTCACTAAAGCATCATATCTGCAGCTTTTCAAACCCTTCCCATAATCCCATGTGGAAATCATGGATACTTCCCAAGTGCTGGAAAAGTCTTTCTGAAGACATTATCCAAGTGAAAGTGTTTTTGTATGAAAACTAATGTGGGATGAAATCATAAATAACAATGGTATATAACATTTTCTGTAGAGCGTAAAAAGCCAACAGAAAAGAAAATTAGAAGAGATGGAACATTAACTCTCAAAAATGTAAAAGATGATAGGAGGTTTTTTTATTGATACATACATAAATTTGTTGTGACATTTAGATATTGGTCAGTGATTTTACATTGCAAGACTAGGTGCTTGTAAAGCACTTACGACAGAAAGAAGAATATAAAAAATCAGACTGTTATTCAAAGTAGCATTGAGTACTATTTGGTAAGATTGCACAGAGGAGTGCTACTTCAAGGTGATTTATTTTTATAGAGCATGAACATGCACGTACACAGACTTGCACTGTGTAGTGAAGTTAAAGGTGTATCCTGCACAGGTAATATGTGCCTGAGACCACCTGCCTGAACAAGAATTAAAGCACAAGGGTGCATTTGTAACCAGTAAATAGAAGGCTATATTATGTGTATCTATATCCAAGGTGGGAGGATTTCAACAACATTAGGCACGTGCCTATTAAACCCAGATGTGGCTTGTATGTACTGCATCTGCCAGGAAGAGCTAAACATGTGCATAGATAATAAAGCATAGTCATCACATTGTAGACACAGCTCATTTAAGTTGGAAATTTAAGGGACCCTATCATCTCCCTGAAAACATTGCAGTCAGTTTGGTAGCTTTCTTTTTGTGTGCAGTGAGTCACAAGGTGAAAAAAAAAATCACCATTTTATATTGCACCTAATGTACATTTTAGGGTATGGATAGAGGTATCAAACATCAAAAGAAATCCATACCTCTGCATGATAAATAGATACTCTTTTTTCAGTAGCCTTTCTAATTTGATTGCAAAAATCTACTTTTCCAAAACCAAGCCTCCGAGTGCTGCTACACTTTACATAATACCTTTTCTACATGGAAGGTGTGTTGTGTGTGAAAGTAAAGTCAAATGTACAGGGACTCGAAAGTATCCACTGTTTAAAACCTGAGTTTATGAGACTCTTCGTCAGGTAAGTCACAGCTGTGTTACCTGTTTCAAAGGACATGGCTTTAAATTAGGTCATGCTAACATAAGTTTTGTGCATGTCAGACACTCCTTTGAGAAATCAGCACTTACAGCCCTCTGTATGGCATTTATCAAAAATGTCTTCAGCAACTGTATGTCACTGGAAGAATCACAGTTGGTTAATTCTCAATACACTGAGATCATTAGAACCTCATTTAGTCAACTGCTTCGGTCGTTTGGTTCAAACATTTAATCAGCAGTACGCAGACCTCTCAACCAATCAGGGACAAATTTGAACAGAATCAGGGAAAAGTCAAGAAAAAATCAGGCACAATCAGGGACACTTTTAAAATATTAGTGCCATTAAGTTGAAACATTGAGAGAATCAGAGCATATGAATTAATACACCTTTTCTGAAGTAAAAGAAGTGTATAACTCTTAATTATTGTCAATTATTCATTAAGTGTAATTCACCACCTTTCTGTCCAAAGTGATTAGTTTTAAGAGGGATTCAGAGGGACAGAGCTAAAATTTGAGTCAAAATCAGGGATGTCCCTGAAAATTAGGGACAGTTGAGAGGTATGGCCAGTACTTTGTTACCTCACAGCAAGAGGTTATCCCGTTCGATTCTCGGCTTGGCTTGGTTGTGCCTTCTGTGTGGAGTGTGCATGTCCTCCCCGTGGTTGGGTAGCATTCGAAAGACATGTGTGCATAAATGGGCATGCCTTCATTGAAGGTTGGGCATCAAGCTGGCACCTCGGCATTTCGTAAAAAAATCTACTGCAAATCATTAGCGATCAGGAGTTCCGCTGTGGCTTCCCCTTACCAGGAAAAAGCCGAAAGACAAACAACAACAACCATAGTATGCATATTATGTAAGAAGCATACTGAAAATATAAAATATGCAGGCAGAACTATATCCTCTGGACCCCAAATGGGTAGGGACTGCACTTCTCACACCTGTACTTACTATATACAGAAACTCCAATGTCACGGTACCTTGCCTATGTTATATTTCCACCAGTTGTAATTTGACTAAATGCTGTTTTCACTAAATGAGGTTTCAGCCATTTGATTGCAATATATTGATATTCAAACAAAAGTGATTATTCCATATGATATATACTTGACTTCAACAGACACATCATATCATATGCGTATTTATATGATGATTGTTATAAAAGCAGTGAAACATAATAGCTCAAGTATCAGATCCCTCTGAACTCTAGATGCATACAAAGCTAATGAAATTCATAACACAGACCCTGAAGGATCTTTATTAAATACAGATAAATCAACGTGAAAGGAAAACATTGACCCTTGTTTGGGAATTGAACTCTGGACCCTCCACATTCCATGCAGTCGTCACCGCTGCTTGACTAACAAGTAGTATCTGAACAGAAAAGTACCTGGTTTCCCCCCAGAGCAGTTGTTTCTTCTTTCACCTAGGAAACCACCGTTATCATGATTTTTTGAGCACACAAACATTAAATATAGATGAAACATCAGCTGACAGGTCCATTGCCTGCCAGTGTTATAAAGTTTATCAATGGTTATAAGGAGATTTATGCAGACAAAAATATTCAGTCTACTCTACAAAGATAAAACTTTTGATCAAAATACTGTTACTGCCTCTGTGTGTTGAATCATGCATGATGATTGCACAGATTCTACATCCAGGCTGAAATCCAGAGTGATATTTATTTCTTACCTGTTAATTTATTTGCAGTTGTTTACCTGGTAGGTGGGCTGTTCATTTGGCCTTTTTCAACCATGATCAAGGTTGAGTTCAACTATTTATAGTCTGA
>NC_056739.1:55012080-55172080 GCF_019279795.1 Protopterus annectens | reverse complement strand
CTCAACAAGTCTCTTAGCAGTAGCCTTTATTCTTGGGGGTGTTGAAGCATGCACCTACATATGCCTACATGAAGATGGTGAAATAATTGCTCATGGTGATGCAGGCTACACATTCCCCACACAGGGAAGGGGTTAGGCCATTACTGATGGAAAAAAAAACAGATGGCTGCCTGGACAGTAGCTTCTGCGGCTACTTCTCACTCAAAGAGGAACAAACATGCTGGTCAAGAAATTGCAGAGATAACAGACAACAGACAATGAGGATGTTATACAAAATTTGAAAAAAAAAAACTTGAAATGGCACCACTAGGAAGGGAATCAAAAAAAAACTCCATTGGCATTCCAGTACTGAACAAATGTGTGAAACATGACTTGGGCCTGGCAAACATTATTTTCAGAGTAACTAATGTAAGCATACATCTGTTTCTTTCTTTCTTTTTTTCTTTCATAGGTTCATAGGTTGGTACTAGGCTATCAGCCCTAGGGTCTATACAAGCCTAGCCATGACAATTCCCTGGCTATTTCTTCCCACACTATTTACTTCCCTGGACCCCTGTCTAGCAGGGTGACTGACGTGATCCCCAGAGTAAATTTCCTATCTCCCATCCAGTCATCAAGGTTCCTTTTGAAGAGGGCCAAAGAGGCGCTCTGCTTTACATGTATGGGCAGTCTATTCCAGAGTATGGGGAGTCTCTGGGTCAGGAACCTATCCCTCCAGCATGTTTTGTTCATTATGATGACAAGGTTTAGATCCCTGGAGTGTGTGGCTCTGAGGGATTGGGATTTCTTTAAGTGTAGCATGTCCAACAGCTCAGGGTTTGACATGGCCTTGTATGTTAAGCAGAGATCACCTCTGAATAGACGATATGCGACAGAGTATAGGTGGAGTTTTTTAAGGTGGTCAGCGCAGGGCATCTGCTTTAGGCCTGGGATTTTTTTAGAGAGGTATTTCTACGGCCTTTCCAGTTGTTGCAGATGTCTTGAGAGATACATACCAAATGGGGTGTCGTATTCTATAATGGGTCTAATGAAGGATGAGTACAGTGGGACAATAAACTCCTTTTTCCTGTATGAAAAGCCCTTAGTGATGAGGTGTGCCACATAGAAGAATTTCCTTACTGTTGTGGTGATGTGGTTATCAAAGGTGAGACCACTCTCCACCTGGGTCCCTAAGTCTCTTATCACACTTTTGGTGTTTAGTGTACTGCCACCTATGTGGTAATTCACGGGTACATGTTTTTTTCCCAGAGGGGATAAATATACATTTCTTGGCATTGAGCTTGAGACCATGGCTTTGGCACCAAGCATCTGTTTCTGTAAGGCCCTTTTATAGAGTATCCACATCATTTGGGGATTCAATAATGGCTCCCAGTTTGCAGTCATCTGCAAACTTTGCTAGCCAGAGTCACTTAGTGTTGGCCTGTACTTCAGAGAAGTAGATGCCAAACAAAAACGGTCCCAGGACTGAACCCTGAGGTACTCCACTTTTCACTTGTCTGGAGTTGGATTTGGAGTCAGCTGCTTTTACAGTGTGGGTTCTGTCAGTAAGCCAGTTGGCAACCCATCGAGTGACATAGGGATTAATGCCCAGCTTAGTAAGTCTATCTATGATTCCAGAGTGGGGGATGGTATCAAAGGCCTTGGCAAGGTCCAGATAGGCTGTGTGGACCATCTTACCCTCGTCCATGGCTCTGGAGACTGATTCAAAGAAGTCAATCAGGTTCAGGAGACAAGATCAGCCCTTCACAAACCCAAACTGGGTGGGGTCCAGTGTTTGAAGGTTGCCAATGTCTTTGTTTATAAGTTCCATGATAATACATTTCATGGCCTTGCAGATGAGGATCATCAGACTGATGGGACGGTAGTTCCCGGGATCCAAGGTGGATCCCCCCTTGTGGAGTGGGATAACTGTAGCTGTGCGCCACTCAGTGGGCAGGAAGCCTGATGTGAGGCTATGATTAAACATGACACTTAGGTGAGGTGCCATTTCATTTTGTAATTCATGTAATACACAGCCCAGGATGTCATCTGGTCCCATGGATGCTGTATTTTTAGCTTTGGAGAGTGCGTTTTTTACCTGTGTGGCCGTTATTACCGGAATTTGGCAGTCTTCTGGTATTGAGATGGGCCGTTTAGGGGATGAGAGGGGGGGTGAAGTTGGCACTGAATTGATCTGCCAGGATATTGGCAATATCCTTGGGATCAGTATATTTAATGCCATTCTGTTGTAGCTCAGAGCATATCTGAGCATTGCCATTAAGATTCTTGACATCATTATAGAATGCCTTGTGGTTGTCTTTGGAATCTTTGGCAATTTTATTTTCATAACTAGCTTTGGAGGATTTTTTCAGGGATCTCAGCTTCTTACTGAGGCCGGTAAGGGAGTTTTTTGCATCCTGGGATTTTCCTCTTTTCTGCAACAGTTTCTTCCTTTTGTTGTAAAGTTTGTTTATGGCAGGGTACCACCAGATTGGCTTCCTTTTTTTGGAGGACAGCATCTTGGTTCTATTTGGGATGGCACGATTCATGCAGTAGTGGATGTGCTCATACAGTGCCTTATTGTAGGACTCAGCAGTCAAACTTTCAGTTCCCATCTGCATGGGTGTCATGAAGTTTGTCTCTTCTGACTTGAGTAGCATGAAGTTGGCTTTGGAGAAGTTTTTTATGGAGGTTTCCTTACTGGAGGGTGGGGGTGGGATGTGGATGTTAAGGGTGATTAGCTTATGGTCAGACCTGACCAACGAGGGGGTGGCCATAGGTGTGGAGCTTTGATTTCCCATGTTGGTAATGACCAGGTCTAGGATATTGGAGCTCCTGGTGGGACTATGGATTAGTTGATCCAGGGCATTGGAATTTATGAATTCCAAAACCGTTGGGCAAAGGTGTTGGTACATGAGTAGTTTTCCCAGTTAATGGCAGGGTAGTTGAAATCACCCAGTATTAGGATGTTTGATTGTATCTTAATATTTTCCAGTATGTTTAGAAAGGTGTAGTGAGAATCTTGGGGCATGGTGGGGGATCTGTAGCAAACTACAATTTGGATTGCAGTCTTACCTAGTGTTAGTTGCACCTGGAGAATTTCAGACGCATTGTGATGGGCAACTAGTCTGGTGGTGTGAATATCCTTGGTGAATATGGACACTCCTCCACCTTTAGTGTTTTGGTCCTGGTTTGGTGGCCGAAAAGTGTGGTAAGAGTTGTAGCCTGGTATTGCAGGAGTGCTCTCTGGAGCCTTGAACAGGTCTCAGTTACTGCACAGATATTGATGCTCTCCATTTCTAGGAGTGCCTCAAGAGAGTGCATTTTGAGGTTTAGACTTCTAGCATTGAGTAGCATTACCTTCAGAATTTGCATGCTTGTACCTGTTAGGGTGGTGGTTTTGTCCTTTGAACTTTGCCTAAAAAAGGCACTATAGGGGTGGCAAGAGCCTTAGTCAGTAATCTGAATCCCAGGGGCGACAGGTGCAAATCATCTCTGGCAAAGCATCGTGGTCTGTCGATCATGTCATCCTAGGCAGACAGATACTGGATCCCCTTTGAATGACACTAGAAGCTTAGCCAATTGTTGAAGTCAGTCATTTTGTCCTTATATTGTGGTATCATTCTGCGCGAAGGCAGGATGCTGCTCAGGGCTAGGGTCATACCTGCCTGGGCCTCATGATCCGAGAGCTCTTCCATGTCTCTTTTCATGTAGTCCAGGGAGATATGTCTCAAGTCATTCACTCCAACATGGACAATGTCAGAGTCATATTTGTACTTGTTGTGCAGTGACTTGAGTGCATGCGTTATGTGGCGGATCCTGGCACCCGACAGGCAGCTGACTGTAATTTTCTCCTTGTTCAGCCTGGTGAGTGGAACATCAGTGTGCCTGACTATAGAGTCACCTATGACTAAAATGTTAGGTACATTGTCTTGACTTAGGGGCTGTTGCTGGGTGGCACACTGGTGTTGTGAGCTATGTGACACTTTGGTTGTGATTGGTGTTTGTTTAAATTTCAGCTTCGGAGGTCCTTGTTGCTTGGGCAGGTTACAGTTAAGGGCCTCCGCATATGTGGATTTAATGTTGCTATGTGTGGGTGTTGGTGGTGTGGGTTTAGAAGGGCTATGTGTTGCTTGAGATGTAGTGTGGGTGTTAACCTTCTCCTCTTGACTGTCTAGCACAATCTTGGGTGGAGACAGGTTTCTTTCTTTCTTTGCGATTTCTATGCCATTCAGCTTAGTGCACAATATGTTTGGTTTTGATCAATTGACATGAACTGATAAATTCATTAAAACTTGTCACTGTCTGTTTTTTATATCATATCTAGTCATTAAATTTTAAACATTTTGTCTCAAGAAAACACATGTAACATGGTGAGTTTAATCCTTCCTTAATTCCCTCTCATTATGGTTATAATCCTAATGAATATCTGGGAATTCACAATTCTTTACTTCATAATGTCATTCACAGCTGCATTTGTTATTTCCTACTGAAGTCACAGATGTACTGAGTACATGGAGACTCAAAGCTCTGTTTATGCGTAATGTCAGAAAGCAGCTGAGGCAGAAATGTCAGGAAACCTTCTACCGCCCGCTGACAAATGGAGTAAAAAAGGAGTCTTTGCAGTTAAATCCTAAATTTATAACACATTCTAATTTAATTAAACACTATTTTTGTAGCTGAAAAGGAGTCTCAGTGTATCTTTTTGAAGCACAAAGACTCAAGCCAGTATGTCTCTGGAAAAAATGTTACTGCTATACTCTGTTCTAAGATTCTGAAAGTAACCAGTAATTCTTCTACTGTCATACGTGAAAATCCTGAAAGAGAGTAATGACCTATGGCATCATTTGTAGATACAGATATGCACTGTGTGTAGGAGAACACTTAGCCAAAAATCAAAACTATGCCAATATGCGCCCCCCCCCCCCGGGGGGCTGGAGCAGATTAAAAAAATAACTACTTACAATGTTGAATCAAGATAAGATTTTCTTTCAGATTTTAGTGATACTTAAAGACTAGCAAGGTGAAGAAAACTTTTAGTTGTGTCTTCAGACAAACTCCTAACCATATCAACAGCTGAAGAAGAAGATGAAGATGATGATGATGAAACATAAAAAGATTTCAGGGCCTCCACCTACTCACCATGTGCTGAGTATACTGACTACAATACAATACCATCACCAATACTAGTTTAATGAAAATACTACAGATTTGCTCAACTGATAAAAGAGTTTACTGCATACAGCAAAATAATGTAGAAAACATGTTTACTTATTATTCATTTAAACTTTGTTAAGAATGTGGATGGACTGGTCCAGAGACTGTTGTCAGCTATGATCCAAGAGGATAAGCAAACACATTAGTATATATATATATATATATTAAAATTTCAGTGTAATGTAAACAGAATGAAAACATAGCCCAGGAAACCTAAATATCAACAGATATTAGATAGAAAACAAAGAGGAGATAAAACACATAGGTACATAATATCAGTGTAAACAGATATCAATGCCTTGGCATCTCAGTGCTAAAGTTCAAAGAAGGATCTGATGTATAAATACAGAACGTGGAGGCAAGATAAGATGAAATGAATCATCTGTGTAATGACACGTATGCAGAGCTTTTTCTAGGCCACAAAATCCATTCGCGAACCAAGCTGTGAAGAACCTGTTCCACTCTGGACTCATGATGCTCTGACAATGCTAAACGGAAATAGTAAAGCTAGTAAATCATGACGGAAGAAACACTTTGTGGCACTCCTACAGTGGGAATTCTGTGCAACAGACACCACTATTAAATGTACATCAACATCAGGAAAGAAGACTCTCGCTGACCCTGTTAGAAATGATGCGCCATCAACTAGCCAGGGGATCTTATAGCATACTGGCCAAAATCTTTAAGGCTGGAAGTAAGAAGCAAATACTGAAGCTCCAAGAATTCATTCACTCATTGTGGAACAACCAGTAAATTCCAGAAAGCTGGAAGAGCTTCAGTTCAGCATTTAAGGAAGATAAGTCAATGTAGGAAAATTACCAAAATATCACCTTATTCCCCAAAGCAAGGGATAGTCTTTGTTCATATTCTTCTTTACCATCTCCTTCCTGTCAGCCTTTCAGAACCCCATTATGAGTCTGCATCATCTCACAGAACAGTAGAAAGATTTGACATAATTATACATTGATTTATATAAAAAAAATATATATATATATATATATATATATATATATATATACGTATGTGTGTGTGTGTGTGTGTGTGTATATATATATATATATATATATATATATATATATATATATATATATATATATATATATATATATACCGGTGAAAAATAACTTGTCAGTTTCCAATGGAGCTATATTGTTCTATGCAAGCCTATACTCCACCTGCCCTCTTTGCCAGTCTGTCACATGACTTGATTAATGTTAGATCATCTGATATGACAACCATGTTTCCTTTGCACACCTGTTATCATACCTGAGGCCCCTCCAGATGTATACTGTTTTCACGGGTTTTTGCTTTCTACTTTTAGTACACTTAGCACTTTTTGCACTGAGTTTAAACTACTGAGTAAAAAAACACTAAATTTTATTTAATGTGTGTAGTGCAGCACTCTGCAGTGTACTGTACTCCAAAACAGTTTACATTTCAGGGAAGGCACTGTTCTAAGCTTGCAATTATTTAGGAATATAAGGGATTTCCAAAGAAGGCTGATATGCCCAGATGTGGGTGTACGCAAGCTTTATGGGGTAAGATGATTCCTACTTACAGTTCAAAAAGAATCTGCAGAATTGTCACCTCAAACTATAGATTGGTAAGGTATTTCTGAAACATAAGGTTTGTTCTTTTATACTTCCTGTATCTTGGCCCCAGAATTATAATGTGATTAAGAAGTTAGATAATGGTAGCCTCAGCCAACATATTGTGAAGTGATGTGTCACATAGTGTGGCTTTTTGGAAGCCATTCAATTATTTGTAAGTGCTCTTATAACGTTCATAGACAGGACGTTATCATCTACTACAAAAAAAGCTGTGCTTTTGTTCAAATCTGCACATCCATTATGTGAGAAATGCCCTCTGTTGTTATAAAACCATCTAACTGTATCCCTTTTGACTGTTTGGCTGTTGGTATTCCAGCCATTTTATCCTGTTGTGCCTCCCTACAGCTATCCTAAATATGTAAAGTGCTGTACGTCAACCACTGGTCTTTGTATTCTGTTATCCTCATTGGTAACACCCCTTTCTTCAAGCTGTTCACATTGTGGTGGTTAATCACCATTCCACGCTGTCTCTCTTATCTTGTTTTTCTAATTATGGGGTATCCTATGTGAAACTATGGGCATCTACCCTCACTGTTCATCGTACTGTTTGTTCTTAGTCAGTGGGGGTTGTGAAATGTCAGTCTATGCCATTCATGTATAATGTGGCTCGTTAACATAGTTGGTGAAAGAATCACATTAGACGGAGTTTATATTACTGTCCAGTGTTGCGCCAGTGACTGTAGCATTGTGTTAGGCTGCCCCCATCTACCTACTGCATCCTCTGTTTATAAGCATGTCTCTATGTACAGATTTCCCTCAGCATCATCGGTGACTACCTTTAGTGCTGTCCTGATTTCATGGAAGTGGGATCAATATTCGTGTGACATAAGCTGACTTCTAGATATGTCAAAACTGCCTTCTTCAGCAGTGAGTCTTTAACATACCTACAATTGACATCAAACTAATAGGTCAGCCATTTTCATTGTCTATTTTGCTTTCACTCTTGTACCCTTAGTGACTTGTTGAAACACTTACCTAGGCATTAAGAAATGTTGTGATAGTAATCGCAGCCAATCCAGCACTATTTATATTTTGTGCATGTTGAGCCCAGTTGCTCATTATGTGTGCATGAGGCTAGATCATTGTGCTCAACAAGTATCTCCTGGTCACGGCTGCAGTACAGACCCTCAGCCAGAGCAAGTTAGACTACCTTATGGCCAGAGTAAAGTACAAGCATCTGTGAAAACACTGAATGTGGATGAGATTCTATAATAGTCATTTTGAGTCCTTGCTCACAGATAGCAGAACTACATTGCTAATGTATCAGTGTAACCTAAAGCAAGATGTATGCAGAGAAATGTTCTATAAAAGGAGAAAATGTGGAGGATGGCTAAGAGTGGAGTGTAGATGTTTTACTAGAGCAACAGGAACCACAGAGATGGAGAGAAGATTGCAGAGGGAGCTGCTTACCAAAACTACAACTGAGAAGGGGAATGTAGAATTACATTAAACGTGGACAGGAAAGGTGGGATATGTTTCATTAACACAATGTACCAACCTACACCAGTCCTGTCAGCATACGAGTTTGATCAATATATCTGTACTATAATGTAAATGTCAAAAAAGAAAGGAAAATATGAATCCCAGAGGGGAATGACTGACCAAATCTGTACACTTGCATTGCACTTTCAATTCCTTAACAAAGTGAACCACAAAAGAACTCATACTGATGGTTTCAGTAAACAAATAACAGAGGAATCCAACACATCTGCAGAATGATATTACAAAAAGAAAGAAAAGCCTGAAGAGATTTGATCCCATGCCTTTGTTATTGATAATCTCTGTACCAGTTCATTAACATGGTGAGCCACAGAAGCATTCATACTGAAGGCATCAGAAAACACATATCAGGGGATTGTGACACATCTGCAGACAGCAAGAAAGGAAAAATAGCATATATCAGGAGAATGTCATACATCTGCAGACTGGCAACAAGAAAAGAAAGGTAGTGCATATCAGGAGGATGTTACATATCTGCAGAATAAAAACCAAAAATATTTTTAAAAAAGGCATAAAACCTTCTGAAGATTAGTACCCTCCACCCAGTACATTGATACTCTACTTATCACTTCATGAGCAAACAGAGCCATGGCAGCAGTAAGGCTAAATGTATTACCTTTACCCTGTGTCATATTTGCATAGTGCCACGCAACAGCAGTCAGCTCATTTGTGCAACCGATGGCAGCCCTAAGTCATGACATCTCTTAGACTTTAGTCTTGTTATCCCATGAGAAGTTGCTCCTCTTATCAGTTGTACGTGAGCATCAATGGTGCACTTTTCGATCAGATATGCACAGTAAAACCACATAAAGTTAAGTGATGCAAAAGCCCATTTTGGTCTTGTATATTGTTTGTTTATTTTTCGACCAGATTAAAGATTACAAATGGGAGTACAGAACAGAAATGAACATGGGAAGCAAGCAGAGGGCTGAGCACAAGGTGAGCCAATAAGGAATAAGCAGGACGTAGGTGGGATCATACATCTCAACTGTCCAAATTTTCTCAGAATGTCCAGATTTTTTCCTCATATTTTTGATCTGTTCCTCATAAATTTTTAGTTTTCTGGTAAATGATTGGCAAATCATTGAAGATGAATGTCAGAAAATAATGACAGGTATTTGAGTTTCAGGCTTCATAGCATTCAGAAGGGTCATGCTAACAGAAAACCTGTTAGTCCATCAACTTTTTAAAGTTTATAAGAGCAATATTTAAAATTGTCCCTATTTTTGGGCCTTTGTCCCTCCATTATTTGAGGGTTTGTCCAGATTTTTTTCTCTAAGATTTTGAGATGTATGGGTGGGATAGAAGCATAACTCTCAACTTCTTAGCTTACAAATCCTGTAGACATCCAAAAATAAATTGTGTTAGAAAGGCCCAAAATCCAGGACAGATTTTATATATTGCTGATACTAATGTGGGAAATGGTAGAATAACAAGTTTGATGTTATAATGCATTCTCTGGCGGATATAAAGTTTGAAACCCAAATAGGTGAAATTATTTGACTCATTACATCCGGGTGATGCCTCCAGGTGTTTCTGCAGTTACATCCTACTGACGCCTGTCGGTGTCAAATATTGCTTGTTTACATTTAAATCAGTAAATCCAAAAAAGATTTCATCATAAAGCTTGGGCAATGGCAAACTCAACTGTGTTTATAGTTGACCTCTGTCTAGTGCAGGTTTATATTGTCATAAATTTCATGTTTTTCTAAATATCTCAACAACCAAGGAACACAGAGAAACCTGCTTAGCCTCATATGAAAGCTTTCATTTGAATGAACAAAATTATGCTAATGGTATGTGTGTATAACTTGAGTGGTTACTCAGTTCTTTACAAAATATTACAAACTTAATAGTTACCATGTTTACTGTGGCGTATAAAATTCAGTTTTAAGACCTAGAACCTAAAGAATAGTACCAGCATAAAAATAGTTTGTGTTGAAAAGTTTGTCGTTTATGCTTCTTTAGTAACCCATATGGTTCCAGCAATATGAACATTTGTCTGAAATGTGAGGACGTAATTTGATTCTATTGAAAAGCTTAGGCTCCACCCATTGGAAATTACAGTGCAAACATCCTGAGCTCCATTAGAAGGACTGACTTAATGACTAAATCTTGAATAATTTGTAAGAACAGTACACATTTTATGATGATCACATCAAACAACAAGATGCAGTCATGTATATATTATTCAAATATCTCGCAAATTGAGAGGTATGGGTGAGAGCCATTTGCTGTGAGATAGGTGCCCTTCTCTTTTTTTGAAAGAGGAAGCTTGGGAAGGAAGTCAGGGAAGTAAGTGGTAAACAAGAGTGGGTGAGACATGACTGACAGGATGTGAGGTAACATAATCAGGATGTGAGGTAACATAATGAAAGAAGGGGAAAATAATGGTGAGGGGAAGATTGTACAACATATAGGGATGAACAGAGACACAAAAGGGGGGAGAACACCAGGTTGGAGGATAGGACTTAGCGTTCACAGATGCAGTCTCAGGTAGCTTAGACCCAGTGGGAGATTATTTGTCTCCCAGGGCACCATCACAGCTGGGTCCTAGTTCAGAAGGTGGATTAAGTGCAGGGCAAGGACACAACTCAATTAGTTGCTGGAACATGATTTCCAGTTGGCTAATGCAGGCATCCAACTTCCTGTCTATTATCTCCCCCACAAGCACTGCCCGTTCTTGCCAGGTAAGAAAGGTATTACCTTTGTTGAGCGACTCCTGGACCTCCCTTTTTGAAATTGTTTGGTAAAGGGAGTGGATCCGATAAACAAAAAGGAGGTTGTTGATTTATAATAATACTCGCTGAGGTGCCAGAAACACTCACGCCATCACTGCTTGTCAGGAATAATGTGTTTTGTAAGTATGTTGTTTGGTACAAGCGTTTTGTGGATGATGTTTTTATTTTATGGAGGGGACCTTATGAGTTGATAAGTGAGGTCATTGATTATCTGCATTCAACTACCCCATTTTTAAAGTTTAACTATGTTGCTTCTAAGGTGTTTATAGATTTTTTAGATGTAAAGATTACTAGGGAAGCACTGGGTGATTTTAAGACATCAATATTTAAGAAGCAATGTAAGAAGAACACTCTTTTACATAAAACAAGTATGTATCCTCATCACATACACAGGAATGGAGTTAAAGGGTAAGTACTTAGGGTTATTAGGTTTCAGAATGATGAGATGTTGGAAAGGGCATTATTGGATTTAAAGATGGATTTTTACTGAAGGGGTATTTTGAGAGTGAGTTGGATGAATGTATCAGAGAACTAAGATCTGTTAGAAACACTATTGGCAGACCATACTTTTTTGATAATCCTAGACAAGACAATGGACACAGGGAGAAGCGGAAGCAGAAGGGTAATGTTAAGCTGACAGTTACATACAGTAGTAATCTAGGAACGATATGTGATATTGTCAAGAAGAATTGGACCATACTACATGCAGATGATAAGTTGAGCAGGGTTATTAAAGAAGCACTGCAGTTCAGTTTTAGGAATGGGTTGTCCTTGAAGAGGCAACTTTGCTATAAGAATATGAGGAACTGTTGCATACCCCCTTCACAACAAGAAGGGGCATATCCCTGCAGGCATTGTAAAGCCTGTAAGTATATTCGCAGTGGGAATTTGTACACCCTGCAGTGAATTTTTCTATAGAGACCAAACTTTCTGATGATTGCACGACTAAGGGTTTAATTTATTTTGCTTTTTGTATAAAGTGTTTTATGTTTTATATAGGAAACACAAATAGGTCCCTCAGAGAAAGGATTTTAGAACATGTAAATGATGTGAAACATAATAGGGTTTAGGCTGCTTTAGCCTTACATGCATCTGGGTTTGGTCAGGGACATGATTTTTAATTTTTTATTCTTGAGATCTTAGCAGCCAATAAGAGAGGTGGAGATTTTAAAAACCTCACTGTGAAGAGAGAGCAAGAATGGATTATATGCCTTAATGTAGATAGGTTCCCTGGTATGAATGTGTGTGTTTCCCTGAAACCTGTATTAAGAGTTCATCCACTGTTGCACTGATTTATTGTATATACATATTTATTGTATATATGTATTTATTTTTATGTGTAGAGATTTAGGCATATTTTAAGACATATGTATTTTTATTAATTTTATTTTTTATTCTTTACAATTGAAGTAAATTTATTAAGTGATATAGGATGTTTAAAGAGTATTCTGTTAGACAGTGATTACATATTGATTGGTTACTTTGTGTTTAAATAGATGTTGATGTATCACATTTTCAGGTCTGAAGAAGCAGTCTTATGACTGCGAAACCACTTGCCAACCAACTGTCATTGATTTTATTCTTTTTGTTTTCTGTGTAATAAAGTTTTAAAATTTGTTCAATGAGTTGTTTACCATCAGCCTTGGCGTTCGCCTATAAGATATATAAGTTATATAAGATATGCAGGGAGGCGTAAGGTAAAAGCCACCCTCACATGCAGTCTGACAAATATAATATTAACAACAAGAGCTATTTAGCAAGATGCGTAACTTGTGCTTGTGGTCACTGATGCAATTTAAGCATTGACAATAATGTACACATAGAAATTAATCGTGATGATCGCACAATATTATGTCAATCACAGGTGACAGACAAGGGACAGATACTTCTATTGTATATTGTGAAATGTCCATCAAACTGGTACTTATAGATGCTACATATATGGATGGTGTAGTGGTGCAATGTTACTACTGGGGCAATAAACATATACATGATGTTCTGCATGACACCAGAACTTTCTTGGGGAGGGGGAAATGAATCCACAAAAATCTGAACAATGTTAGGGCACAAAAACTTAACATGAGGATCCATTTCTTCACCTGTGCAGGAGGAGGCATGTAGAAACACACTTCTAACATAGCACAGTCATAATACTACCCTTGAGCTATGCCAGTACTGACAGACATGGTGTAAAACGGTCATACATAATAATTTTTAATGCCTTCTACTGTCACTATGAAAACAGAAACATTTTAATGACAGAATATATACTCACCCTGGTGCTCGCTTAGGCACTCTAGTATACTGTTCTGTATCTGCCTATTCCTTCTGATCTGTCCAGTGGCTAGAGATATAAAAAAGAAATAAAGACAAACTGGATGAGGGAATGCAGTGGCAGGTTATTTTGTTAACCAAAAGATGTTATAAATACAGTACAAAGGTGATGACTGCACCTTGACCTTGACTCATTCCTCCCATCCATGAAGGAAATCAGTCTTGCGGCAACTCATGTCACTATAGTGGAGCCAACACTGTTTCCCCATGCATGGAATGCCAGTAGCATGGGTGACAGCCTTGTTTGAACTATTCCAGGCATGAGCCTTATAATGTGACCCAGTAGACCCCTCCTGCAGAAACATCTGGCTGCATTCCGTATGGAAGATGTTGAAAAAAAATCTTGGACTCCTTCTGACATCACCTCTGTGATCTAAAAAGATCAGTACCTTAACCTCACTTTCTCCAGCCATAATCAGAGCTTCATCCAGGACAAGGTGACCAAGGCAGTTGCTTAGTGCTGGGTACTGGCTGGGGGCCTGGTCTGGACATAACAAAAAATTCTGCAGCTCAAATCTTCATCATGGTCTTGTTTGGTATTATGTTGTCGTCATATCACTTTTTTTTTATCTTGATTGCCGTCCATTTCAGAGAGAACTCCATAGCTGTCATATTGCAATGGGAGGAGGCTCTCTCAGAAAAAGATAGAGAGAGACACACACAGCATGACTTTTATTGGTAGGGAAATCACTGCTGCTGCTGTTGCCATTGAAGACTTTGCTGCCAGATTATAAGTCGGGAGATGTGTTTGTGTTACTTTAAATTGCTTCCAAGACAGCAAACCACATTGTCACCAGATAAATAACAGAACTGAACCCACTGAAACTAACAAACTATGTGTCGCTTGCCCAGATATCATTGAAGTTTAACACTGAGTTAATAATGCTAGTCTTTAGAGCTTCTTAGTTATTGTTATTACGAAAATTCATTTCAGGTTAACATTATCGAGCTTTGAGCTGTTAAGATACTGTTTCCTGTAGTCAGAAGTACAGGTTTTGAATCTATTTTTATTTCTCTATTTGTCTACTGTGTTCTTTTGAGTAAGCCACTCAGACAGTGCTCCTGGGTGTCCCATGAAAAGATATATGTCATACATTAAAAAATAGGTAGAATAATCAGAATTTGGGCCTTTGCCCCTTCATTATCTTTGGCTTTGCCCAGGATTCCTGAGCAAAGAAGTTGGGAAGTATTGTTGTCCTTTCCTTGTACAAGTTATGGCTTTCTCTCAAATTGTAAATTACAGTCATTAAATAATGACAAGCATATACGTTTTAGACTTTGTATCCTTAATAAAATACTTTCACATACAAAGTTTTTTTATTTTTTAAAATCTGTTTCCGATTTTTGCATCTTTGTGTCTAATTCTGGATTCAAGACATTGAGAGGGCAAAGGCTGGTGGGGTTACAATGGGTTCCATTGTATGGTTCTGACAGCAGGAAGCCAATACATATTTCTCACCCATTATTTATGAACAACTTCTATCACTTGTTGTCAAGTAGATATCATATGAAGTGTCCAGTCATGAGTGGCTGTAATCGATGCTTTTTTGACATGTGCACGTGTATAATCAGATGTGTATAAATAAATGCATGGTTCCTGCAATCTAACGTAGTTGCAGACAGAGCCAGATCCAGCACTAGGCAACCAAGGCAGTCCCGTAGGGTCCACTGTCTGGCAAGGGGCCGGCTGGCCAGGAGAGTCATTTTTTTAATTAAAAAAAAGATTACATATTTTTAAGGGTATTCTTTAAGAATGCCCTTTGCCTCCAGTTGTACACACCTGTTATGTCTGTGCATCCTGTTTATGTCTTCATCTTCTGCATCTGTGTGACCTTTTGTTTACATCTTTATATTCAATGCATGTGGAATTTGAACACAAGAAGACATTTAATCTGTAGACCATGGATGGAAGAACAAGTAAGAGGTGTGTGTGTGTGTGTGTGTGTGTGTGTGTGTGTGTGTGTGTGTGTGTGTGTGTGTGTGTGTGTGTGTGTGTGTATGCAAATGGAATTTGAATACAAGAAGATGTCTGGACCATGGACTGACATGTAAGAGGTAGGTAGGGGTACATGGTGCAAAATAGCAAGGTTAGGGATAGCAAGTGCTTAGTAACTTGCTCAGGCTGGAACCTTGTACCTTTGTTGCAGGAAAAAAGGGCCTAAATCCTCTACCCAACTACCAAGCTGCATTTTCAAGGAATTGAGTTTCAGGTGCACTTTTCAAGGAATTGAGTTTCAAGTGCATTTTCAAGGAATTGTGAGCTTCAAGGGAAGAGAAGTTTATTGCTGTTCATGATAAGTCTGTTTACAATGTCCAATTGTTTTGTTTAGCAAATGGTATCACTATTGTGCTGTTGAACTGAAAAGTATTGTTAGTAGCACACCATGTATCATGCTGCTTTTGATGCAGAAGGCTGAAGGTTCTACTCCTACAGCATGTAGATTGATTGCTGATACTGAGTTGCACTTTAAGGGGGATGGGGTGATGCAGTCCTGAGTTTGTCCTCCGTTGGATGAGATGCCTTGTAATTATGAATGTGTTATCAGTTTGCCATTCATTCCCTATTACAACATTACCACTTTACCCTTTTTAATGTAACATAGACAATTTATTCTTCGAGAGCTGTAGGCACTGAATTTTTAGATGAAACACTGAATTATAAAGTTGTTTGCAGCAACCTTTTCATTAGCTACAGATTTCTTTAATGTGTAATTATTCAGATGACTTTTACTTCTGCAAAGATTGTGTATATTGGCTGATACTGGTGGACTGTAATGACAGACGTTTGAGTGGCCTTTTATGGTTTAACTGCTTTGAATTGGGCAGTACAGTTTTGTCAATATTGGTTCTTACATTTTGCTTCATTGTTTACAGGAAAAATGTCAAAACAATAAATTTAAAACACACTCTAACAAGTGGTTGCTATATTATAAAAGGAATACAATTTAATACAATCAGGAAGGTGAATCACAGAATATATACATGTATGCATGGTCTTAAAATGTGCACAAGGGATCTTTGATTTGAAAAAAGCCCAAAGGTAAACTTTATCCACCACTGGTCAAATGCATTTTATTTGAATGTGGGTTTCAATGCCATTTCAATGAATGTGAGTTTCAAGGACAGAGAAGTTTTAATGTTGTCTGTTTTTCATTGTGAGACTGCATTGCTTTATTTAGCAAATGTCTGTCAGTATTTGTGCTATAAAATTTGAAATAAAAGTTTTAAATTAAATACAAATATCTGCAATCATTGTAGAAGTAAAGTAGAAAACAGTATGCACACTGAGAGATTTGAATAGTGTTTATGGTAAGTGGGGAAAAATAGCCAAGTAATGGGACACTGTAATGGCTGTGGGGGTGGGGGCTGTGTATGGGGTAGCCAGTCCATTACCCTGCCTAGGGCTCCATTTCACCATGATCCAGCTCTGGCTGCAGTGTAAAGGAAGGAATTGATTGTCATAAACAGTGGATCCTCATCTGTACCATGTTTTTTGGACAAGATCTTTGGTTTCCTACATTTGTTAACTATTGACAATGTGTTTATTATTTGGCCATGAATAAACTGGACAGCATGAAGTGTACAGGTTTAATTTTAATATTTTAGTTGTGAATGTGTGTTTCATTTCTCCACATTGTTACCACTGCTAATTACCTCACATCACCAAACTGCAAGATTTTTACAACACTAATCATGCTGTTTCACTCCTGTATTACCTTATTCATCCTCACCCTCTCATTCCTAACATACCACTAGTAGTACTAATAAATAAGCACACCTCAACCATTACTTCATCCTCACATATCAACCATCTTACCACTAGTTACTCAAAAATCTCTTCAAGCTTATTTCCCATAACTCCATTCCACTGTTGTAACCCCAAAATACTAAACAGTGTCAGTCCCAATGTCAAGGGCATGTTTCTACCAATCTCTGCTAAATATGCCATAATAAACAAACCATATTTCTCCACCATTAATCAGTGTGATGCCATCCACTCCAGCACAGGTGCCAGTCAAACCCCAAACCAAAGAATAATTCTTAAACATTTAAAAATAATCACATGTGATGCCATCCACTCCAGCACAGGTGCCAGTCAAACCCCAAACCAAAGAATAATTCTTAAACATTTAAAAAAAGTCACATGTGATGCCATCCACTCCAGCACAGGTGCTAGTCAAACCCCAAACCAACGAATAATTCTTAAACATTTAAAAATAGTCACATGTGATGCCATCCAGTCCAGGACAGGTGCCAGTCAAACCCCAAACCAAAGAATAATCCTTAAACATTTAAAAATAGTCACATGTGATGCCATCCACTCCAGCACAGATGCTAGTCAAACCCCAAACCAACGAATAATTCTTAAACATTTAAAAATAGTCACATGTGATGCCATCCACTCCAGCACAGATACCAGTCAAACCCCAAACCAAAGAATAATTCTTAAATATTTAACAATAGTCACTCTAAACATTAGACGCATGAGCAACAAAATCACAGATTTTCATGCCAGGATGACCCAACACAACCCAGACATCCTAGCCACAACAGTCACATGGCTAAAGCCTGAAATAAAAAAATGCTGAAATACTACCAACTGGCTATAATATTATTAGGCTCAATAGAAGACACGTAAAAGCAGGTGGAATAGCTATAATCTTCCCAAATATAGTCACAGTAACTTACTATGCAGGCACATTCCCAAATTGTGGAAAAGCAGAAATCCTGATCTCATTCCTTAAACTTAATAGAGCCAAGAGCATATGCATTGCTGTGCTATCTATCCCCCAGGACAGAACATTCTAGTACTTGAAAACATACTAACCTGGATAGCAGATACAATCACAAATGAAATTATCCTCCTGGATAATGTAAGCATTGACTGGCAGTCTTTATCCCCAAATTCAGTGTCAGTAGCATGAACCTCTTTGGATTCACTCAACTTATTAATACACCAACAAGACATGGCAAAAATAACTCCCAACAATCTAACCTGGATTGAATTCTTGTTACTAACCCATCTAATTTTATCTCCTCAGGTACTCTTCCTGATACACTAAGTGACCACCTGCCAGCTTATACCCACAGGGGTATTACACAGCTAACAAAGGAACATAAGCTCAAAAGTAGCTGTAATTTCTCCAGTTTCTCTAAGGAGTCTTTCATTGAAGCTCTAGAAGCAGTTAACTGATACATCCTAAAAAGAATCCCCTTAAATGAGACAGACAAATACTTCATTGCATTTCTAAATATTCTTAACATCTTAGCCTCACAGCATTCCAAATGAATTGAAAACAGCCATACTCCATGGCTCATCAAAAACAATGCAATTTCCTTATGAAAGACAGAGACAAACCATGGATTAACTGGCAAAAGAATAAAAACGACAAAAATTGGCAACTATTCAGACAGCTACAAAACCAAGTCAAGAAATAACTTAATAGAGATAAAACGTCTTATTATACTCAGTTATTACATGACCATAAAAACAACCCTACAAAATTCTGGTCCTCCATATACTCTCTCATCAGCCCAAGTAGAAAAAAGGAACCCAGCTCATACCCAGACATTCCTCCTCTTCAAACAGCTACCTATTTCAATACATACTTCATAGAATACATAGCCAACTTAACCTCAAACTCACTTAACATACCCCCTTCCACATAACTTATTTCCCCTACCTTAGACCCTAGCACATTTCCTTCACAAAACTCACCTATCTGCAACCTCTCCGATACACATACAGACAACTTTACCCACTTTACATTTCAACCAGTTTCTGTAACTCTCATAAAAAAGCCTTTATGTAAACTAAAACATTGTTCCTCCTCATCCGGCAACCTTCCCTCAGAATACCTACATCTAGCTGCACATGCAATAGCATACCCAATCAACATTCTTATTAACAGACTGATAATAGAATCCTGTGTTGCTAACTTGTGGAAAATGTCACATATCCCATTACATAAAGGAAGTAATTCCACTGACATTACAAATTTCCATTCCATAACCATCCTGTCTCTCTCCCACTAAAATCCTTGAAAGATGTACATAACAGTTTCTCCACTATATCTTGCAAAATATGTTAATCACAAATACACTACATGGATTTTGGCCAGGCCACATTACCTTCACTGTATTACTATCATTTACAGACACTATCAATAAAGCTCACACCTCTAATAAACTTGTATCTGCAGAATTTCTAGATCTATCAAAAGCCTTTGACATGGTCTGCTGCAGTAAACTCCTCAATCAACTTTCCATCCTGGGTCTAGCATCTTCATTTATTCAATGGTTCTAGCTACTTTGACAACATTCAACAAGCTGTAACATGGTAAGGATCCACCTCTGCATATCATCCAATTTCCACAAGGGTCCCACAAGGATCCATCCTTGACCCTCTGCTATTCAATATTTTTATCAATAAGCTACATTAATCTTCTTGTAGGCACCTTGATTCAATATGCAGATGACTCTATCAACATCTGCTCTTCAAACACTTAATACTAAGGCAGTAGTCAATGTATATATAATATATATTATAAAACTAATAACCAAAGATGTAGCATATCAATGAAGGAAGCTGGTGATGAATACATGAACATATAATTAGAATTTATTAGAAATGAGCAGATTCGTCTCTGCCTGTCAATCAAAATAAAATCATCAATACTAAAAACACTTGACCTGTTATAATTAATTGAATTAATTTTGTTGGTTAAACATACACTGCAACTTCCAGTGTTAAGAACTAGATTTAAACAATTATTTAATTGAACTACAACACATATAGTAAATAAATAACAAATATTCATCACTATTGTAAAAACATCATGATATAGTTAAAACAAAACATCCCTTGTAAGTGCTTAAAGTAGTAAAAACCTCTTTAATAAAACAGTCAAATAGTAAGTAAATTGATGCTTCACAACTTTTCAGCCCTTGATTTCAAAACAGGCTTGACTGAATTAATTTTGTTCAACCCAAGTGGTGTACTGGCATTAAGTTTAAGTTGCCAAAGAAGCTCCTGTTGGTTCTCCCAGTCATCACCCCTAGGGTTAATGGTAATCTTATCAAGAATGCCAAAAGTAAAACCTTCAACATTAAAACACAGACAAGAATGTTTGTAAAGAGCACTAACCATGCTTTTAGTTTTAATATTGTAGTTGTGCTCATAAATTATTTTCCTTAAGGCCCTCTCTCTCTTTCCTATGTAAAATGATGGCCATGTGTTACATTTGGCTATGTAAATTATTCTTGTAGTTGAGCAGTTTCCTTTAATAAACTTTATATTGTTATTATTTATAAATAGTTGTTCAGCCTGAACAATATAGTTGCCCTGTTTTCAGTTTCTGTATTTACCTTTTCTCCCATAGGTAACACTTTCTTTATACATTTCCTGTGATCATAAAACACTCTTAAAATTCTTTGAAACTTTGCTAACTATTTGGAGTCAACTCCCTACTACAGTGTATATGTAAAGGTTAGATCTGAGAATGTTCCAGTTCTTCTCAATAATGGATCTAATGTCATAAATTCATTATTATATTCCAAAGGTTGAAGTGCTGTCATTACCCCGTTTGCTTAGGCCTGTATCCAAAAGAGGTTTAAATTTCAGTTCCCTGCTTTTCACAGCTTCACTTATCACCTTCTCGACCATACACCTTGGGTAACCCCTATCATAAAACATATTTTTTAATTTATTGACTTCCTCCAAAAATGTCCAAGTCCAAAACTATTCTGACCAACCTGATGGCTTGAACTCTAACCAAAGTGACCTTTTGGTGATGTAGACGTGGACTTGAGTAATGTAAATAAGTCTTACTATATGTAGATTTTCTATAAGTACAGGACTTGAATTCTTGATCTGCTTTGAACATTACAGTGTCTAAGTAATTCATTTGAGAATTGTTAAATGAATAAGTAAATCTTAGAAATCCTGCTGTAGTGTTAAGGTACTCAGTAAAACTACTATGTCATCAAGGTAGCATAGGTATATTTTACAAAATTTTAAAACTTCACACTGAAATACTTGTAAAAGTTCCCATACATATAAAACAACACTGGCAAAAACAGGAGCAGATACTGAACCCATCACTATGCTAGAAACTTGTTTAAAATGTTCGCCCTTGAAATATATAAAATTGTTTTCTAGCACCATCAGTATGCAGTCTTCAAGTAGTTTAGTACTGACAGTGTTTAAAAACTGCAACTTTAGAAGCCCCTCATGGA
This sequence comes from Protopterus annectens, assembly GCF_019279795.1. Classification (NCBI taxonomy): domain Eukaryota; kingdom Metazoa; phylum Chordata; order Ceratodontiformes; family Protopteridae; genus Protopterus; species Protopterus annectens. Next base: position 55,150,461 of record NC_056739.1, on the reverse strand, counting down.
ATACCTCCATGCCTTCCTCAATAGGTATACCAGAAAAAAGAGCAACGATGCCAACTGTCAGAAACTCAATGTTACTTTCCCAAAAAGTACTTTTAAGCCTCCCCAAAAAGTCCCAGGAGTCTTTAACATGGTGGCTGCCCATAGAAAATAATGCTTTTAACAGCCTATCAATAAGTACTCCTATGGTATGGGTTTTGGATCCATGTGCTGATACAATAGGCATAAATGGGGGATTTAATATATTTTTATACATCTTGGGCATACCAAAAATTGTAGGAATGATGGGATTGTCTATCTTTAAAAAGTTGTGTGTGTCCAAATCTATTCTTTCATCAATCCTAAAGTTGTCTAAGTGGTAATCTAGTCTTCTGTAGGCTGTATTAATCTGGTTCCTCAATACCTGTTGGTATGTATTACCATCCTGATGTATTTCTACCATGGCCCCTGAATCATTGTGAGAATCTAAAAGTACCATACCACCATTTTTGTCGGGTTGCATAAGTCTCATATTTCTGTCATTTATCAACTCATTCATAATTTTTCTTTCATTAGATGTCGAATTTCTATAAGTCAATTTCTTCATCCTCCCAATCTTATAACAGTCGCCCAAGCAAGCTTGCTTGAAAACCTGAATGGTGGGATGTACTATGAGATTAAAGACACTCTTTTTTCTAAAAAGTCCTAGTCGATTAGTATTCTCGTGGTCAATATTCTTGTCCTTAAGTAAAGCTGCCAAATTTAACTTTCTTGTAAATAGTTTCAGTTCAATGGCGGTGTCCGCCAGCCTAAAATACCTGTTGGGTACAAATTTGAATCCTTTCTAGAAAAGAAAGAAATGGTCAGGGTGACATCAATATTAGTATAGTTAAAAAGTTATAGCCCCTGTGACTTAAACTCAAACCCCCATGGGAACTTAAAATCATCTTCTGCTGTTCCCATTCCTCCCCCCTTGTGATATCTCGATTGTGATGTCCCTGGGTGATCTCCCCTATTATCAAATCCCAAGTTCAGAGAGGAGTTCATGCCATAAGTGTAACTCCTGGTCTGACCTACTTAATTATGGAAAATCATCCTCTGTAAAGTGTACCACGCCCTCATTGTAGTTCCCCCGGTGTCCTGCTCTAACACATTTACTTCCCCTGAATGTTCATCTAGCGGTACCTCATTAAATACACCATTGCCCTGTAAAATAGTGTTGTTGGAATGTTGATGAACTAAATATGCCTTGTTTTTATACTGTTCAACATCCCTTTCAATTTTCCTACTTTTTTCTTAATTAATTCTGCTTCACTTTTTTTTCAGTTTTAGAAAAAACATTCTCATAAAAACATTTATGTTGAAAAAACTGTAAATGCTATTTAATACAATTGTTTAAACATGTAATTCCATTGCTAACATTTTTAATAAAACTCAAATTCATTTTAATTAATAATTGCATAATCTCAATACCAGAATGGTCAAATATAGAAACAAAATCATTAAAAAATATACAGTCTTTAGTAATTCCATTTGGAAATGTGTTGATATGTAGCCCTTGAGATACAACCTTTCTTTTAATGCATTCTTGTAAATAAAAAAAAACTTTACCTGTAAACTTCTAAGTTTGTAGAGTTTGGATTCCAACAGGATAATGGATTTCTTTAAGGACAAAAGTTATTGGCTCTGGTGGAACCAAAGTCATTCTGAGCAGAATTAGCTAACAAATTGTTAGTGAAACAACCTGATAAAGATTGATTTGGACAGTTATTCAGAGAGTCGCTGTCAGAACCAACAGCATTCTGATTACCAGAATCTAAGTCACAAGGTGCGTTAAATATATAATTTATACTTGCTTGTGCCTGTACCAAACTAATAAATCACTCAACAAGCTGTCATCTCCATTGAAACCTGGCTTACAAGAGCACAACTGCTACTCAACCCCCAAACAACCAAACTCCTCCTCTTTACCCCAAAAACTCATACCCCTAACAAAGCATCATTCAAAATCTTTTTGGCAAATGGCACTGAAATTGAATTAGTCCACCATACCAAACTATTAGGAGTCATAATAGATGATAATCTTAAATTTGACCTCCGCATCCAACACAATGTCAAGAAAACTCATCAAAACCTAGGCATGCTATACAAAAACAAACATTTTCTGAGCACACCCACAAAAATTATTCTAGTCAAAACCTACCTTCTGTCCTCCCTACTCTACAGAGCACCAATTCTAACCAATTTACAATCCTCCATAAAAAGCAAACTTGAAAGCTGCTACAACAAAATTGCCAAGTTTGCTACTAATTCATCCTCCTTTTCCCATCACTGTGAAGCTCTGCATACTCTTAGCCGACTGGAACTCTCCCTCCATCTCTGCTGCATTCATCTTATACAATACATCAAATCAAACACAAATCTTTAGCCTGCCCAACTCTTACCCCCTTAATCAACATTTATTTCCCTAAAAGAACTCTTAGATCAGAAGACAAACAACTTCTCACCATAAATAAACCGAATAAATCCCATGGGCAAAGCCTACACTCTTACGCAGTAGCAAAAATATGTAACTCCTTACCTGTAACCACCAGAACTATTTCTAACCTACCCACATTTAAATGCTCATTAAAAGAATACTTTACAAAATCAGGGGGCTGCTCCTGTGCCATTCCTGACTGAACAAACTCACTACACTTCAATCACCACCTTCAATCAAATCACAGTTCACAACCATCTCCAGCTTCCTACTCCACTCCTTTTTTGTTTTTCCCACTACCTTACCTTATCCCCTTCATCTCTGCAGACCTTTCCTTTACTTCTTTTTCCTTCCTTCCTACTCGCATAAGCTACCTGAAGAAGCCCTACTTCACTCTTCTTACAATCTTCTCTCTATCCTTCTTTCTTCTATAGCCATAATATGAATGCCATTTCTAATACTAAGCACTCAATTTCCCCTCACTGTCTCTAATCATGTGATCTCTAATATTAAATATCTTATCAGATTTGTCTCAAGCCTCATTTTCCACATGCTAATCTATGTAACAAATAATATGACTGCTGAGTTTTCCTCACATCTTTTCTCCAACTCATAGGGGAGAAATTTCTCCTGAGGGTACTCATAGCAGTGTGGAGAGAAAGGCATATCCCAGATGACTGGAGAATAACCATACTTGTGCCAGTGTACAAGACCAAAGGGGACATCCACAACTGTGGGCAGTACAGAGGCATCAAACTCCTATCACATCGCATGAAAGTTCTGGAGAGGGTGATTGATAAACGGATACACAGAGTAGTAGAATGTAAGATGGGAGATGAGCAGTATATATTCAGATCAGGATGCAGCACAACTGACCCAATGTTTGCAGTAAGATAGATATTAGATAAGAAGCTAGAGATGAGGAGACAGTCCAACTGGGCATTCCTAGACTTGGAGAAAGCATATGACATCGTCCAAAGAAAGCTGATTTGGGCAGTACTGCGGTGGTTTGAAGTCACAGAAACATTGGTAGAATTAGTGCAGGCTATGTACACAGACCCATTGACTCAAGTACAAACAGTGTCAGAGGGAGCAGGTGTGTACCAGGGTTCAGCTCTGAGACCACTGCTGTTCGTACTGGTGATGGACTACATTAGCAAAGAGGTTGGAGTGGACAGATCAACAAAGTTACTGTATGCAGATGATGTGGCAGTACAGGTAGACTCTGAGCAAGAACTTCAGCAAAGGATAGGAGAATGGAATGCAAAACTGAAGACACGTGGGTGAAACTAAGTACAGATAAGACAGTGGCAATGGCAGCAAATTGAGGACATCAGAAAAAGCTGAGAAATGAGATAGAAGGAAAGACAGTGAAACAGGTTAAGAGCTTCAAATATCTGGTAAGGATGGTTGAGGAGAAGGAAAATCTGAATGAAGAGGTCAAAGCTAGAATTAGAGGGGCTGCAGCCAACTGGCATAGAGTGCCAGGTGGAGTGTATGAGACAAGAAAGCCAAAGAAACTGAAATGTAAGGTGTACAAAACAATGGTGTGACAAGGACTGCTGTATGGCACAGAAACCTGGTCAGTAAAGGCAGAACAGTTGAAGAAGCTACAGGTGATGGAAATGAAGGTCCTGAGAAGGGTTGTAGGATGCACACTGTGGGACAGATGAAGAAATCAGGACATAAAGGCAGAAGGCAAAGTAGCTCCAATTGCAGAAAAGATCAAAGAGAACAGATTACTGTGGTTCGGGCACATATGCAGAAAAACTGAGAAGAGATAGCCAAGTAATGGGATATTGGTATGTCTGTTGGGAGGGACCTTGTCCATTACCCTGCCTAAAGACCCATTTGACCATGATGTGTCTCTGGCCATAATGTCTCAACTTGAAAGATCTTAGGAAATTTGGCAGAGAATTGGTACTCAAAACAGTTCTTGTGTGCCCCAGCCTATATGTAGCAATAGATATCAATGGGCACTTAATTTGCATAACAGATGTTAAACTGTGAAACTATTTGAACTGTATTCTTATGGTTACAATGTTCCGTTAAGGTGTGAAATATGGCAGTCTTTCATACCTGTGTCTGCAGTTGTGAATGCATGCTCTACAGTGACTCCATCTGAAGATGGCTAAATATAAAAGGCAACTCCCACAGCCCTAAAATACATTGCTGCCTGAAGACTCTCAGAGCTGAGCCCAGATGCTCAGGCATGTGCACAACATTATGTACAATGTACGTTGCTCGGTTGTACAATGTTACCTTTGATTGTTCCTATTCCCTAATGCTTGTCAGTGACATCAGTTTATCACTAATTTTAAGGTGTGCCAAAACTGTCTCAAGGGGTAGAGTCCAAGGTGATTAAGGCAGATGTCGGACACCCCTCTGGGCTCATATTTCAAGTAATGTTCATTACTATTTTGCTGCTCTGTGCTGCACACATGTCAGTAGCCACAGCCTTAATAACAGTGATATTGTAGTGCTCATTTGTTGTTGTTGCTGCTCAGCTGCACTTCTGTGATTGTTTTGTAGGGAGAATACATGGCCAGTACACATGCCAGCCCTGACCTTTGCTCAAAGATTATGTGTACAGATATCAAACTGTCAGGCACATGCATAGTACATGGACTAGTAGGATAGGAGACCCTTCTGGATTTGTATGGGCCATGCAAGAGCAAGGCTGTTAATTCCTCTGTTTTCCAAACAAACAGCACAAGGCCTAAGAACAAGGACGTAAGAAAATTACCACATCTGATGGCCCTTTCACATCCACTCAGAAACCCAAATTTCCAAATGCAGAGAAGGTGGTGGTAAAGCAGGCTGTCCATCTCCATGGCTGATGGCTGTTTCATTTCCATGCTGCCATCTCTTCTGTAACTATGCCTGATCTTAAATGGTCAGAAATGAAAACATGGTGGGTGGTCATGACCGTAGCAATGACATGGTCTGTCACAGTGTCAACGATATGCTCCATGCTGTCACCCACTGAGCAGAAGCCATGGCATGGAAAAAGAGGACAACTGGTCGTGAGCTCCACTGAACTGCCTCTTATGGAAATCCTGACCTTGCTTAAAGGTAGTACTACCTTCACAGAGTTGAACTGCACAGGCACTAGAGAGATTCAACTGCAGAAGCCTCAGTTATGTCCTACTTCATAGCATTAATAGCTGCAACCCCTCCTTAACTTGTACTCAGTCTAACATTCATTAAATCTGTCTGAAATATGATATACAGACATCAGAGATACAAGTGACATGCTCATCTACACAAGATATAGCCAGCATGCATTTATCATGTACTTAATAGTTGGAAAGATATCACTTGTGTGTGTAGCTGTGGTGCTGGGTCACACTTACACTGGATGTTTTTTTACTTTGGTGTATTCACAGGTGATTCTTTATCTAGCACTAGCACAGTGGAACTGCCCCTGTCTGACACTGAAGCTCTATAGCCTCTGATAATGATGGTGGGGATGAACTGACACAATTAGGGGCTGCAGGGGTTGTGTTTGACACAAGAAATGTGACCACCACATCCTGTTTATACACCACGGTTACTATATTTCACCCTGTGGATACCTATGACACAAACATCTGAGTTAAGACAGGTTGCTGAGGATATTACAGATTAAGAACTGCAGTGACCCTCATTAGGCAAATGTTGCAACTGGCCCCTAACATTCATTGAGAAGAGAGGTTCACACATGCAGGCTGGTAATGGTGCTCAATAAAAATATGGTTACCTCCTCCTGAGGTTGTTGTCAAAAGCCCCAACCCAATGTGTGTGCAGCACCATAGGGGAGGCACAGGCTTGTTCCACCACAACCACAGCAGAGATAGTGAGGTTGAGTCAGACTAGGTATGCTGACCAATGGACTGCATGTCCAATATATGTGCTTCCTTAGATAGACTGAATCACACATCGGACCATACAGTGTCATTACTGGGTCATCTGCCAAGGATGAAGGCCCATTGTCATGGCTGATCATTTGCTACATCCATAGATGTTAGCTAACCTGTCCATGGACGAGTGAGATCCTACTCCTGAAGTGCTAGCACTTCTAAATTAAGACTGTCTGTGGAAGTGACAACATCCAGGAGAGGGCATTGCCATGTTCATGGCCATCATCAGGCTGGCACATCCTACATCAGACATAGGTCAAGGTCATGCAGTACACCAACATCTAGCGAAGGTCACGGTAGAGCCAGTGTAATTCCTGTTAAGGCTAGCTCTCATAACTGGGGACATGCACTGGAAGCTGAGACCTCTGTCCTTTATGCCTTGGACCTGTCCATTATGCTAAGCAATAGTGCTGCATCAAGTGCCAAGGATGTGGCATTGTAGATGGACAGACACACACACACACACACACACACACACACACACACACACACACACACACACACACACACACACACACACACACACACACACACACACACACACACACACACACACACACACACATGCACATACACACACACACACATACACACACACACACACACACACACACACACACACACACACACACACACACACACACACACACACACACACACAATGACACCACAGCCCCATCATATCACAAACATTCATTGATCCTTGCCCTTCTCCCATTAACCACCCCATCCAGTTATCATACGACTCATAAAAGCACTTTTTCATTTGCTTCACCTCAACACTCACACACTTTCCTGTGAAAGACATGCAACCCTGTACTTCTTTGTCCACCTTCCATTTTTTGGAGTCACTCCTCTTCAGCTATTTACATTTATTGGCCATCCCACAGTATTCCATAGCGCCAGAATGCTAAGTCCCCACCCCCTTCTTGCTCTTTTAAAATTAGTGTTTCTCCCCTAAGATTGCTAAAGCTTATGTTACCACCTCTTTCATATCTAACTGCTTAGTGTACACTGCAACTCTTAGGATATTTACCCATTTTTCCATCTTACCTTTAAAATCTGCAACATCTATTCTAGGATCACCAATTACTGGATAAACTACATTCTGCCTCTCAGTAGTCATTTTGGAATTAGTGCTACAGTTTTCTCCTGTGAGAGAAGGAGCGCAGGGACATTATTTCCTGGAGACTGCTGATCACCAGAAAGCCTGATAACTCCTACAGTTGTGCCAGCTTAGAATTTGTGTTTATATTTTGCTCCTGGTGAGAGAAGCAGCAGACGGCATTGATTCCTGACTGTTTCCAATTAGGCAGTGAGTGTCTGTGTGGTACCTTCCTGTTTGGTCTGGTTGCATTTCAAGGCATCTACCAGGAAAAGGTTGCAAAAATCCTACAGACCCCTGCATCATCTGGGACAAGATTGTTGATTACCAAGAGCCTGTGGTGTGTTTTTCATCTTGGGAATGGTGCTACTGTTTTGCTTCTGGAGAGAGAAGAAGCAAAGGGACATTGTATCCCAACAGCATAAAGCTGTGATGAGTAGTTAGGTGGTAGCCAGTCAGGTGAATCCCCTCTTTTCATCATTCTTGACAAAGCTAATTCTTTCTTTTCAGTAAGGAATGGTTGATTAGCTGCTATCTAACCTAACTTCAGAATAGCTCCTTAAATACTTCATCCATAAAAAAATCAGTCTCTACTTCAGTAGTTTTTTCTCATGTGTTTGGCAGTGCCCTGTATAGACTCAGGCACCTCGACTTGACATTTTTCCTGTAAAAGCACCCTTGGAATTTCACCAGTACCTAGTAGCAGAGCAACTTGTTTGCAGTGACAAGCACTCCCCTTCCACAGTTGCAAACCAGATATTCCTGACATTATTTTATATTCTCACCACAGCCGTCTAACCAATAAAAAAGGGCCTGTTAGCATGGATATGAATTTTTCCACTATCTCAGTTACCAGATTGGTGGATATGGGCATTCTGAGCGCAATGTAGAAATTGTCTCATGTTTACTAACAGATAGTTAACTCTCAATCAAACTGATATGGTATGTGAAAGATGTATTTACACAATGTCACTGGAGGCAAAGCTCTCACATAAAAGCACTCTTAATGTCAATAAGGTTCTCAGTAGTGCACACACTGCACCCATCACACACAATTCAAAGCAGACACAAAGACCCACATATGCTGAGACACTTAAATGTAACCTTCCTAAACCCCAAAGAACTCCTAGATGAAGTACACATAACAAATAGCCTCAGCAGCTGCAAATGCACTCTTTTAAAAACAACACCCACATCAACACATTGTGCTACATCTCATGGAGCCTCTACTTCTAAGCCCATAAGGCAAGCCACCACACACTTCAACATTCTGGTCATTTGACAGTCCATTGTGAGACATACTGATGTTCCTCTCACCAGGCTGAGTAAAAAGAAAGTCATGGTCAGTTGCTTATTTAGGCCAGGATCTGCTACATTATGCATGTGCTCAGGTCATTGGACTACAAGTTCCCGTATGACTTACTCATAGCCCATGCGGGTGTAAATGACCAGAGATGTACCTCCTTAGACTATATGAAGAGAGACATCATAGAGGTCTCGGGAGTCGGAACAGATGTCCCCCGGCTGGTATGAGCCTCCCATTGAGCTACATTCTACCTTCTCCAAGGATGATGCTACAATACAGACAGAAGATGACTGACCATAATAATAGGCTTATTTTTTGGTGTCATTCTAAGGGGGTGCAATATTTATCAGCATGGAAAGAGATGGTCAGCAGACCACGCTGCTTTGCCAGGGATGGTCTGCATCTCTCCCCTCTAGGATTTTGAATATTACCTAAAACATCATCTTCCCCCATGATGCCTATTTAAGGCAAAGCCAAAATGAAAGTACTTTCAACAAACAAATCAAAACCAAGGAAATCCAAAGGTGTTACTGCTCAATGACTTTAGGAGTCTAAACAAAAACTTCCACTCCCTACAAGCTCTCCTCATCCTAGAGAATGCTGACATCTGTTTGGTCACTGAGACATGGTTTAGAACTGCGGAGAGCACACTGACAGTGCAAGACTATAATGCCTTCCACACATTTAGACCAGATACTATACAGATAAAGACTAAACATGGAGGTGTCTCGATTTACATCAATAATAAACATACCTCCCCGTCAAACAGGATAATGCACTTGAGTCTCTCCACATTCAAATAGCCATAGGGAAAATCCCATACCATTTCCTTGTAAGCTATATGTCCCCCTCTATTATCCAGGAAACCCATAACATGTATTTAAACCTACTGGAATCACTCACCATCCAACAAAATACCATATTCATGGGTGACTTTAATTACCCCACTATTAACTTGGAATCATAAACAACACCTTTTGTGCAGGCACAGAGGTTCCAGGATTTTGTAAACACTAACTCCCTGTACCTGATTGTCAATACACTGACCAGGGGCACAAACATACTGGATCTGGTCCTCGCTAATAGGAGAGAGTGCTGCACACCTCCTAGTGTAATGTCATCTCTGGTAAGGTCAGACTGAAAAAAAGCCTCCTTTGGAGTAAAAATAAAACCCAGAACCCCAACTTACCATAGAATGTTCAGAAACTCCTCTAAACCTAACTTCCTACTATTAAGTGATAGCCTGGCAACATTCTAAGCCCCCATAAGCCCTAAAACACTGCTTTCTATGTAGAACTTTTCACAGAAACCATACACAAGTATACTAGTTATATAAAGGCAGCTGTGCCCACCAGGAAGCGGTACAGAACTAACTTAAAAAACGAGCCTCCCTGGTGGAATCACAACATCAATAGGATCTATAACAGAAGAAATAAAATCATGGCAAAATTAGTAGGTGTAGCATGTTCCTTAACTATGTCAGCAACCTCAAAGGCAATACAAAGTTGTGTGCAGAGCTCATTGTTAATCATGCCCCCTATACTGAGCCGGAAAATATAGCAATCCTACCGGAAGACAAATTCAGCTCTAACTTTACTCCACTGTCTCCCTCAACCTCCCCTCAGGAAATACCATTAAATATAACTTCCCCTACTATCACCAAGGAATAGGTCCTCAATGCTCTCTCTAAGGCTAAGAACACTGTATTGATGGTCTCAGGTAATTTCTCAGGATATCTTCTAAATAGCATGAAACATGACCTACCAGGACCTCTGGAATTGCTATTTAAACAGCCTCCAAGCAGCTTTCATGCCTAATGAATGGAGAACAACAACAGTCACCCCTATGAACAAAGCTGGGCCATCTACATACCCATAAGTCTCATTTGTCTCATATGCAAAGCTATAGAATGAATTAGCATGGAAATGATCAATAATGACATAGGAAACCTCCAGACACTAGACCCAACACAATTTGGTTTCGCCAAGAGCAGATCATGCCTACTCTACCTGGTGGACTTTTTTGAGAAAGTCATGAAAGCAATGAATGAGGGCAAAATAGTTCACACTACCTAGCTTGACCTGGCCAAGGCACTTTACACAATACCCCACTTGGGCATTATTGTCCAACTCAGCAGGTTAGGAATAAACCCTTATTTCTCCAGGTGGATAGCTAGCTAGCTCACAGACAGGCCCCTCTAAGTTAGAACTGGAGAGTCTGCCTCTACAAAGAGGCCAGTCACAAGTGAAGTCCCTCAGGAATTGGTCCTGGGACTGCTCCTTTTTGGAATTTACTTACCTGAAGTCAAGATCAATGTCAATGGCCTCTGGCTGACCAAGTCTGCAGACAATTCCAAAGTATGAACATTCATAGAATCTCCCTCTGACAAATAAATTGTGTCAGAGTCATGGACTAAAACTAAATCACAAGAAATGCATAATAGTATCATTTGATTAGTCATCCAACTCTGGTAGTTATCATATTGACAACACAGCCCTAAGAGTCAACGCAGTAGTCAAGGACATGGGGACACACATAGACAGTAATCTAGCCTTTGACCATCACGTCTAGTAGTCAGGAAATTATTTTATGTTGTGCAACCTATAAACAAAGGTATGGCATCTGAGTCCGAGGAGGTCATTGTTCCACTGTATTCAGCATTCATCAGACCTATCATTGAGTACAGTGCCCCCTTTGGTATGTACCTAACCAGGCACATCCAAAAATTAGAATGTCCACAGAGGTTCCCTACTAAAAGAATACAGTGTATAAGTAACATGTTCTGTACAAACCGCATCAAAGCCTTATCCCTGTATTCTGTTTCATACAGGCTCTTGCAGAGAGATCTATGCCTGACATAAAAGGCACTGACAGACCCCACCCTGATGGACCAAAGATTTAAACCTTGCCTGTGATATAAATAGAACTGCTGGAGAGACAGGTATATATATTCCAGAGTCTACCTCTTCTCTGGAGCAGGCTACCCATCCATGTGAAGGAGAGTTCTTCCCTAACTCAGTTCAAGGTTAACTTGGGCAACTGTATGGGGAACAGGAAATTAATCCATGGTTTGACACGTATGTCTCTAATAGACACAAGCAACCTGTAAATGGCTCATTTCCCAAACACCTACTTACACTTATCAAGGGTACCAGAACTTGTCAGAGATTTTGCAATATATGGGTATTCTTAAAAAGTCTCTTGTGGTCGTTAGCCAAGTACACACTATGAACCTAAGAACCTGTGCAAATGGTAACTGTGACCTGCCATTGTACATTGTTACTTTGGTTGTTTATGTCTGATGCATAGCATGGCCAGCCTGGCAAGCACAGTATGGTATTTCTGCATGCATCACTTTTTCTGTAGAGAATCTGAATTATCTCCTGTATAGTTATATTGTATAGCTATATGCAATCTACTGCCTTTTTGTTAGTGCATTGCATACTGTCATACTGTTCCCAACTATGTCTGGCATGGCCATTCCTTGCTGCTGACTATTCCTCTGACACCTCTTCTGTCTTGGCTACTGCTGATTGTAGTGCTGGGAAATGTTGGCATTGCAAGAGACTGCACTGCTGTAACTGTTTCCTAAATATAATATTACTTAACATGGCTCACATGTTCAGCATTTTGACACACTTGGGGAAGGGAGGGTCATACTGCAGTGTACCATCGGTTGTATCCAGATAGTAAACATGTGATTTCAGCACATGCTCTATAATGTTTATGGTTTGCAATAGTGCATGGTTGTATACCTGGTCAGTATTTTGTGTGGACTTCTGATGGATGTCATGAGTCAGGGTTCTAAGACATATCCAGCATCATCCACAAGATGTTCCTGCAGGAAGTCACCCCTCACAAATGATTGAAAAATGTCACATGTGTGCCATATGTGGGAGTTGAGAAAACTTCCCAGGTGGACTGAACACACATTGTAGATGATACTGCACACACATTGTAGATGATACCCTACACACATTGTAGATGTTACTGCACACACATTGTAGATTATACTGTACACACATTGTAGATTATACTGCACACAAATTGTAGATGACACTGTACACACATTGTACATGATACTGCACACACATTGTACACGATACTGCATACACATTGTAGATTATACTGCACACACATTGCAGATGATACTGTACACACATTGTAGATGATACTGCACACACATTGCAAATGATACTGCACACACATTGTAGATGATACTGTACACACATTGTAGATGATACTGCACACACATTGTAGATGATACTGTACATACATTGTACATGATACTGCACACACATTGTACATGATACTGTACATACATTGTTGATGATACTGCACACACATTGTACATGATACTGCACACACATTGTACATGGTACTGCACACACATTGTAGATGATACTGTACACACATGGTAGATGATACTGCACACACATGGTAGATGATACTGTACACACACTGTAGATGATACTGCACACACATTGTACATGATACTGCACACACATTGTAGATGATACTGCACACACATTGTAGATGATACTGTACATACATTGTACATGATACTGCACACACATTGTACATGATACTGTACATACATTGTAGATGATACTGCACACACATTGTACATGATACTGCACACACATTATACATGATACTGCACATACATTGTACATGATACTGCACACACATTGTAGATGATACTGTACACACATTGTAGATGATGCTACACACACATTGTAGATGATACTGTACACACATTGTAGATGATACTGCACACACATTGTAGATGATACTGCACACACATTGTAGATGATACTGCACACACATTGTAGATGATACTGTGTGCAATTACAGACCACCTGACTGTTGATGGAGTCATACCTTTTGCAGTTCACATACCTCCATCCAAGTTCATTAGGTTGAACCTTTATTTAAACTTCAGGGAAATGGGCTCTGTCATTTAACTCCCATCTGATGTTGAGTATCTCCTTTGGTGTACTTGGGAACCACATATGAACCCCACATGCAGAAGCATGGCATCGAGGAATTGATGGAGTATTCTCGAGGCAGAGGCCTGAGATAGCCCCACTGTGCCCCCAATAAGTCACTGAAAGGTCCCTGTAGATGGTATATGGAAACCAGACATTCCTTGGTATCCACTAGGATAGGTACTCCATGACTCCAACAGGGCTGCAGATGAGGCCAACTCATTTCCATGATCTGCTGCATGGTGTCCTTGTCAACATAGTAATGATCCACTATGTCATTGTCATGGAAGGAGTGAGATATTAAGCATGGTAAGATGGCCTAACTCCTCTAGGAGCAACATCACACACTATCAGGCAAAGGAGCTGCAATGAGATCATCTTGCAGGCATGTATATACAATGGCTACAGAAAGCTCAAGCATAGCTGTACAATGTATGCCTTCTAAATACAGGCATATAACCAAGTTCAGATCTCACTCATGTATAGCTGCATGGCATTTAAATGCTTCTGAATTGCTATGCCATCTTGTTTGCCTCATTATCATATGGGGCACTTCAGTATACAGTCATGCATCTGGAGCATTTCTCCCTGGGCCTCAGCTGAAAATGGGCCCTGTCCCAGTAAGTCCTGCCCGTAAACAAATGTTAAATAAATAAATAAAATCAGTATGTAACACTGCCAGTTACATTATTTGCATAGCCATATTGTTGGGTTTTCTGAATTGCACCCTATATTCAGGCACTGGCTTGCCTACCACTAGTGGTTGTAGTTCTCCCTTTAGAATTCTGGGGTGCATCCCAGTAGGTCCAGGTCTCTTATCTACCTTTAGTTTTTTTAAGTGCCTTCATAAAAAAAAAAAGTAATTAATTTTTCTGGCTACTTATACAGATATGACACAATAAATATTCTTTTCTTCCTCTGTAAATACCGGGAATGAAATTATTTGGTAGGCCTATTTTGTCAACATAATTTTCAACCAGTCCCTGCCTGTTTCCTTAAATTTAGTTGTCCCTTGTTTTGCCTGTCTTTGCTTCCTTGTGTATCTGTAATACATTTCAGTGCATTCAGTGGCTGGACTGACTCTTTTTTTTTTCTCCGTTGGAGCCTTTGCTTTTTGGACTACATTTCTTGTCGTTTTCAGCATTACTTGTTTTTCTCCTGTCTGTTTTTCCTCCTTCATTTCCTTATATTTCTAAAAGGTTATACATTTCCCTATTTTTGAGGTAAAAGTGCCAAGGTAATATTGCCCCAATATAAACACCCTTGTTCATGAAACTGAAATATGCCGGTTAGCATCTAGAAAAGAAATTTAGCTTGCAAACTAAAAGAATTCAGAAATCAATAATAACGGCAGTACAGCCACTGAACAATATCCATCTGTACTTCCTGAACTACAGAAGAGAGAGTAGGAAGACTTCTCCAAATGCAAAACCTCTAGGCATGAATTTCTTAGAACAGACCATGTCCTTAATATAAAAATCCTTCCATAATTAATTTATTAGTATCCACAGCCTTGGGAGGCAGTCCTTACTCATTCAAATCTGTTATAGGTGAAGTTGCATTAGTATCCTTAGATCTGATTAAAGTAAAATTTCAAAATGGACTACGGCATTCTTAAAAATAACTGTTAACCACAAAAAGCACCTTGGATCCAGGAATGTTGTCACGAAAAGTTTAATAACCACATTGGATGTTTTTTAATTATTTATGTATATAAGGTGAGTTCACTAGGGTGATTTCATCTGATGAAGTTGAAGACGAAAACGTTTTGTGTAATATTGTCAACGTTATTTCTTGTTCAGCGTTTGCTTCTGTGTGGTTATTAAACTGTTCGTGACAACATTCCTGGATCCAAGGTGCTTTTTGTGGTTAACAGTGACTTTTTGCACCTTCCGGTTGTTTTTGGTTATTCTTAAAAATAAGCCCAGGAGCTATATAGGTCAATAAAAAGATTGTTCTACAGACAAAGTCATGAAATTATGGAATGCTTTATTTATGTATTTATTTATTTTTAACCCTCTCTTATCTGCTCTGCCCCTTCACCCCATGAACTACAGGTAAAACTGCAGGTAAAAACACAAAAATCTCTCAAACAAGTACAAAAATACTTCACCAACCATCAACTAATTCTCAGCCCAAACAAAAGTAAGCTTATGGTCTTTTGCAACACTAGAACTAGAAATAACCAAACTTCTCTTACCATCTACTTCTCCAATGGTACAAAAATTGAACCAGTCTGTCAAACTAAACTTCTTAGTGTAACAATAGATGACTGTCTACAATTTGACAAACATGTATCAACAACAATTAAAAAAGTTCACATCAAACTTGGCTCACTCGTTAGAGCCAAGCCTTTCCTAACTAACTACGCCAGACTTTCTACAGCTAGAACCCACCTCCTTTCCTCCCTTCTTTATTGTTCACAAATGTTCACCAACCTGTGGAAAACCAACTTAAATAGCCTGGAGAGCTGCTACAATAAAAATAGCCAAGTTTGCCATAAACCAGCTCCACAAATCCCACCACTGTACCGCACTTCGCCAGCTCAACTGGCTTGAACTACCTAACTTAGTAACTCTCAACCAACTCACCATTGTACATAATATCATCCACAAACCAGATCATAGCCCTGCTCTGTCCGAGCTAGTTGAACCTAACACCAACCCCAGGTGCCCTGGTCATCAGATAAACTACGCCTAAAGGTTACATCGTCCAAAAACTACTGCATCGACTGTCTCTATTCCAATAAAGTATCCAAAACATGGAACCTACTGCCCTAGGAAATACATGACAATCCCAACAACCACAAATTCACACTTCTTCTAAAAGAACACCTTACTAAGCAATGGCTATGCTCCTGCATCCACCCAGGCTAACCCCCTCTAGCTTGCCTGTCTTCCACACTAACGTTGCATACACCCCATTCTTATTTTTTGCTCTCTATTGTAATTATAGTTCTCATGTGATATCATACATTTTATTATTTTTCCACCTGTACTTCTTTACCCTTTACCAAAAAAGGGGGGGGTACTATTATCCTATCTATAATGTCTAATGACATCAACCACCTGTATTATGTATGTATTACGAAGGTGTAATTTACCTCCATCACGTATGTAACTGTTTAATACTATGTTGTTGGTTACTATTTGTCTTGGAGCTTTTCTCCCCTGGTCCCCGCTGAAAATGGGCACCTACCCCAGTCATACTCTACCCGGTAAACAAATGTAAATAAACAATAAACAGTTTGTGTATCATCTAGCCTACATCCAGATATTACTATATATAATCAACTTTAAACTGTATCATTGAACTGCACAGAGTCACTATAATTTTTTAAACACCTGTATTGAATTATTACTTGTGACACAGGCAAACTTAGATTTATATAATACTAGTCAAACCATATTAGCAATTTCACATTTACTAACATTATACAAGACATATGTTGTTTTGTGTTATATAATTTTAGCAACATAACACAAATTATTCAGTTCCTGCCTTCTCTTAAACCTCATTCCTACTTAAAAATATTTTTCTGTATATAATGTTCTCACAAATACATTTTTTTATGTAATTCACTCCCACCATTTTCTAAAGATCCCACCTCCAGTTCTTTTATCTCTGTTACAGTATTTTCTATTCCATGTATAGCTGGTTTAGATTTTGATCACAGGATCATAGGATCATAGGAAGTGTAGGTGGATACCCGTATAAGTCTAGGTTAGACTTATAAGGGTATCCACCTGTGTGCAAAGGGATGACAATGGCTGTCCTCCACTCAGCTGGGACAAAGCTGGTACTCAGGCTTTGGTTGAATAGGGTTCATAATGGTGCTGCAAGTTCTTGCCTGAGTTCATGTAGGATGCAGCCTGGGATGTTATTGGGTACCATGGAGGCTGTATTTTTTGCCTTTGAGAGAGCAGTGATGATCTGTTCCCCAGATATAAGGGAAATGGGGCAGGTATTGGGAATGTCCTGATTTACTGATGGGGCAACAGAGGGGTGAAGTTTTCTCTGAATCTGTCAGCCAGCAAGCTTGCTATATCTACGGCATTTGTATATGTGGTGTCCTTTACCACCAGTTTTGAGCAGATCTGAGTGCTTCCTTTAAGATTGTGGGCGTATGTGAAGAAGGCTTTGATTGTCTTTAGTAGATGTGGCCAGTTTAGACTCAAAGTTGGCTTTAGAGGATTTCACTAGTGCTCTTATTTGCTTGCTCAGGCTAAGGAGAGATTGCTTCTAATTGGGTACCTGCTCCTTCTTGGTCCTGGACAGCAATTTTTTCCTTTTGTTATAGAGTTCATTTATTGCAGATATCCACCAGACAGGTTTACTCTTCCTTGCGGAGGATGATTTAGTCCTTTTGGGTATTCCTGATTCTATGCATCTATAATAAATGCTCATATATTGCTTTGGTATAGTTTTGGATACTGGTGGCAGTTCTTTGAGAGGAGGAGAGGTCTGTGACGCTGTTTATACCATCCCACAGGAGGCCGTAATCAGCTTTGAAGAAGTTTTTTTGTTTGACCCTAGCTAGAGGGGGCGGTTGTAGGAGATGATGACTTTGAAAGTGTCTGCTTTATGGTCAGATCTTACCAGGGAGGATGATAATGCAGGGATGCTGCAGTGTCTACTCATAGGTTCATAGGTTCATAAGTTCATACTAGGCTATCTGCCCTAGGGCATTTACAAGCCTAGCCAGAGTGTGTTTGGCTTTCACCACCCATTTTAAAATGAATTTTGCTATGCCCTTTTTCGAGGTTAGTATACTGTGCCTCTGTCTAACAGTGACACAGAAGTGATACCCAGAGTAAATCTACGATCTCCCATCCACTCATCAAGATTCCTCTTGAAGATAGTCAATGAGGGACTCTGCCTAACCTGGACTGGGATTTTATTCCAGAGTGAAGGGAGCCTCTGGGTTATGAATCTGTCCCTCCAGCATGTCCTATTTATTTCATTGCTGAGGTTCAAGTCTCTCGAGCGCGTAGCTCGATGGGATTTGGATTTTCTGAGGTGCAGCATGTCCATTAATTCCGGGTTGGACATACGTCAGGCACAGATCGCCTCTGAGCAGGCGGTATGCCACTGAGTAGAGCTGGAGTTTCTTTAACCGGGCAGCATATGGCATCTGTTTGAGCCCTTTGATCCTCTTGGTGAGGTACTTTTGGGGTCTTTCCAGTTGCTGTAGGTGTCTGGTAAGGTGCATCCCAAAAGGGGCATTGTACTCAATTATGGGCCTGATGAGGGATGAGTAAAGAGGCACGATGACCTCCCCTGATCTAGATGTGAATCCCTTCATGATTAGGTGGGCTATATAAAATGTTTTTCTAACCACTTTGGCCATGTGGTTGTCGAATGAGAAATTGCTAGCCACTTGGTTAACTTGGTTATCATGTTGGTTAATACCAAGTCCAAGATATTATCACCTCTTGTGGGGGTTTCAACTAGCTGTTCCAAAGCATTTGCATTGACAAAATCGAGGAATCTCTGGGCATTTGTGTTCTGACATGAGTAGTTCTTCCAGTCTATGTTTTAGTAGTTAAAGTCACCCAGGATCAGGGTAAAGGGTTGAATCTTGATAGATTCAAAGAGGTCCAGATAAGCAGACTGGGCATCTTGAGTCAGATTTGGGGCCGGTAGTTAGCTATGATTTGCATAGGGGTTTTGTCAATGGTTAACTGCACCTGGAGTGTCTCCTGTGCATCATATTGTTTGACCAGCCTGGAGGTGTGTATGTCTTTAATATATATGGAAACTCCACCTCCTTTGGCTTTATTACCCACAGTTTGAGGTCTGCATGTATGATAAGATGAATAAACAGGTAAGGCTGGGGTGCTCTCCACAGCTTTAAACCAGGTTTCTGTGACTGCGCAGATGTCAGCATTTTCCAGGGTTAAGAATGCTTGTAATGAGTGCAGTTTCATGTTTAGACTCCTAGCACTTAGCAGCATGACCTTTCATTTGCATTTTGTTGAAATTTTTACGTTGCTAGTTTTAACCTCATTGATTTCCATTTTTTAGTAATTGCTTTTTTGGCAGCCACCAGAATTAAACTTAACAAGGCCTTACTATATCTAGGTAATTCAAAAAAAAGGCAGGAACTGAATAATTTGTGTGATGTTGTTCAGGTTATATGATATATAGCAATATATGAGAAGTACAGTGCTTGTAAATGTGAACTTGCGAATACAGTTTGATTACTTTTAAGTAAATGTAAATCTGCCTATGTCACAAGTGATAATTCAATAAAGGTGTTCAAAAAAATTCCCTTTGTTGCACTCATTTGTTCACCCAGTATTCCTGACAAAGTACTCTGGGGGAATTTTTCAAAGTCTGCCAACTCAATACGCTCCCAAAACATATGTTCTCAGTTACCACTTTCTTCCAAATCACACCTCCAGTATTTGTCATGTACCTGAGGAAAGTTTTTTGGAGTCTGCTTGGGGTATAAAAGTATCTATGCAAGCATGTCCAGACAAAAACCCTAAATCTTCTAGATTTTGTTGCATATTTGGGAGCAATACATATATCTTCCCATTGTTTCTTTGTCAATTGCATATCTAATCTCTCTTCCCAATCTTTTCTGACTTCTTCTGATTGGTTCTTATAGTTATCATGTGATATTTTATATGCCCTACTAATTATCCTTTTTTAACAGCAGCTTCTGTTCTAGATTCAATAAAAAAATCAACCAGTGTGCAGGTCTTTCTTTTAGGATGTGTTAAAAATATCAAATAATACAGGTTATAAAGCACTTGTATTTGCAGTGGTGCAGTGGTTAGCATTGTCGCCTCACAGCAAGAGGCTCTCCAGTTCGATTCTTGGCTGGAGTGCTTTCTCTGTGGAGTCTGCATGTCCTCACTGCAGTCGAGTGAACTCTAAAGACATGCAGGTAGGTGCGTGTGTGTGTGTGTGTGTGTGTGTGTGTGTGTGTGTGTGTGTGTGTAGTGAAGGTTGGGTGCCGGGCTGGCAACTTGACACCGTAAAAATCCACTGGTGAGCCACTGTGGAGACCCCTAACTGGGAAAAGCTGAAAGACTTTTTTTTTATATAGGTTATAAAGCACTAGCTAATTTCTTCATCATAAAGGTTGGAATGCAATCACACCTCAATGATGTATTATTATAATCTTCCCAGGAGAATTGGTAATCATTGTCAAAGTTATTACTGGACAATTTCCACTTAATTTCATATTTTTATTAAACATTCAATACCTCCTATGAGATTAGCTATGCTACTAAATTGGATATTAAATAATTCCACCATCTTGCGTATATATTAGTTATAACTACATTATTAAATTCTATTACTGAATAGAGTTTCTACCCTTTATAAATGAATTAATATAACTGTAATACATCTAGTTATTTAATTCCGCTGTTGTACTAAAGGTTTAAATACTAGCTATCTAGATTATAAATTAATCTACTTTTAACAGCATCTTACAAGATTTCTGTAAACCTTCCAACCATGTAATTTGTATAGCATAGCATCCGTGACTATGCTCACATCTTTATTCAAACTCAAAGATGCATTTCCAGGATTCTCATACTATGAGTCACTTTGCTAAGAAGTGTATACATCTCCTTACAAGCCATGCAAATTTATCACATCATTATTTATCTGCATTATCTGTTAATTATTAAAAATTATTATTACAGAAAATGAATTCACTGCGGTGGTGGTGCTGCGGTAGCGCTGTCGCCTCACAGTTAGACGTTGCCCGTTCGATTCTCAGTTAGAGCATCTTCTGTGTGGCGACATGCGTGAATGGGCATTCCTTCGCTGAAGGTTGTGAGTTAGGGCCAGCAAGCCAGTACGTAAATATCTACTACCAATCATTAGCAGACCGGAGTGCCACTGTGGCAACCCCTAACCGGGAAAAGCCGAAAGACACAAACAAATTACAGAAAATGAATCCATGTTACAGGTTTAGAAGCATACCATGGTTTAACAGACGATCACACTAAGTGACAGAATATTATGTACATTTCAGTTCCTAACCTGAGTCCTTAAGTTTCTTAGAATTGTAACTCTCCTGTCCTTCTCACTCCAGGTTTATGCCAGTGTAATCAGTGCAGACCATTAATTAATTAATTTTCTTTGGAATTTCTATAACAGTTGTGATATTGTTCATTAAAAAACACAAGCAGTGGGCATCCCTTCTGTTTTAAAACTACTAACTGTATATAATTGGTTCATAGATAAGTACTAGGCTAGCTGTCCTTGTGGACCATTTTAAGCCTAACTAATTTCTCTTCAATAGGTCAGAATCAAACCATGTACCTTGCGTCTATAATGCTAACACTTTAACTATTATACCAACCCTCAACCCAAATGATAAATATAAATAATAATTTATTTTCTTTATTGAATTTCTAACAGCAAGGTTACATTCTTGCAAAAGTCCTGCAAAGCAAACATGATTCATAACAGTAACGTCACTGGTAACATATGTTTTTTCTCCAGGTGCTCCAGGGCTAATAGTCGATAAGCCCTCACATTTCTATAGTGCATCTCTTCCCTGGCTCACACGATTGACATAAGACTTGCTTCTGATACATGTTGTAAGTTAAACTAATATTATTCTCAGGTACCTACACTTTTTCTGAGCAAATTAAACTTTCAACCAGTAATCTCTCTCAGTTTATAGTGACTTTTTAGTATAACCACACCAGAGCTCCATTTTTGATTTAACAAAATCCAAAGCCCATCCAAAGCTTCCAGTTTTTAAAAAAAATCTTACATTTTCCTGTTACTTGTATCTTGTAATGAAAACTATTACTGGTCAATATAAACTAAATGTCCATATGTCACAACTGCGTTATGACGTACCTGTTGTGTTTTTTTTTTGCTTTACCAACATCAAGGTGTCAAACCATGCATGCAGAAGATTGCAGTCAGCAACTTTGCAATCTCTGAGTCATTTGACATATCTAACTAGCAGTCCTGATAAATTCCTTAAATCATTGTCATCATCATCATCAGCCCCCCCCCTTTTTTCCCATTTTCTACATGGGGTCGGGGAATCTTGTTAACTGTCGCCATCTCTCTCGATTCAATGCCACAATCCTGCCTTCTTCAACAATCTTGCCTGACTATCACATCCACCTCTTTGCTGGATGCCCTTATTTCCTCTTACCTTCTTCCTGTCTTTCACAAATCTTCTTCACCAGATTGTCTTCTGCTTTTCTGCACATGTCCAAACCACTGTAATCTGTTCTCTTTGATCTTTTCTGCAACTGGAGATACTTTGGCTTCTGCTCTTATGCCCTCCTTTCTTTGTTTGTCCCACAGAGTGCATCCCACCACCCTTCTCAGGCACTTCATTTCCATCATCTCAGGCACTTCATTTCCATCACCTCTAACTTGTTCATCTGCTCTGCCCTTACTGCACAGGTTTCTGTACCATGCAGTAGTATTGGTCGCACCACTGTCTTGTACACCTTACTTTTCAGCTTCTTTGTCATTCTTCTGTCATACACTACACCTCACACTCTATGCCAGTTAGCTGTAGCTCCTCCGATTCTAGCTTTGACCTCTTCATTCAGACTTCCCTTCTCCTCAACCATCCCTCCCAGATACTTGAAGCTCTTTATCTGTTCCAATATCTTCCCTTCTAGCTCCATTCTCAGCTTCTTCTGATTCCCCCTCTTTGCTGCCGTTACAGCCGTCATGCTTAGTTACATCCCATGTTCCTTCCAGTGTGTATTTCATTGCTCTATACTTTGCTGAAGTTCTATCTCAGAGTCAGTCTGCACTGCCACATCATCTGTATACAGCAACTTTGTTGATCCATCCCCTCCAACCTGTTTGCTAATGTAGTCCATCACCAGTATGAACAGAACTGGGCTCAGAACTGAACCCTGGTGTACACCCACTCCCTCTGTGAGGCTAAACACTGTTCATACTTGAGTCACTGGGTCCTTGTACATAGCCTGCACTAATTCTACCAATGTTTCTGGGACTTCGAACCACCGCAGTACTGCCCAGATCAGTTTTCTTGCGACCTTGTCATATGCTTTCTCCAAGTCTAGGAATGTCCAGTTGGACTCTTTCCTCATCTCTAACGTCTTCTCAACTATATGCCTCACTACAAACATCAGGTCAATTGTGCTGCATCCTGATCTGAATCCAAACTCCTCATGTCCCATTTTACATTCTACTACTCTGAGTATCTGTTTATCAATCACCCTGTCTATAACGTTTGTGCAATGTGATAGGAGTTTGATGCCTCTGTACTGTCTACAGTTGTGGATGTACCCTTTGGTCTTGTACACTGGCATGAGTATGCTTATTCTCCAGTCATCTGGGATACGCCTTTCTCTCCACACTGCTATTAGTACCCTCGGGAGCCATTTCTCCCCTATCTCACCTAGCATCTTTATCATATCTGCTGTGACCTTATCTTATCCTGCCACTTTCCCTGACTTCATCTTCCTTAGTGCTGTTCTTACTTCTTCTAGGTTGGGCTCCTGTTCTTCTCTCATTGTAGGATTTCTGGGTAGTACATTTTCTGTGGGGTTTTCCTCATTCAGAAGCTGCTGGAAATATTTCTTCCATCTGCCTTTGATGTCCTGTGACATCCCTTATGAAGGGTGTCTGACTATCTTCTTTATCTTTTTGTCTTTGCCTTGCAACCTGATTTAGTTTCTTTGCGCCCCTTACTGAGTCACTTTCCAGAAGTTGGTACAGTGTCTCAGATGCCCTATTCTTTGCTGTTGCAACTTCTTTCTTATCTTCTTTGTTAGCCAATCAGTAGTCCTTCCTAGCCTGGTCAGTCTTTTCTGTCTCCCACTTATTCCTGCACTCTTTCTTTCTTTTGATGATTTCCTGCACTTCTGCATTCCACCACCAGGTTTCCTTATGTACCTTATTTCCAAACCTGGCTCAGCCACATATCTGTTCTATAGTCCTCACACATGCTGTTTTTAGGTGCTGCTATTCTTCTTCAACTGCACCTATTTCTTCCTCTTCTCGGGGTGCTAGAGCCCTGAGTAATTCCTTGAACTGTTGTACTTTCTCTCCAACTTCCAGGTCTTCAGCCTGGTCTCTGTTGACCTTAGAGCCTTCTCTGACCACTGCTTGCAGCTGATTGTAGCAACCAGTGGTTTATGCTGTGGGCTGACTGTTTCACTGGGGACGATTTTGCAGTCATTGATTCTTCCCCAGTGCCTTTACCTTACTAGGAGGAAGTCTACCTGAGTTGCATGTTGGCCACTCTTGTATGTGATCTTGTGACTGTCTCTCCTTCTGAACCGTGTGTTGGCTACTATTAAGCCATTTGCTAGACAGAAGTCTAGAATGGCCTCTCTTTCTTTATTCCTGTTGGCCCACCCATGTGGACCCAGGCAGTCCTCGTATCCAGTTCTCTCCATCCTGATATCTGCATTTACGTCACCTGTTATCAACACAAATTCATGGTTTCCTGTCTTAAATATATCCCTTTTAGTAGAGTTTCAAAATCTTTCATACTGAGTCTTAACATTATGTTTGCTCAACATCATCATATTCTTGTTGGGCCTCTGCCTCTCAGTCAGAATTACTCTCCATGTCTCCCTCCAGTATCAGTTCTTTTTCACTTTTCACTGTTACCTCCACCATTGTAGTATGTAGATCATTTTAATTTGATAACCTATCCTTCTCTCAACCAGTCATCAACTGGTTTCAGAGTTGCCTATCTGACCGCCAACAAGCAGTTGTTTGGCAGGACAACCTATCCCCCCAACTACCAGTCTCCATAGGAGTTCCCCAAGGGTCCATCCTGGGACCCCTACTCTTCTCTATTTTCACCAATAATCTAGCCTCAGCCACAACACATGGCACACTCATACAATACGCAGATGACTCAACCATCATCTGCACAGCCCATTCCCTACCAGAACTGCAAAAACTCTCACAGGAAGTATTTTCTTCTATTGAAACTTGGTTATCCGATGCCCAACTAATACTTAACCCAAACAAAACAAAATTACTAATCTTCCAAACCACCAAACTTACCCCAGACAGCTCTCACTTTAACATCACAGCAAAAGACACCATCACCATCCATCCTACAGAACACACCAAATTACTATGAATAGAAATAGACAATAAACTGAACTATGACATTCACATTTCCATGACCATTAAAAAAGTGCACAAAAAACTAGGAGCATTATATAGAAATCAGCAACTACTTACCAAAGCAGCTAAAATTTCAGTAGCAAATTCTCATCTTATCTCTACCCTACTCTATGCCTCTCCAATATTTACTAACCTTAGACAATGCGATCTAAATAAGCTCGAAACCTGCTACAACAAAATCACCAAATTTGCCACAGGGGCTTCCTACCGTACTCACCACTGTCTCTCACTAGCAGAACTGGGATGGCTAGAGCTCCCCCACCTCCTTCAATGGTACCAACTCACACTCACCCACAAACTAATAAACCAACCACTAAAAGTCCCATCCCTCCAGAAACTACTCTAACCCTACATAACCACGAGACCACTAAGATCCAGCCACAAAAACCTCCTACATGTCACAAGAACCATTAACTCTGCTGGAGAAGCATTATTCTCCTGCACTATAGCCAAACTCTGGAACTCCCTCCCATCCTTAATTACCTCTGTAACTTCGTGCACCCACTTCAAATCCTTACTAAACTCACACTTAAAAACTTGCCAGTTATGCCCTTGCAACCCCCCCAATACCATCCACTCCACCCACCCACTGCCTCTCTTGGCCCCCTATCAACAACCTACTCTTAGCAAGCTTGGCTACTCATGTTCCCAGCTACCTGCCACATAATACTAACTTCTTGTAGCAACGACTGCTAATGGCTATTATGTACCTCAAAAACAGATTGTATCAATTGTTCACTGATGAATCTCAACTACATTTGTAACCATGTTTAGTATATGTCACCATATTTGAAAATTGTACTATGTTCTACAGCTGTTTTACATCTGTTTTCTTCTTGTCTTGCATCCTTAACTGGACTAATGTGTATATTTAAATGCTATGTTTTTTAACTGTATAATGCAAATAATACTTAATGTGGAGCTTTTCTCCCCGGGCCTCCGGTAAAAACAGACCTGTGTCCAGTTGGACTCTCCCATTCAACAAATGTAAATAAATAAATAAATATAAAATAAATAATATAATCAAATCATAGCATTCACTTCAAATAAAAAAAGTTTAATTGGGAAAATGTTTATTTAGGTTTGTTAAACTGAGAGACCAGAAGAGAAATCCATCTGTGTAAAGCACTGCAAACTGTCCCATGGAGTGGTTTGCCTGAGGGTTCCTATGAGACTGGAACCTTGGGAACATTTAATAGGAATCTGCTAGCGACATCACTGACACAGAGTGCAGAATGTGTGGGAGAGTACACACGTGCAGTAACCATCTGTGCAATAATAACTAGCTGCTTAGTACTGCACAGTGGTTATGGCAGTGAGAATTCCCTTTCCTACAGGGTACAGGAAGCAAAGCCTCCTTTGTGAAAGTGGTAAATAGCTTTCACCATAAAAAAAATCAAAATTCAAACTCTGCTTCTTTTAATAATCAAAAGTCAATGAAAACAGTCAGTGAAACGACATCCTAGACCTTTTCTACTTCTTTTACTATTTATACACTATTGAAAATGCCTTTAATGAAAATATCAGTAATCCTCATTGAATATATAACACTGAAGTTTTAGTATGCATGTGAACTACCATCAGAACAAAATACATGAAGTCTTTGCTTAGTACCCCATTCGAGGGACAAATACCGTCTATGATATTCCTAATATACAAATCTTGTCTGATATTCCTGATGTACAAATGTTGTCTGGTATATACCTGATGTAAAAATGTTGTCTGTTATATTCCTAACATACTATACCATTATTAATGTTCCTAGTCCAGCATACCAAGATTGTAACACCTCTTACGTTCCTGCTTCACTTGTCCTGTATTTTTCCTGCATTCGTTCTACATTTCTGTTGCATTGATACTGTTGCATTCTTGCTGCATTTGTGTTAGGCTCTTGCCGTGTTCATGCTGTAATTGTGTTGGAATAATGCTGAAACCATAGTTGAAATCCCTTGATGAGGGTTCAAAGACCCAACAGTAACAGCTAATGTTATATCAGTAGCATAAATGGATAAGCAGAGAGACAGGCATGGCAATTCTTTACTGCCTCGACTGCAGCAAGAACATCCTCCTGTATTGTCTGTTTCTGCACTTTGTTGGATTCAAGGACTGTGAAGTAAAAGCCACAGGACTCTCTGTACCATATAGTATGGAAGGATCTAGAACTTCTTCTCATCATGGAAGACATGACTGAGAATCCAGTAAAGCATCCCATTCAGTTCTGGTGTTCTCCTTTGGTCTTATATTTAACAATAATGTGTCAATGGAAGAACAGCACAGTTCTTGACATATCACAAAGTTTCTCATTGTGAATAGTACTAAAGATGAGGGGGGGTGTCTTTACAGTGTGGTCTATGACAATACTTAAAAAGTGCATGTTACTAGACTGTGAAAAGCCAGTATGTTGCACCATTACAAGTTACTGCACAGGGAAGGAATCTTGGGGCAATTCTATCTGATTTATGTATAATGATGCTGTAGGAAACACAAGAATTAAGTAAGATAACTTTTCAAGGTGCTGACTACATACAAAGAGGAAGGGGTATCTAATATAAAAGTTGCCTTCCTGCCTTTATCAACATGTATTATAATAATAGTTCTAACCAGCAATATGGTACTTAATAGGTCACACCTGCGCACATACATTTGATAACGCCAGGCTTACCCAGAGTGCAGTGGGAGAGACTGATGTAATACAAACTGCTCTGAGAGAGCAGAACACTCTATAGGAAATGTTGGATACTTACATGCATGTCAATGAAAGAAACAGAATCCAAAATGATGTCTTATGGATCAACAACTTCAGAAGTTGTCAGAAACTACTGAAATTTGAGTAGGAAGGGAACGGCGACAAAAGAGTAATGTGAAAAAACACTATCTTAAGTAAACAGCTTTCAACAAGAAACATTTATATGTGTGTAGGGAAATGAACCTGTGGAAATTTTTTCCAAAGTGGAAAAGACAGGTGTGACTGACAGGGGAAATGTAATGCCCTAATGACATTTAAGGGTTTACCTACCATTTTATGCCAAAAATCTGTTGTATTTCTATTTCCTAAAATCACATATTTCTTTAAGAATACCTCTAGGGGGGGAAATACAGTTATTTGGTGCCAAGTCAGGCATATTAGAATATTAAAAAATAACCCCATTCCAAACTGAGTGGCTCTGACATTTTCTGTACCAGCAGAATCAATATTTTATGCAAACACTGAGGTTAATGAGCTTCTACAAAAAAAAAAAAAAAAAGAATGAATGAATGATTACAGAGCTGTGTTCCGTCACTCAAAGAAGAAAATATATTGCAGTCTTACAAAAGGAAGCTGTAAGAACAGCAAGCAAATACAAAATATATGTAAAAAATGTTTGTTGTTCTTCCCCCTATGTGTTGACATACTGTAACTGGTTTCCATTCTGCTGTTGCTAGGGACTGGTACACTGAAAAGCATCAGATACCTGTGGCTAATGAATAAATGAATAAAGGCTTAACGTCAAACAGTTTTCCATTAGTATATACTCAGATGCCCCTCTCTGACATACATGACCAGTTCCATATTTCATACATTATACTTACATACCCAGAGATCTCTGCCAGCTTCACTGCAGGCAGTCCCAGCTTCCATTTGCCAAAGGGGATTGTTTATGTTATGAAGGCTGGTCACCATACAACAAAGTGCATAGTATTACAAATGCATGCATGTGATCGGGAAATGGTTCCTAACATGACAGGACACCTGATGAGAATTACAATGCCTACATGCTTAAGTGTAGATCTGTAACACCTGCTGACAGAAAATGTGTTGGTGTTTCTCACTCTGTATAGACTAGCCTTTCCAAGTTCAAGACAGCAGCAGATACCCAGACACAATCCCTTTAACTAAACATAGTACTTTTTCAGTAGAAATATCCATGCCGATCAGAGAAATGTTTGAGCAACAAACTGCTGTATGTAGATTGCTATGTTTATTTTTTGTGCTGAGTGCCTGTTACTTTATCACTGTCTTTCCTCTTTCTACAGATATGTACAGCAAAGCAGACTTAACCTTCACATATGCATATGGTCCAGAGTCTGCTAACACTACAATACTCCTCCTGTCATGTTCTTGTCAATTGCACATCCTATACCACAATCCTGCCTAAATATGTGTTTCTACTGAAGTGTCTACAGATGTACCCAGCTGAGAAGTAGGGTGTACTGTATCCTGATTGTAACTTTTCTGCTCCACTCTGTCTTCCTCATGTATCTGAATGCTATCCGTTGTTATCAGCCTACACCAGGCAGTAAACTGGCAGCAGATTGACCACAGTGACCACCAGAGGGTCCCGTCTATAGTACACACTCAGCCTGCCCAACCTGTGACCCTTGTGCAATCAGAGTTACTTCCAAGGTCAGTATGTTAATGGAATAGAGGGGGAAGAGCATGAGAAAGGAGTGTGTGTGTGTGTGTGTGTGTGTGTGTGTGTGTGTGTGTGTGTGTGTGTGTGTGTGTGTGTGTGTGTGTGTGTGTGTGTGTCTGTGTGTGTGTGTGTGTGTGTGTGTGTGTGTGTGTGTGTGTGTGTGTGTGTGTGTGTGTGTGTGTGTGTGTGTGTGTGTGTGTGTGTGTGTGTGTGTGTGTGTGTGTGTGTGTGTGTGTGTGTGTGTGTGTGTGTGTGCGTGTGTGTCTGTGTGTGTATGCGTGTGTGCATGTGTGTCTGTGTATGTGTGTGTGTGTGCATGTGTGCATGTGTGCGTGTGTGTGTGTGTGTGTGTGTGTGTGTGTGTGTGTGTGTGTGTGTGTGTGTGTGTGTGTGTGTGTGTGTGTGTCTGTGTGTCTGTGTGTGTGTGCGTGTGTGTAAGCAGTGCAACAGAAATGTCAGGAATGATATACCTACATGACATTTAGGCCAGCAGGAGAAGTATGCCTTAAGATTAAGAGCAGAGAAGGAGAAGGGGGACTGATAGGACTCTGAAGGAGGAGATTTTAAAAGTTACTTGGAAATGGTACTTAATGGAGAGGGGAGCAGATGGACAATGAACGACCTCACTTGACAGAGTAGCGCATCATAGGGCAATAAAAGGGATCCTAGGATGCACTGGATACGTGGCAGTAAGGCTGGGGTGATGGACATGGAACAGCATATTATTGAGCGGACAAGCTACACCTTACAAGCAAGTTCAACAATCCAGCCTTTTTGTTTTTTCTTTCTGCTGCTTTAGGTGTTCCAATCCCTGAGGTACAGGGGGCAGTACTACTAGGGCTGCCCTCCATGGAGGTAGTGCTAATGAAGTTCATTTAATGAATCTATGGGCAACTACTTCCATGCTCTGTCAGTAAAAACATTTAGTCTGAAGATTTTTACTAGTGCACACCACAATCAAACTTGTCATAAATGGGAAGGAAATTCGGAAAAGCCATAGCAGCACTTAGACTTTATAGCCATTACAGCCACATTTTGAGAAAGAAATGGTCATAGACATTTCATAATTAATGCCTGGGCTCTCAAAAATGACACTGTCCATAAGATATTTATAAGCTGATAGGTTTGTAACATGAGCTTTCTTCACAGGAGACAGGCATTGCACGCAGCATGGATTTTTGTTAAACTAATTATGATTATTATTGATCGGTTCAGATGATGGAAAGCAACTGTTTCAGAAGGCAACCTAGAGGAAAAAAGCACCATAGATGTTTCAATAAATGGGGAAGATATTGCATTACTATA
This sequence comes from Protopterus annectens, assembly GCF_019279795.1. Classification (NCBI taxonomy): domain Eukaryota; kingdom Metazoa; phylum Chordata; order Ceratodontiformes; family Protopteridae; genus Protopterus; species Protopterus annectens. The sequence goes on along the minus strand of NC_056739.1, from coordinate 55,118,871 downwards.
TTATTATTATTATTATTACTTTTATTATTACTAGATGTGCCATTTTTCACATTACCGTTTGGAGCTAATAACTTATCAGTGAGAATGAACATAAGTTGTGTTGTGTTCTAATACTGACTCCTAGAAAAATAGGAATCAGTTTTCCAACTTAAGTAGTACTTTTTATGTACTGCATCCGAAAGTGTTTTGCAAGCAACACCAGGGTTCTGCTGATATGACCAGATGCGAAGTAACAGTTTACTTTGCATTTTAGTGAACCCACAGATAAGAATAATTGCACTTACTAGTTGTCAGAAAAGATTCAGGATGTGCATGACACTGAATAAAGTATATTACAGCAAGTCTGGAGCACTTTGTTAAAGCATAAAGCCATAAAACATATAGTAAAATTACATAAATAATATGGAACAATGTTCTGCATTAAAGGTAAAAGAGAAGCAGAAGCAATGTTAGAAAGTATGTACCAAGCTATTCCTTTTATCTTATTGTGGATCTATCCATCTGTTTCATTTTATTTATGACCCCTGCTTTCTAGCCCCTGAATCCACACAACCTGCTGCAGCTTTAATGATGAAGATCAGAGATGGCCATCAGTACCATACATGATGTCTCCAGGTGAAATTTCCTTTTCTGATTTCAAATCCAGACTCTTACCTGCTCTACCCACGGTGGTGGTGCTGCGGTAGCATTGTCATCTCACAGTAATACGCTGTCCGGTTCGATTCTCAGCTAGAGCATCTTCTGCATGGAGACATGCTTGAATGGGCGTACCTTCATTGAAGGTTGTGTGTCAGGGCTGGTAACTCGGCATGTAAAAGTCAACTACCAATCATTAGCAGACCGGAGTTCCGCTGTGGCGACCCCTAACCGGGAAAAGCCGAAAGACACAACAACAACAACTCTTTTGCCTGCTTTACACAGGCAAATGTTGTTCCAGTAAGTTGTGCAAATATTAGTCAGTTTTCATGAAACACTAGTGATATATCCCACATTAGTCACATATCGATTATGCTAAACATTTTAGGACTTTAACATGTCTACTGCTATTTCAACAGTGCTTTTTCTGCAAAAATAGCTGTTTTAGGTTCCATTTTTCAGGTTTACATAAATGCTACTGCAGTTACATGCTTAACTCCCCCTTCCAAAGTATGTATATAACATTTCCTTTGGGGATGGGATCAACATCAACTCATTCTCCATGTGTATTTCACACAGCCACTGGCTACAATTTGTTTACTCTCTTGCGTTCTTTTCATTTACATTGTCCATAGTTAAGTGAATCTCTTTACATCTAAGGACATAATGCTAGCATCATTTTCCCTTCTATAAATAACAGTTCTTAACTGTGATGCCTTAGTTATGTCCGAACCTTGCAACATGTGAGATATATCAAAGTTCTTTATTTATGTTACATATTTAATATTATATTCATTATATTTATTTGATGACAGAATGATAGTCACCCTATTAATATTTTACCTATAATCCATTTCTCATTTTACCCTCATCCTTTCACTACCTGAGCCATATTCCCCTGAATGCCTAGTTGAATTCCTTCTCTAGCACCTGTTCCAGTATTTACTGCATAAGTCTTCAGCCTTTCTCTGCACAAGTATTTTAACAAGTCTGGAGAGTATTTTGCCTCTGAAAACCTGCTACCTGTGTCCCTCTTCTACCTCTGTTCATTATGTTCAGGATGACCCCTTCTCTTCTCACAGTGGTGATTATGTCCACCCCACATTATGCCCCCACCTCTTTTAGAGTAGGGCTTCAGCTCCTCTAGTCTCCCTTTATACCTTTTACCCGCTATCCCAAAATACCAGGATTTACAAGCAGAAATTAGAGCATTGTGTATTAAAAGATACCCAGACAGTTCCAACAGCAATAGGAGCAATAGGTTTAATAAAAAAGAATTTAGAGTCATACTTAAATAGGATAACAATACACATAACCCCATATGAATTATAAAAGGGGGAAATTTGGGGCACATTGCAGGTACTGAAAACAGCATTCTTGGCTAACATCAAAGACTGAAACAATACTAATTTCATGAACTCTAATTGTACCTTGACTTATGAATGGGGTCCATTCCCATCATGTTATTAAATACCCACTATACCTGGGGAAATTAAATTGTGTGGCTTTCCTCGGGACTCTTTCCAAGATCCAGACACCCTTGTTCTTAAATGGATTGTAGAACACCACACGGGACTCATTGTGTGGACTTATGGATTCATGTTATTGGAAGAATGCCAAGGTATTGAATCTACATGGAATGAAAACAATAAATATGTCACTGAATGAGAAAACAAAGAAACTGCAAGGGTAATCGCACTGATAAAAAAAATTAAAACTATCTCACCACAAGAGTGATTAACAAACCCAAGACTATCAGTATATTTCACAGGGGAAGCTATGCCCCCTGCATCACATACAACAGTACAAGAATCAGCAACTCCACTAACCGTGCTATTTGGCAACAACCACAATATGTTTTTCATAGGAACAACAACTCCATGTTCTGCTGTTGAATTGCTTTAATGTAGAAAACTTTCAGTCCAGGAAAGCTTTCAGACCAGTTGCATTGATTAGAAGGATTTTCTCTGGCCTTACTAGCAACCGGTAGAACCAGACTCATTGCTTCCTTGGTTCTAAAGTCTATGTACCTGAGGACATGCACTGACATTCTATTAACTGTTGCCACAGCACTCTCATGCTGATCCAGGTGGCTAATCCAAGTGCCGTGTCATCACTCAGCACTACTTTCACTGCACTTTCCAGAAACTTCATACCAGAGTTGTTATGGTCCAGTCATACTACTTTGCATTTGTTTGCACTAAGTTTCATCTGCCATCCTTCTGCTAAGGTGGTCAGCCTTTCCAAACCCTTCCTTAGACTCTTCATACCCTCCAACACTGCTGCATATCTCCTTGAATCAGTGAAGAAGATGACAGTCCTGTGCCTTCATGTCTCAGTTATGCCTGAGATGAATTTAATAAAGAGTAATGGACACAGGTTGGCCCTTTGCAGTACTTCATTGATCTCAGGCCATACTGCTGACATGATACTTCTCACCAGAAACTTCTGCATCCTATCATAAGCCATACCACAGTCAGTTTCCTTATGCTCACTTCTATCCAACCCCTACCATAGTCCTAGCCACTTCTTAGAGGTTTATAGGTTCTTATTAAGCATATAACCAAAGAACAATAAGAAGAAGCTTGGCCACCTCGCCCAGTACGGGTGGGAGACTAACAGTGTCAGTCCACCCTATAAAGCAGAGTTTGCTCACACATCCCTGGTGAAAATTTATCATCATCCATCCATTCATCCAGACTGGTTTTAAAAGTTGCTAGGGTAGAGAAAGCCTATTCCAGAACTTAGGGATATGTTAGCTTAGGTTTCTGCAGGTCTAGGTCTCTAGAATGGGGGTTTGTTTTTATACTTGTTCTGTTTAGGTGAAGGAGTTCAAAAAGTGCTTGGTCACTTGTAAGACAGAAAGTTAATCAGACTACCCCTCAGGAGTCTCTATAGCACTGAGTAGTAGGACAGAGCTTTTAGTCTATCAGAGTAACTGAGAGTACTCAGACCTGACATCTTTTTGATGAGGAAACACTGAGGTCTCTTAAGCGGGCTTAGGTATTTGGCAAATTACATGTGAAAAGGACACGTATTCATTAAAAAGGAATGGATAAAATGGAACTGTAAGTTCACTGGACCTTGAAGAGATACCACAAAGGATAAGCTATGCAAGACAGAAGGATTTTCTAACCATCACAGAAACATGGTGGTGAAAGGAGAGTCTGTTATCAACACAGATACACAAGACCCTGACCTTAATGGTATGGGTGCTGTCAGATAGCCAATTACCTACCTGGTGAACTATGCATGGGGTAATGCTGTTTTACGAGAGTTTGACAATACTTCCAGCATTGAGAATAATGTCAAAGGCCTTGGCAAGGTCAAGGTATGCACTATGGACTGTATGACCGTTACCCATGGCCTCAGTAACCATTTCAAAGAACTCATTCAGGCTGAGCAGGCATGATCTGCCTTTTACAAAGCTGAACTGGTGTGTATCCAGGAATATAAGATCCCCAATATCGTTTGCTAGATAAGCTATAATACATTCAACAACCTTGTAAATAATACTTGTGAGGCTAATACACCTGTAATTCCTAGGGACCACCTTTTTGTGAGGGCACCATAACTACCATTCTCCAGTGTTCAAGGACAGTGAGGAGACTTGGGTTGAAGAGAGATTTGGGTTGAAGAGAGGGATTTTGCCAAATGGGACTTTACACTTTTCAGCAGGCATCCAGGAATCTTGTTAGGACTAATGACATTATTTTTTAATTCGGAAGGGTACCAGGAGGATGGGAGTGAAGGTAAGAGAGGGTGAGGTGGGTAGAGTGAAACTGGAAGAAAATTTGTCAGCAAGAATTTTAGCAATGTCTTGGGATTCAGGGAAAGAGATGAGTTCAGTATAGAATCGCTGGTTGCTTCTAAGCTTCTTAAATAACTAATGAAGGTCCTTATTGTCTTTTGAATTATTTGCAATCCTAACTTCATAGCTGGCCTTAGATTTCCTAATGGTGAGTTTGAGAGACTTAATTACTAGTTTTACATCCCTTTAATGTGATAAAATAGACATCTCTTAGTGATTGCAAGGAGTCTGACTTTTTGTTATAGTTTGTTGATGTGGTAGTTCCTCTGTGGGTTTAACTCTGCTTACAACAGATTGGTACTAATGCCTCAATGCATCTGTCTAAGAGAGAGTAAAATTCAGAGGTGTATGTAGCAGTCTCGGGCACAAGGTAGGCAGTGGTCTCAGGTACAAGGTAGGTAGCAGCCTCAGGCACAAGGTAGGCAGCAGCCTTTGGTACAAGGTAGGCAGCAGCCTCAGGTACAAGGTAGACAGCAGCCTCAGGTACAAGGTAGGCAGCAGCCCCAGGTACAAGGTAGGTGACAGCCTCAGGTACAAGGTAGGCAGCAGCTTCAGGTACAAGGTAAGCAGCAGCCTTAGGTACAGGGTAGGTAGTAGCCTCAGACACAAGGTAGGCAGCAGCCTCTGGTACAAGGTAGGTAGCAGCCTCAGGTACAAGGTAAGGAGCAGCCTCTGGTTCAAGGTAGGTAGCAGCCTCAGGTACAAGGTAGGCAGCAGCCTCCGGTACAGAGTAGGTAGCAGCTTCGGGTACAAGGTAGATGACAGCCTCAGGTACAAGGTAGGTAGTAGCCTCAGGTACAAGGTAGGCAGCAGCCTCCAGTACAGAGTAGACAGCAGCCTCGGGTACAAGGTAGGTGACAGGCTCAGGTACAAGGTAGTTGACAGCCTCAGGTATAAGGTAGTTGACAACCTTAAGTACAAGGTAGGCAGCAGCCTCAAGTACAAGGTAGGTAGCAGCCTCAGGTACAAGGTAGGCAGCAGCCTCCAGTACAGAGTAAGTAGCAGCCTCAGGTACAAGGTAGGTGACAGCCTCAGGTACAAGGTAGGCAGCAGCCTCAAGTACAAGGTAGGTAACAGCCTCAGGTACAAGGTAGGTAGCAGCCTCAGGTACAAGGTAGGCAGCAGATTCATGCACAAGGTAAGTAGTAGCCTCAGGTACAAGGTAGACAGCAGCCTCAAGTACAAGGTAGGCAGCAGCCTCAGGTACAAGGTAGGCAGCAGCCTCAAGTACAAGGTAGGTAGTAGCCTCAGGTACAAGGTAGGCAGCATCCTCAAGTACAAGGTAGGCAGCAGATTCAGGTACAAGGTAAGTAGTAGCCTCAGGCACAAGGTAGGCAGCAGCCTCAGGTACAAAGTAGGTAGCAGCCTCAGGTACAATATTCGCTGGGGAGCTGTAATATTTGTGATGGTCAATAAGATCAATAATGAATAATTGGTTTTGGCGTGATCTGTAAATGTAGAGGAATTACTAGGGGAACAATGTAGATTTGCTTAGAGAAAATTGCAGCAAGATGGTCAGTTTTGACTAGAGATGGTGGAACAAGCAGGTTGGCCAAACTGGAAGAGATGTTTGTGAGGGCAAGATCAAGAAGATTAACATCCCTGGTGGGGGGTGGGCAAGTTGGTTAAGTGTACTGGCAATTACAAAGTCTAGAAATTTCTGTTGATCAGTTTAGGTGTGGATAGTTGAAGTTACCCCAAGAAAGCTATTCAATTTTGATTGCTAAATTTTCTAACTGGTTAAACTATTCTGCAGAGCAGACTATGAAGGGGTCTTAGTAGTAATACTTGGTTATAATGTGACAATTAATTTCATTGAGTGTAACTAAGACTTCAACCAGTTTCAAATTTGTATCATGCAGAATCTGATGTTAAACAATGGAGTTATGAATAAATACAGATACTGCCTCATAGTTACCTGCAGATCTGAATGCATGCTAGAGATCGTGCCCTGGAACAAAGGGAGTGCTATCATTACAATGGAACAAGGTTTCTGTAGTAACACAAGCAGTAATGTATTTGAGATTAAAGAAGGCCTGAAGTTCAGACAATTTTGTTGTTTACGCTTCTGGCATTCAGCATTTCTACCTTAATATTATCCAGACTGGAATTTTTATGTTGGGATGTACATCAAGTAAACTCTACCTAAAATGACAATATGGAGGTGGCAAAATGTTTAGATAGTATGCTTAAGCCAGTGGGTGTAAAATGCAGATCTGCCATGGCAAAGCAGGTGGGGTCTGTTGATCATTTCATCCTGTACAAACACACACTGGAGCCCCTTAGAATGACATTGATTTACTAGCCATTTATTGAAGTCAATTATTTTATCCTTGAATTTAGGCATGATTCTTTGTGATGGCAGAATGCTGCTTAATATTAGGAACTTGCCCCTTTTGAAGACATGAGCAAAGAGCTCAAGAGTGATTCTCTGCCTCTTCTCCCCAGGGTGGAATGCCTAAGATCATTTACCTCCAGACAGGTAATTTTAATGTCATACCTGCATCTAGGGCAGTGGGGAAAACTATGGCCCTATTGACATCAGTGATCCTTTAATCGAAAAGGCAGCTGACATCCTGTCCTTAGCTAATGTGCTAAATGTGTCTGTACGTCTCACAATGGGTGTCACCATTGACTAAGACATTTCTGAGATGTGCTGCAGACATATGGGACCATAATGATACAGAATTGCAACACAATGACTCCCAAGGCTAGCAGATGTAGGTCCAGATGTGGGTGTGATGTTACTATTTGTACAATATAGTTAAGGTAAGCTGAAATTATGTCTAGGAGTTCTACAAGGCTTAGGCATTAGGATTGCTTCACTACATCAGCAAATGTAGAAGTAATGTTTTGGTGATGTTGTGATGTACTGCTGTTCTGGTGCTGTTTACTGACAGTGGGTGGGACGGAGAGGCTCACTTTCAATTTAGATAATTAGGTACATCTCTCACAGGTGGATCCAATATGTGTTAGAAAAAGTGAATTGTCAATAAACATAAGGCAGATGCTACAATGCCTCAGAAAATGGAGTGGTAGTCTCTGTTGTTGTGATACCAGCACAAACCACCATCCCTTTATGCATCATTGCTTGCAACTCCCTTACTTCCTTTACAAATTCTTTGCATCAAGTCGCCCTTGTTTGTTCCTCTGTTTTCCCTCAGTCTAGTGCCCGAGAATCTACCATCTCTTTGATGTGTCTGACATCTTCTCCCCCTTCATATTGCTATAGAGGTATAATCATGGAGCTTTACCATTAAAACCATGGCTGAGTACTGCTGTCCCTTCTGAGCTAAGATGGATCCTGTCCCTTACACAGATATCCCTGCTCTTGTTTCACCTTAACAAACTCCTAGCATTCTGTATTCCATCTCCCCTTCCATGACTTTGAGTCATTACGATGTTCTGAGCATGACTGAAGTGTCTTAGTTGCTTCCTTGGGGTAAATGCCAAATGTAAGCAGGCAATAAGGAGCCTAAGATTTCTGAAACAGTGCAATGATAGCCCACAGTCAGAACCTCATGATCACCACAGTTTCTAATGTGGTAACAGTTTCACCTTACTATTATTTAAAATGTAAAAACATTCCAACTAAAAGCAAGGATTAGTTTTAAAGGAAAGTACTAGATGGGAGTTACTCAGATGTTGGTCAGGGAAAGCCATTGTTTCCCCTATCAGCTAGAATTGTTCTGCACTCGTGAAACATTGCCTTAATATGCGTTACTGAGGCAATAACCTGAGTGAACCCCATGGAATCTATGAGTTCAATGCAGTTCAATCCAATTTGTTTTATTATGTCAACAAAAGGTTATGACAATCCAATATTTAACTAAATCCTTCAATTATCAATAAATTCAAATCTTGTTTACAAAGATTACAGTATAGAAAAACAATACTTTATTCAAAAATATTATAAGATTTCAGATTTTAAGATTGCAGTCATACAATATTCTTGACAGGTTTTTGTTCTTCTTAGCTCTTATTTCTGGAAGCTAACTTTTACTCTGAGCCTGAAACTGGTCCACTTATCAATGCTCTGCTCCAATAAATAAATTAAAAATACACCAAATAAATAAATAAATACATAAATAGAAGTGAAACATCTTGCACATTTTTGCAATGAATTTGTCATTTCTGCAATGTCATAATGATAATTTATATAAAGTATTAGTGTACATAATACATACTTATTAATTCATTAAAGTATGTATCCTTAATTAATGAATGTTTAACTTGTTTTTAATGAGACAAAAATTAACTGCTTAGGCAGATACATTGCAAATGTCACTCCATGAATTTCAGCTCTTACTGCTTTATGTTGTTCATTGTATTCTTGAAATTATGTTGCAGTTTTCTCCCAAAATTCTTTTTTAGATAGATCTTTCTGTAGCAATCCTTCTTTCGACAGTCTAACCAATTATGTCAGTTGTTGCCACTTCAATAACCTGTGTTAAATCTTGCATTTAAATACAGCACTGGAAAGGATTTAGGTTTAAACATGGGGTAAAGAGGTGGGTGAGCATTCTTAAGCAGTTTATTATTTCCTTAACCGCCATATCGCTGCACCATATATTATAAGATTGTTTATCTTTGATTTTGGCTGTCATACAGAGGTCAGTTTTACATCCCTTTATTGTGGTAAAATGGATATACTCCCATGCATTCAGTCAAATGGACGCTGCATATAAACAATGTCTTTTCTATTACCAGTATCAGTCATTAAAAATGTACTTTCCACACATTATCCTTTGAAATACTGCCTCAAGATAATTATAATTTTGTTGAGTCTCTCCCTCGTACTCTGTTGATTAAACACGTATCTCATATGTCCTTTCTTCTTTGAATTAAAGGCCATCAATTTATATATGTTTGTGTTTAGTTTTAGTTTCTGTTCTGTTGCATACCTTTATATTTTGATTAACCATTTCATAAAAATGAGAAAATATTAATAAATAATTGGAAAGCCTCTTGACTGGCCACTTCATATTCTGAGCTCAGTTTGGAGCACGCTTAGTCCAAGCTGGAATTCTCTCTACTGTTTCATTCTTATCATTTAGAAATAGCCACGGGGCTAAGGTACAACTTTGCCTCACACATTTTGTAGAGGAATTTTCTTAGTAAGCAAGTAATTTGCTGCTGATTTCACTTTAGCCCCAGTATTTCTATATAGGGCTATTACTATATTTAAAATCTCATTTGAATGAGCATTAGTCATTATTTGCAAAAGTTTGTTTCCTGTTCGGATTGCCAACTCCTGCTTCTAGATTTAAGTAAACAATATACATTTTTATTTATTTGTTTACTTATTTATTGACATTTGTTTATTGGGATAGTCCAAATGGGTCTCAAGAATCCATCTTAGTCTGGCTGACCTTCATTCTCTCCTCTTTAGAGCATATCTGCACCTCTCCAGGGTCTCCTCCACCTGTTCCATACTCTCACTACATATCACAATGTCATCTGCAAACATCATAGTCCATGGGAACTCCTGTCTGATCTCATCTGTCAACCTGTCCATCACAGTGCAAATAAGAAAGGGCTCACAGCTGATCCTTGATGTAATCCCACCTCCACCTTAAACGCATCTGTCACTCTCACTGCAGATCTCACTGCTGTCACACTACCCTCGTACATATCCTGTACCACTCTTACATACTTCTCTGCCACTCCCAACTTCCTCATATAATACCACAGCTCCTCTCTAGGCACCCTGTCATATGCTTCCTCTAAGTCCACAAAGACACAATGCAACTCCTTCTGACCTTCTCTGTACTTCTCCATCAACACTTTCAAAACAAACATCGCATCTGTAGTGCTCTTTCCTGCCATGAAACCATACTGCTGATCACTAATCATCACCTCCCTTTTTAACCTAGCTTCCACTACTCTTTCCCTTAATTTCATGCTGTGACTGATCAGTTTTATCCCTTTGTAATTACTACAGCTCTGCACATCACCCTTATTCTTAACAATCAGTACCAAAACACTTTTTCTCCACTTCCTCTAATCCTCTCACATTCCAAGATTTCATTAAACAATCTGGTTAAAAATTCCACTGCCATTTCTCCTAAACACCTTCAAGCTTCCACAGGTATGTCATCTGGACCAACAGCCTTTCCATTCTTGATCCTCTTCATAGCTATCTGCACTTCCGTCTTGCTAATTCATTGCACTTCCTGATTCACTATCCCCACATCATCCAACCTTCTCTCCCTCTCATTCTCTTCATTCATCAGCCCCTCAAAGTACGCCTTCCATCTGTTCAACACATTCTCCTCTCTAGTGAGTAAGTTTCCCTCATTATCCTTTATCACCTTTACCTGCTGCACATCTTTCCTAGCTCGGTCCCTCTGTCTAGCCAATCAGTACAGGCCCTTTTCTCCCTCCTTAGTGTCCAACCTTTCATACAACTCTCTATACACCTTATCATTAGTCTTTGCCACTTCTCTCTTTACCATGCACCTCATCTCCTTATACTTCTGTCTACTTTCTTCATCTCTCTGACAATCCCACTTCTTCTTCACCAACCTCTCTGTCTGTATACTCTCCTGTACTTCCTCATTCCACCACCAGGTCCCCTTGTCCTCCTTCCTCTGTCCAGATGTCACACCAAGCACCTTTCTAGCATTCTCCCTTACTAGCTCTACTGTAGTTACCCAGCTATTCAGTAACACTTCACTGCCACCCGATGCCTGTCTTAACTCTTCCCTGAACATCACCTCACAATCACCCTTTTTCAATTTCCACCATTTGATCCTTGGTGCTGCCCTCACACACCTCTTCCACTTCTTGATCATCAATGTCATTCTACAGACTACCATTCTATGGTGCCTAACTACACTTTTCCCCATCACCACTTTACAGTCTCCAATCTCCTTCAAACTGGCCCTCCTACATAGGATATAATCCACCTGTGTGCATCTCCCTCCACTCTTGTATGTCACCCTATGCTCCTCCCTCTTGTTAAAATATGTATTCATCACAGCCATGTCCATCCTTTTTGCAAAATTCACTACCATCTAACCTTCTGCATTCCTTTCCTTAACACCATACCTACCCATCACTTCCTCATCCCCTCTGTTCCCTTCACCAACATGCCCATTGAAATCTGCTCCAGTCAACACTCTCTCACCCTTGGGTACAGTCATCACCACTTCATCCAACTCACTCCAAAATTTTTCTTTCTCATCCATCGCACACCCAACTTGCGGAGCATATGCACTAGCAACATTCATCATTACACCATCAATTTCCAGCTTCATAAACATCATTCTATCCGACACTCTTTTCACCTCCAAAACATTCTTGGTATACCGTTCCTTCAGGATAACCCCTACCCAATTTCCCCTCCCATCCACACCATGATAGAACAATTTAAACCCACCTCCAATACACCTGGCCTTACTTCCCTTCCACCTGGTCTCTTGTACACACAATATATCAACCTTCCTTCTGTCCATCATATCAGCTAGCTCTCTCCCTATACCAGTCATGCTGCCAACATTCAAAGTTCCTACCCTCACTACCACACTCCTAACCTTTCTTCTCTCTTCCTGCCTTCGGCCATGCCTTCCCCCTCTTCTTCTCCTTCGGCCAACAGTAGCCCAATTTCCGCCAGCACCCTGTCGGCTAACAGTACTGGTCGTGGTCATTGTTAACCTGGGCGTCAACCGATTTGGTATGTAAATCTGTATTGGTATCCGCATATCTCATCTGGCAGATGTTTTACGCCGGATGCCCTTCCTGACGCAACCCTCCAGCTACTGTAACATATGAGTATATTGAAAGTATATTTTTGAACTTCTGATCAAACCTCATACCCGTATACAATGATGCACTTTCTAAATGTTACCCACTGTATATAATACCAAATATAATAGCCACTGTATACAATACCAAATGTAATTCTACCTGTTGTAAGCTACATACCATTATCTTATCTGGTCTTTTTGCAACTACTACATGAGTTGTAAGCTGTATTATATTATCTTGTTTACTTAAGAACAACTGTATATATGTAATTTTACTATGTATTCAATCACTGTTTTGTGTGTGTGTGTGTGTGTGTGTGTGTGTGTGTGTGTGTGTGTGTGTGTGTGTGTGTGTAAGTGTGTTTAGAGCTTTTGTCCATGGGCCTCTGCTGAAAAGGGATCACTTCCATGTGCCCAACTGGACTTTCCCAGAAAAAAAATGCTAATAAGTAAATAAATAAAACAAGAGTGAGCACTCAGAAGAGCAAACACTTTTTTGCGATAACTATTAAGAGCAAATGCTCAGAAAAGTAAATGCTCTATTTCTTTGTCTTTTAGCATACTGGATGCTTTCTATGTGGACCTGCATTACATCCGGGTCATGGAATTTGCTTTAGTCTGCTATTGTGTGATTTTGGAGCTGGTGTATATATAATTAGCAGGGGTTGTGGAGGTGTAGCTATGATTGCACCTCAGAAAATCATATTATTTTGTTTTGTTTATTTTATTTTTCAATCATTTTAGATTCAAAGCTAAAATAATCAATATTTTTTGTTTGCTATTCGTAGCTTTTGATATTTGATGATTTAATCATATGTGTGTGTGTGTGTGTGTGTGTGTGTGTGTGTGTGTGTGTGTGTGTGTATATATATATATATATATATTATTTTAGATTAAAATCTTAACTTGCTTAAATGATCACTCTTTTTTTTTGTTTGCTATCTGTAGCTTTTGATATTTGATGATATGTTCATATACATATAAATATATATATATATATATATATATATATATATATATATATATATATATATATATAGATAGATAGATATATATTATAGCTCATTAATTTCTCCATCATGTCCAGGGTCTTTAAGGTTTCTCATCTTTTCTAAATGACTTTTGATTGTGTTTAACTAATTGTTTTCTTTGAACTCCTCCTTATGTTGTTTTATTATTTTTTTTTCTATAACTGTTTTAAGTTTTCTATTTGGTTGTTGATTTGAAATGTCTTTTACATGAAGTTAAAACTTTTCATTCTTATTTATCCACAAATCTGTGCGTGACACTTTTTCCCATTCCAGCAGTTATCAGATGCCTGATTTTTCAGCAATCGTTACTTTTGTTTGCCTGTAACCTCAGTTTCCGTCATTGTTCTGCCAGATGGATTTTCATCTTCTTTATCAAATGTCACTAAGTCATATTTTTCATTAATAATCGATCTTTCTAGTCAATTGTATATCTATTTCCTTTTTCTTTTCTATAACAACACTTGTTAAAACCAGGTATTCCTTATTTTGTTCTGTTTTATTCCCTGATAATTTATTTTTTCTTATACTGTTAGCCACAACAGTGATAATTTCAGAATGGTATTTAGGTTCATAGGTGCATATTAGGCTAACAACCACTAGGGCCCTTATAAACCTAGCTGCGCAACACAAATATAACCCAAAAATGTGATTTATATAGGGGGTGATGTACTGACTGCCTCTATCCATCAGAGACACATTGGTGCCAAACCACGGGTACATTTCTGATTACCCACCCACTTTCTTTTTGATGTTTTGTTCCATTTTTATTATCTTCCTACAACATCTCTCTGACATTTTGTCACTCTGAAGAGTCTCAGCCACAGTTTCTACCGACATTAATTGTGTGGCCTTCCTTCTCCATTGCTCATCCCCTCTTTAATTTTCTCATTTCGTTTCTTTCTAGTTTTTTTTTTTCTTTCTGTTGTTATATTTATCATTGATGGTTGAAAAGAGTAGGGTAAATTCTCATCTGCCCTGGCCAAATTTACCCTAGTAGGTTTCCAATGAAAAAAGCCACAAGACTAGTGGGACTAACATGGTGAACAAAGAATGACTGAATGAATGAATGAATGAATGAATGAATGAATGAATGAATAGCTGATGGCTATTTTCTGATCTTGTTTGAATAATTATAGTATCAGTTGTGTCACTTTCAGCTCTTATACAGTCTAGCACTGAGCTACATATTATGGAATAATAGGGAAAAATCTAAATTTTGAGCATGTTTATTTCCATTTAGAGTTATCAAATCATGCTTTTGAATGAATTTCAAGTTTTTGGTCATACTTATTAACTTTTTGGTCCACAGAAAATCCAAGTTTCCTTTTGCTTATGTAACTTAATGGGTCTATATTACGAACGCAAAAAACCTTATGAGCGAATACGAAGACGTCTACCCATATTGCGTGAAGTATGGAAATCCCGAACGTACAAAACCACAAATTCCGAAATGTCGATTTGTTTTGGTTGGTCCATCTGTGGTATAGCCCCATAAGGTAAGTGTGCGATAGATAGGCCTTTAGTGTTTGGATTTGGGTTAAGGTATGTGTATAGATAGGTAATGTATGTAAGGTTTAGTGTAGTGTTAGAAGTAGGATTATTTTAAGTGTATGTATGTGTATTGTTTATTTTGTTTGGGTGTATGTCTGTAGGGGAAGTGTGGGGTAGTTACGGACCTTAGGGATAGGGAGGGGTTAACGATAGTGCATAGATAGCTGTGTATGTGGGGTTTAGTGTAGTGTTGGAGGTAGGGTTTTGTTAAATGTATGTATGTGGATTATTTATTTTGTTTGGGTGTATGTGTGTAGGGGATGTGTGCGGTAGTTACGGACCTTAGGGTTAAGGAGGAGTTAAGGATAGTGCATAGTTAGCTGTGTATGTGGGGTTTAGTGTAGGGTTAGAGGTAGGGTTTTGGTGCTTTACCTTAGGTTAGAAGTAGGGTTTGGTTAGTGTATGTGTGTGGTTTATTTTCTTTGAGTAGGTAGTATGTAGCGGGAGGTGGGGTTGGCCGACTATGACAGTTCGATATTTTTTTCTCTCAGTTTAGTGCGTTTGGGATTTTCGCGGTTTGCGGTATAGGTGTTAACGTTTAGGTATTCGGGAATAGGGGTTTTCGCTTTGGTAATATAGACCCTAACTTAATATAGTTTTGTACAAACCTGTCTGTGCTATTGTGAACTTCAAGTTATTATCATTTAATGTTCTCTGGTTCACAAATATATCTAGTCTTTTATTGTTATTATTATTATTGCTGTTATATTCGTTGAATACCTTTTTTTCTCATTTTTCTTCATTAGTTCCATTAAAAGGTGCATGCCCATCATATTTACAACTTTGAATACATACCCTTTTTGTTTCTGATTGGCAGTGCCAACCCTCCAGTTGCTCACTCAAAATCTCTTTCTTTCCTAACTAAACTACCATAGTACTAATGGGCATGGCTTTTTAACAAATCCTTATCAAAAAGCCAGGCTTCTTGCAAATTTAAAATATCAGCTTCTTTAATTTAGAAAAAGAAATCCTCACTAGTAAGTATGTTGATCAGATTACAATACTCCATATTAACGCACCAATGGTTTCATTTAACTTCTTGTTGATTTTACTAGGTAGGCAGCAACACAATCTCACATTTCCAGCACATAATATAAATGCCTACATCATCAAGTTTCATTTCTTGGATTTTCCCTCAGTTCTTTTCTTGAGTTGCAGCTATTAAACGTGTATGTCTACGTTGCTTCTTCTGCTCTTTTAATGATGCTACTTTACTCATTTTCATGTGCTTTTCCAGTAATTCTTCAACAGGAACCTTAATGAAGGTCTCATTGGTGTTTTCCTTTTTTAATTGTTAGTGTGTTATATAAGGAAAGCACAGTTGTTTTGCCATTGCTCTTTTAATATGTTGTATAAGGAAAGCACAGTTATTTTGCCATTGCTCTTTTAGTATGTTGAATAAGGAAAGCACAGTTATTTTGCCATTGCTCTTTTAGTATGTTGTATAAGGAAAGCACAGTTATTTTGCCATTGCTCTTTGAGTATGTTATATAAGGAAAGCACAGTTATTTTGCCATTGCTCTTTTAGTATGTTATATAAGGAAAGCACAGTTATTTTGCCATTGCTCTTTTAGTATGTTGTATAAGGAAAGCACAGTTATTTTGCCATTGCTCTTTTAGTATGTTGTATAAGGAAAGCACAGTTATTTTGCCATTGCTCTTTTAGTATGTTGTATAAGGAAATCACAGTTATTTTGCCATTGCTCTTTTAGTATGTTGTATAAGGAAATCACAGTTATTTTGCCATTGCTCTTTTAGTATGTTATATAAGGAAAGCACAGTTATTTTGCCATTGCTCTTTTAGTATGTTGTATAAGGAAAGCACAGTTATTTTGCCATTGCTCTTTTAGTATGTTGCATAAGGAAAGCACAGTTATTTTGCCATTGCTCTTTTAGTATGTTGTATAAGGAAAGCACAGTTATTTTGCCATTGCTCTTTTAGTATGTTGTATAAGGAAAGCACAGTTATTTTGCCATTGCTCTTTTAGTATGTTGTATAAGGAAAGCACAGTTATTTTGCCATTGCTCTTTTAGTATGTTGTATAAGGAAATCACAGTTATTTTGCCATTACTCTTTTAGTATGTTATATAAGGAAAGCACAGTTATTTTGCCATTGCTCTTTTAGTATGTTATATAAGGAAAGGACAGCTATTTTGCCATTGCTCTTTTAGTATGTTATATAAGGAAAGCACAGTTATTTTGCCATGGCTCTTTTAGTATGTTATATAAGGAAAGCACAGTTATTTTGCCATTGCTCTTTTAGTATGTTATATAAGGAAAGCACAGTTATTTTGCCATTGCTCTTTTAGTATGTTATATAAGGAAAGCACAGTTATTTTGCCATTGCTCTTTTAGTATGGTATATAAGGAAAGCACAGTTATTTTGCCATTGCTCTTTTAGTATGTTATATAAGGAAAGCACCATTATTTTGCCATTGCTCTTTGAGTATGTTATATAAGGAAAGCACAGTTATTTTGCCATTGCTCTTTTAGTATGTTATATAAGGAAAGCACAGTTATTTTGCCATTGCTCTTTTAGTATGTTATATAAGGAAAGGACAGTTATTTTGCCATTGCTCTTTTAGTATGTTATATAAGGAAAGCACAGTTATTTTGCCATTGCTCTTTTAGTATGTTATATAAGGAAAGCACAGTTATTTTGCCATTGCTCTTTTAGTATGTTATATAAGGAAAGGACAACTATTTTGCCATTGCTCTTTTAGTATGTTATATAAGGAAAGCACAGTTATTTTGCCATTACTCTTTTAGTATGTTATATAAGGAAAGGACAACTCTTTTGCCATTGCTCTTTTAGTATGGTATATAAGGAAAGCACAGTTATTTTGCCATTGCTCTTTTAGTATGTTATATAAGGAAAGCACAGTTATTTTGCCATTGCTCTTTTAGTATGTTATATAAGGAAAGCACAGTTATTTTGCCATTACTCTTTTAGTATGTTATATAAGGAAAGCACAGTTATTTTGCCATTGCCCTTTTAGTATGTTATATAAGGAAAGCACAGTTATTTTGCCATTACTCTTTTAGTATGTTATATAAGGAAAGGACAACTATTTTGCCATTGCTCTTTTAGTATGGTATATAAGGAAAGCACAGTTTTTTTGCCATTGCTCTTTTAGTATGTTATATAAGGAAAGCACAGTTATTTTGCCATTGCTCTTTTAGTATGTTGTATAAGGAAAGCACAGTTATTTTGCCATTGCTCTTTTAGTATGTTATATAAGGAAAGCACAGTTATTTTGCCATTGCTCTTTTAGTATGTTATATAAGGAAAGCACAGTTATTTTGAAATTGCTCTTTTAGTGTGTTATATAAGGAAAGCACAGCTATTTTGCCATTGCTCTTTTAGTATGTTATATAAGGAAAGCACAGTTATTTTGCCATTGCTCTTTTAGTATGGTATATAAGGAAAGCACAGTTATTTTGCCATTGCTCTTTTAGTATGTTATATAAGGAAAGCACCGTTATTTTGCCATTGCTCTTTGAGTATGTTATATAAGGAAAGCACAGTTATTTTGCCATTGCTCTTTTAGTATGTTATATAAGGAAAGCACAGTTATTTTGCCATTGCTCTTTTAGTATGTTATATAAGGAAAGGACAGTTATTTTGCCATTGCTCTTTTAGTATGTTATATAAGGAAAGCACAGTTATTTTGCCATTGCTCTTTTAGTATGTTATATAAGGAAAGCACAGTTATTTTGCCATTGCTCTTTTAGTATGTTATATAAGGAAAGGACAACTATTTTGCCATTGCTCTTTTAGTATGTTATATAAGGAAAGCACAGTTATTTTGCCATTACTCTTTTAGTATGTTATATAAGGAAAGGACAACTATTTTGCCATTACTCTTTTAGTATGTTATATAAGGAAAGCACAGTTATTTTGCCATTGCTCTTTTAGTATGTTATATAAGAAAAGCACAGTCATTTTGCCATTACTCTTTTAGTATGTTATATAAGGAAAGGACAACTATTTTGCCATTGCTCTTTTAGTATGGTATATAAGGAAAGCACAGTTTTTTTGCCATTGCTCTTTTAGTAGGTTGTATAAGGAAAGCACAGTTATTTTGCCATTGCTCTTTTAGTATGTTATATAAGGAAAGCACAGTTATTTTGCCATTGCTCTTTTAGTATGTTATATAAGGAAAGCACAGTTATTTTGCCATTGCTCTTTTAGTATGTTATATAAGGAAAGCACAGTTATTTTGCCATTGCTCTTTTAGTGTGTTATATAAGGAAAGCACAGTTATTTTGCCATTGCTCTTTTAGTATGTTGTATAAGGAAAGCACAGTTATTTTGCCATTGCTCTTTTCGTGACCAGTGTCTTCCTAATCAATCATATTTCTGTTTATTTTCACATTCATTTCCTGTCCGTTTCTTTCGCTGAACTTACCTTTGCACTATCATCAAAGAACTTTTCTTTCTCATCTACTCTGTTTCATATCTTTATTTAAATCCCTTTATTTTCTCTTTCCAGTTTATATCACAGTTAAACTGACTCTCTCTCTCATTTCCCTAAAATGTCTCCTTAATTCTGAAATGGCGTCTCCCATTCTTAATGTCCAAAAAGCATCTTTTCTCATTAGTGTCTATTGCTAAATTTGTTGAATACAGCATTACAGTATTATCCAATGTAACATTTTCTATACTACCTCTTAAGTTTTAACTATATCCAACTTAGACTTATAACAACCCAGTTTTAAGTTCTCAAAAAGTTTTTTTTTGTGTGTTCCTTTCTATTTGGGTGCATTCCTTTATGAATAACAGTCTATAAAGAAATGTTGCTTCTCAAGCCATATCTCTCTTCCATGCCATCCTCCTTCTAGCAAGTATATTGGATTCTTCCCTTCTTCACTACTGCCTCAGTCTGTTCTATGTCCATTATTTATTTCCTTTGTGTTTTCTTTCATTGCACATTTGTATTTATTTACTTTGATCTTTTCCTAAATTCTGAAGGCCCTCTTGTTTATATTTTTCTTTCTTCTCACATTCTACTGCCTTCTTTTGTTGTCTTTCTTTCTTGGTTTTCTTTTTTATTTCACCACATTCAAATCTTACTTTCCGTTTTCTTTCTTTTTATTGTTTCTTGCTGTTGCCTTCTGTTCCTCTCCTTCCTTCTATTAGCTCTCCTTACACAACTTCCCTGCTTTCCATCCTCTTCCATTTTTCTCCCTAATTTTACTGCCCTTATTTCTTATAAAACTCTATTTCCAGCTTTACACGTTCTAGATTTCTTACAAATTTACATGTAGATTTTGTATCACTTAGACTTACAAAAATGTAATTTGGTAGCCATCTTTTTTTTATTATCCTTTTCTCTTCTATCCCTTTCATGTATTTCCTCCTAACTTATATACTCTCTGACTGACATCCTCTTCTTGTTTTTCTATAGTTGTATTACTCTTTCCAGTTGAAAAAATTTCAAACCAAATATTTTGAGTTTGGATTACAGCAGAGTTTCATCTTTCATTTCATAGTTATTTACTATTTCTGAGTTCCAAGGAATCATCTGTTGTATAATACAAATGCAAGTTTGTATTTTCTTATGTATACTACATTTTGTTTACTTTATACTTTATTGATTATTGTAATGTGTGCATTAAAACTTATTGTTACTCTTGCAGCTTTTCTCTCCGGGCCACTGCTGAAAAAGGACCTGTGTCCAGTCGGACGTTCCTGGTAAACAAATGTTAAATAAATAAATAAATAAAATATGTATCAATATTTGGTCCGTTTCATTTAATGCATGTAAACTATTCCCTTCTCATTTGCCTGTTAACTGCTCTGATACATCAGACTGTTTTTCTGATTTAGAGGGATGTCATTTGATTGTTTTCCCCTTCAATACTTTTAGTTGTTATTTTTACCATCAAACACCTTTATTATTGTTATTTATTTAATCTATTCCTTTAGTTCTTCTATACTTATTCTGTCATTTGTCTCTTGTATCATATATAAAGATGACATTTCTATTTCTTCTCCACTTAGTTTTAAAAAAAATGTTTATTCTGCAGTTGAAATGCTTTTGCTCTTGTCATTACTGGTGTCGTAAAAGAAGAAAAAAAAAAGAAAAAGAAAACGTATCATGGCCTTCTCGCTTTATATTCCAAACTGAAAGTAGATTTCTATTATAAAAGGTAGGTGCTTGAATTCAGTAATTATTGAAAACAATTTAAATAAATAATTCTTGCACATTGAATAACATATTTTCTATGTAATTATGTTAGAGACTTCTATGGCAGTCATAATCAATCATTTAAAAAGCTCAACAGATAAGTGAAAAAACAAAGAGATGAATAATTTTCATTGAAACTGCACCAGATTAATAGTTACTGAACTTATTTATATTCTTTCTGACTGAACTTACAGGACTTCTGCTTGAAAGGATCTGTCATACCAAACTCACCTATGCAGTTGATCACAGTTTAATTATAACATCATGCTTTTTTCTCCCAAAATTCAAACAACATCAATGTAGATAAAAAATTAAACTATTAAACTTAGCAGTAGATCATTTTTCTTGGTATTTATTTTCAGGTTATTCTGTTATTCCCAGTTGCTAGCTGAAACTCAATGACTTAGCCAGTTTCACTTTATATTAAGCTTGACTCTGTTTTAAGTTAGCTGGAGCTCAGCAGCAGCTGAAATTTATAGACAGTTGTCACCACATATTTTCTCCCAAAATTCAAACAACATCAATGTAGATAAAAAAAATTAAACTATTAAACTTAGCAGTAGATCATTTTTCTTGGTATTTATTTTCAGGTTATTCTGTTATTCCCAGTTGCTAGCTGAAACTCAATGACTTAGCCAGTTTCACTTTATATTAAGCTTGACTCTGTTTTAAGTTAGCTGGAGCTCAGCAGCAGCTGAAATTTATAGACAGTTGTCACCACATATACATGCACATCCAAAGATCAGCTGCAATACATAACCTCATCAGCAAATTTCAAGAAGTGTATCACTTCAAATTTTAAAATACGCTAGAACTTAGCAACTTATGAGTATTACAATTCATTAACATGGTCCCTTTTTACGGGCAACCTTGGAATAACGGCTGGTTATGTGATTTGCTCAGTCACACAGTGGGCAAATGAGGCCTGAGGGAATAAAACCCTGTACCACAAGAACTACTGCTCACAATCTTAACCTCTGCACTAACTGCCCAACAATACAGAAAATAGGGCTATAGCATTTCCCCTACTAAATCACTGAATCACTTAGTCTACCAGATTCAAAACATATTTGCAATCTTTTCAATATCTATAATAAAGATGACATTCCAGCAACTGGTATTCATTTAACTGCATAATATACACAAATGGTTTCAAGTAAACATTTTTATTCTAGTGTTCTATGCCCAACAATAGCTCTTTGATTTATACATGATGTTGCAAGTAGCAGCAGCATCAGTTAGTCGCAGTGTTTGTTAAGTCTGCAATCACTTCATTATATACTATGCAATGGTTGTTTTATTATTGTCCTTGTGCAAACTAAAAGAAATGGCACAGCAGTATGGTAAATATGTCCAAATAAGCATTCAATCATCTCTAATAAAAGAACATTTTTTTCAGATTAACTTCCACTTCTGTCACAAAAAGGAAACACTTTTTTTTCTTAAGGTCACTTGCTGATAGACTGCAGTTCTGATATGACCACTCTCAATGGAAAAATCTTAATGCAGTCCATCTTTACTGGTCTGTCTCTACCAGTCATTACCAAGTCCACTAGAGATTAGCAGGCAGTTAGCAGTCCTCTCTAATAATGGCCCCTAATAAAATAAGTTCCTGTCCTTCCTTCTGTCATTGGGAAATCATTACAGCTCCATTTGAGTTTTCTTTTCTCATATGTGATATGCCCTTTCCTTTTAAGAACAATCATTTAATCATACCCAACACCATAATTCAGAGAACTGACCAAAGGACTGGTATCTAATTCTAATGTTAAAACAAAACAAAATTCACAGCAGCTTCCAAATAAAACTTGTAATCCGCAAACTGAAGCAGCTTTTCAGGCAAAACAATAAAGCCCTGAGCAGGGCAAGCTTAGAAAATTGTGAAAAAACCCACAGACGGCTCAGCAGACTTCCGTTCACTTTATTCCACAGAAACACAGCACATTAACGCTCCACCATACGTTTTTGTTTTAAAAATCACTTCCTCAGATTTGGGCAGTTCAAACTACTAGTGCTTGTATACCATTCACTTAATTACATTGATTAGGTTTATAAATTAATTGAAAGGTTAATTTAGTTTAAAACCAAAAACTTTTCTTGTTGCATCTCTCTGTGTTGGCACAATTAAAACACATTTAATGTTACAAAGTTTGATGAATAAATATGTAGAAATAAAAATATGTTTTAAATAAAAATCCTTAAAACACTTAACTACAAATTATAAATTATAAAGTTAAAATACTATTGGAAACACATTTAGTAGGACTCAATGGTTACAATTACCAACTTGAATATTGGCTTTAAATGAACTTGATCCTTCATCTAGTGGATAAATCATGAAATTGCAGGTATTATTAAAACTACATTGTAAGACAAAAGCAAATTGTATAGCCTCACTCAGTTAAAAGAATGTTAAAAACAGGAAAATATAAGGGAAAAATAAGTTCAATACCTTTGATAAATGAGTGTAACATTTGTGTTCATAACATATTACAAACCCAACATTTTAATAAAACTACAAATACAAAAAAGCTTAAAGACCTACTGTAACTATTGTAACACATGGGTAAAAACGTGATAAAATTCACATAAAGCGTAAATGCTTATCAGTTTTACTGCTCTCAATTTTAATAATGGGGCTATGGAGATATGTTCATTGAGACCCGGTGGCTTATTGGCCTCCAAACTTATCTGCCACCATAATTCTCTGTACTCCAAACATTCCTCCCATAAACCCCCTCTGCCACTCTTTTCCACCCTTTCTATCACAAAAAATGTATAGTGTGCATTTTCACAGCTTTGTTTGTGTTTGTACAGTGCATTAGTCTGTTTGTTTGTTTCTAGGTCATGCATATGTTCATATACCCTTCTCCTGAGCTTGCGTTCTGTCTTCCCTATATAGAATGCTTCACAGGTTTGACATTTCGCTAAATATACAAGCCCAAAGGAGTCACAATTATTAAAATCCTTGCCTTCCAGGGTGATTCCCTGCTTTCCAAATACACACTTTCTGCATTGCTCATGTATGCACACTGTTGACAATGTCCACATTTAAACGTTCCCTTCCTTTTTCTCCATCTCTGAACTTCTTGGTTTGTACCATTTTCCAATAAAAGTTTTAAGTTACTTGAATTCTTATAAACTACTCTTAGCTTTTCATTCTTTAGTTTCTCTAAGTCAGTAAATGCTAAAAATGTATTCCATTCCTTATCTATAGTTCGTCTTACCGTTTTTGCACAAGCATTATACTCCAAGATGAGTGCACTGCCAAAATTGTCATTTGCCTTTTTTACTGGGCCTACTGTATCAAATACTGATGATCCTAATATTGGCCTAAAGTCATTTGGTCTCCTTTCTGTCACTTCTGTCTCAATTTTGTCTATCAAATCATCTGGGTATTTCCTCGTCCTAAACATTTTCCTTAGTAACCTTTTTTCTATTTCAAAGTCTTTGTCTCTGGACGTCATCCTGCCGGCCCTAATATATTGTCCTTTCACTATATTTTTCTTGGAGTACAAAGGGTAAGCACTTTCAAAGTGCAAATAAGAGTTAGAATAGATACTCTTTCTATACACCCTGGAATTAAAATGTGAGTTTTCCTTGTATATTTCTATATCCAAGTACTCCAACTTCTCATAATTTATTCTGTAAGAAAATTCAAGAAAATTAGTACTGTTGTTAATATATTCAATACATTTTTCTATCTTTTCTTTTGGCCCTTCCTATAGGATACATATGTCATCCAGGAATCTTCTATAAAGTGAACAGTTGTTACTGTATATTGATTCAGTTACCATCTTCTCTTCCCATTTGGCTAAGACCAAATTGGCATAGGTGGGTGCACAAGCGGCACCCATCACTACTCCTTTCTTCTGGTGAAAAAAATTCACCTTTGAAGTAAATGAAGTTGAACTTTAGAACCAAATCTATAAGTTCCATCGCCACAGTACACTCATCGTGGGTTAAAGTCTCATCCTCAAAAATTAGTTCTTCCAGGTATCTTAGTCCATCACTGTGGGGAATGCTTGAGAACAAATTACAAACGTCAATTGTTAGGAAACATAAATTCTCATTGTATAGATCATGATTCAATGTCCTTAGAAGATCCCAAGAATCTCTCAAAATGTTGGTTCTCTTAAGCCACAGTTTCTTAAGCTTAACATCCACGAATTTGGCTAGCGGTAAAGTTTTGGAACCCTCAGCCGAAACTATTGGCCTCAGAGGGGGATCCATTCCATTCTTATGTATTTTGGGGATTCCAGAAATAATAGGAATTTTAGGTTTGTCCACTTTTAAATATTCATATGTCTTCCTATCTAACAATCCATCTAAAAATAAACTTTCCAAGGCCATATCTATCCTTCTGTAACTAATATTTATTTCATTTTTTGAAGCTGTGGAGTATTTGTTAGGGTCTCCTAAGAGTTCATTCATTTTCCCCTCATAGTCCAAGCTGTTCATCAATACTATTCCCCCCCACCTTTGTCCGGTTTCATAATTCTTAAGCCTGAATCCCCTCTTAATTCATCAAGGATGCTGTTTTCAGCCTGGCTTAAGTTCCTTGTATAGTGTACTTTCCCATACTTCTTTCTTATTTCATTCTCAAGTATATTCTCTAGATTTTTTATCTGGGGGTGCAGTGGGGGATTGTATGTACTTCTCTTTACCAGATCTCCTTGTTCATAATTTTTATTCTGATCAAATATAACCTGGAAGTTAATTTTCCTAGTAAAGGTTTTAATATTCATAATTGTTTTGGTTAAATCTCCCCTTCTACTAGGAATGAACTTGGTTCCCTTTGATAAGAGACTAAAATGTTCTTTGGTTAAGGAAATATGACTGAAATTGTATATACTAAAATCTTCTAAAGTATATCTATAGGGGTTAATTTCGTCTTGCAGAATGGAATTGTTTTCCAAGTCGGGGAGGTTGGTACTGAGTTGTCCTAGTACCTCCCCCTCCCCCTTCTTGCTCCCCCCGAAAATGTGTGTACCTATATTGTTGTTCATAACCCTCCCTATTCCTTAGTTTGTCGGACCTACGCAAGGGGGGGGTATTCGGAGACATCATCTAAGTCTGTAACCCGCTCACTAACTACTGCATTATCCTGGTTATCATCATCTGTTGTTCCTTCCATATTGTTGTTACCCCATGTCCTTCCCTTCTTCTTTGGGTTTGGGTAACTTACCTTATTTTTATACTCATTAAGGTCCCTTTCTAGCTTTTTTATTTTTCTCTTAACTAAGTTATCACAAGAGGATAAAGGGTCTTAAACATATGTCATATGCTGCCCGACTGAAAAAACTCCAGCTCTATTCAGTCGCATACCGCCTACTCAGAGGTGATCTGTGCCTGACGTACAAGGCCATGTCCAATCCTGAATTAATGGACATGCTCCACCTCAGAAAATCCAAATCCATCAGAGCCACGAGAACAAGTGACTTAAACCTCAACACAGAAATAAATAGAACGTGCTGGAGGGACAGATTCATAACCCAGAGGCTCCCTACACTCTGGAACAGAATCCCAGTCCATGTTAGGCAGAGCCCCTCACTGACTCTATTCAAGAGAAATCTCGACGAGTGGATGGGAGATCGTAGGTTTACCCCGGGGGTCATCTCTTTGTCACTACTAGACAGAGGCATAGTAAACTAAACCCTAAAAGGGCGTAGTATTCTCATACAAAGGGGTGGTGTAAGCCACATACACTCTGGCTAGGCTTATAAATGCCCTAGGGCAGATAGCCTAGTACGAACCTATGAACCTATGAACCTATGAACAATCATTACTTGTGTCAATAAAAATATTGTCATATTTCATTCTTTCTTCAGGAATTGTAAAAATCAAGTCATTTTTAATGCATTCATTTAAAATATCAATCTCTTTAAAGAGTTCAGCTTTAATCCTAACATTTTCTTCAATCATACATCTTAGTATATCTAGCCCACATCTGTTAAAAACTCCTAAAAGGTCTTTGTGAAATATACTTCCCTCAATCACATTGTTAGGGTATTTAAATACCCTTAGCCCCTTTGGGACTATTCCTTCACTTATACATTCATTTAAATAACTATTTTCAATATCCAAACTTTTGTATTTGTATAACAATTTTTGCAGTTTATAAAGTTTGGTTTTGTAAGAGTCAGTAACTGGTGCAGGTTTAACTACTTTTTCACGAAAATTCATTGAAAAACTGACCTGTAACCATTCCTTTAGGTCTGTCCATTTAGGTGTATTTCCCTGAACAGCCCCTGAAACTTGTCCTGGCATTATACCAGTTGAATTATTGTTTTTGGATTCACAAGCCTGGTTAGAGTTCCTTAACAGCCTCGGTGTGCTTGAAAAACATGCATCTGGGCTTTTATTTCCGTTTATATTGCGCGTACCATGTCCGTTCTGTATCACATTGACATTGTTTTCTTTCTGCCGCCCTCTCGCTCCATTGCAAGCAGCAGCTTCCTGGTTCAGCTGCCCTTGCATCTGTGATGCTACTGTCATCATCAATTGACTGAGGGGCACTAACAGATCTATCAGTTGTGTAAGTTGACCAATCATCTTCCTGGTCTGCCCCATTTCCTCCTTTTCATGATGCCCTTCACTGCTCAAGCTCGTTTCACCTTCCATGAATATCAGAAACCAAGAAAAAACAAAACAAAATTCACAGCAGCTTCCAAATAAAACTTGTAATCCACAAAACGAAGCAGCTTTTCAGGCAAAACAATAAAGCCCTGAGCAGGGCAAGCTTAGAAAATTGTGAAAAAACCCCACAAACGGCTCAGCAGACTTCCGTTCACTTTATTCCACAGAAACACAGCATATTAATGCTCCACCATACGTTTTTGTTTTAAAAATCGCTTCCTCAGATTTGGGCAGTTCAAACTACTAGTGCTTGTATACCATTCACTTAATTACATTGATTAGGTTTATGAATTAATTCAAAGGTTAATTTAGTTTAAAACCAAAAACTTTTCTTGTTGCATCTCTGTGTTGCCACAATTAAAACACATTTAATGTTACAATGTTTGATGAATAAATATGTAGAAATAAAAATATGTTTTAAATAAAAATCCTTAAAACACTTAACTACAAATTATAAATTATAAAGTTAAAATAATATTAGAAACACATTTAGTAGGACTCAATGGTTACAATTACCAACTTGAATATTTGCTTTAAATGAACTTGATCCTCCATCTAGTGGATGATTCATGAAATTACAGGTATTATTAAAACTATATTGTAAACCAAAGGCAAATTGTATAGCCTCACTCAGTTAAAAGAATGTTAAAAACAGGAAAATATAAGGGAAAAATAAGTTCAATACCTTTGATAAATGAGTGTAACACTTGTGTTCATAACATATTACAAACCCAACGTTTTAATAAAACTACAAATACAAAAAAGCGTAAAGACCTACTGTAACTATTGTAACACATGGGTAAAAACATGATAAAATTCACATAAAGCGCAAATGCTTGTCACAGTTTTGCTGCTCTCAATTTTAATAATGGGGCTATGGAGATATGTTCATTGAGACCTGGTGGCTTATTGGCCTCCAAACTTATCTGCCACCATAATTCTCTGTACTCCAAACATTCCTCCCATAAACCCCCTCTGCCACTCTTTTCCACCCTTTCTATCACAAAATAATGTATAGTGTGCATTTTCACAGCTTTGTTTGTGTTTGTACAGTGCATTAGTCTGTTTGTTTGTTTCTAGGTCATACATATGTTCGTATACCCTTCTCTTGAGCTTGCGTTCTGTCTTCCCTATATAGAATGCTTCACAGGTTTGACATTTCGCTAAATATACAAGCCCAGAGGAGTCACAATTATTAAAATCCTTGCCTTCCAGGGTGATTCCCCTGCTTTCCAAATACACACTTTCTGCATTGCTCATGTATGCACACTGTTGACAATGTCCACATTTAAACGTTCCCTTCCTTTTTCTCCGTCTCTGAACTTCTTGGTTTGTACCATTTTCCAATACCTAACTCTAATGTTGCCATGAGCTAAAGCCATTCAGCTGCAAAGCAGTCTGCATTATTCCCAACCTATATGATGCAATCACCCTTGATCAGATGAGCCAAGATTATATCAAGGAGAAATTAGTGTACAGTAAATAAGGAGATATTCAAAGTTCACTCCTCATCCAGTACATACTCAAAGGAGTGCATCACTCTCCTCTCTCTCTCTGTTCTCTTACACTCCTACCATCTGGGCACATTCTAACCCAAATCTAAGAACAGATGGCCAGTTCAACCAACATTTTACTTTCTAAATTGCTGAATTACTGGAAATCTATCTGATAGCTTCCAATTTGGGTCAAGATTATAGCTAACCAACATTTTGTGATCAAAGCAATTACTTCACCCAGCATCAAGTCTAAAATAGTTTCAGTCTGACTCTGGCATTGTATATCCTATTCTGGAGAAAACCCAATACTGGCAGAAACATTGGTTGACTAAATTATGGGGTATTAGACAGCCATATGTGGTGCATCGGAATGTTCTATGGAATGAGCAAGGAAGTGACATTGGAGGGGACAAGTGGAAGATTGAGGTTATGACAGAGATTCAGCTGGCAAGAAAGGAAGTGTTTCTAACTTAAGGAGTTTAGGAGAAAACTGAGTAATAATTGTGCTGTTTGTTCTACTGATAGCAATTTGCCTTACTAAGCATTGAGCAATTCTGTTCCATTTTGGGAGAAGGGTAAACCCTGGATATTTAATTCCATTTTTTTCTGTAAAGCAGATGAAATTTTATATGTGGTGACTATTACTGGGAAATCATTTCCAAGTTGAACATGCACTAACAATTGCATTTATGCCTTCAGGTAGGTAAACACATTTTTTTTTCTAGCCCACAAGATTTTATTTTAATTTTGCCTTTGTCATGTGTAGGTTGTAACGGGGATTTAATTGAGGGTCAAGACAGATATCCAGGTATCAGCACACTTTTGTTAGTTTGGTGGACTTATTGTGGGGACTGTGGACAATTTTTGCTGGGTTCAAAAGCTTATGGCTTTAGTTTTTTTCTTTGTTTATTTTTTTACACTGAGAAGTAAACTCATTTGTTTTAGCCAGTTAGAGGGATGGTTTAGGCAATTTTCAAACAGTATTCTTATAGTAGAGTAAGACTATTTAGATTAGGATTACTATGTTGTCTGCATATAACATAATTAGAAGGTATGATAGATCAGAAGGGAATTTATTTATAAATGTATGAAATAGCAGAGGTGATAAGATGCAACCTTGAGACACTTCTTTGCATAATGAAGCAGATGGAGAAAATAGACTTGTTTTTATTCTGAATCTTCTGTTAGATAGGACATTTTTAAACCACACTAATGAATTCTGACTAATACCAATAGTTATTAGTGATTTGCTTATGGTTTAGCAAGTCAAAGGCCTCAGAGGGATGAAAATTGCATCAGCAAATTTGCTTTTGTCCAGATTGTAGTGACCAGGCAATTGTGGTGGTCTTGTCTGACAAGAAACCATGTGCATGATTTGATAATGTGGAGTATGTTTGAAGATATATGGCTACTTGACAGCAGTCCAGTTTTTCAAGTAGTTTGCCTACAATGGGGGCAATCTGTATGAACGTAAAGTCATTGGAAGAGCTAGGTTTGGGATTTTTGGGAAAGGGGTGCAAAAGCTTGCTTCAGTATATCGTGCACGAAGGTATAGCATAGCACTCCAAAATTTCTTAGGCTGTTTGGAAGTTGGCATTTATTTAACTGGTAGTAGGTATGTGTCTCCTAAATGCTTTTCAGTTACATTTCTTAGAGATTAAGACTTAGTTTTTGACTCTGGGGTGAGTGCCCATTTTCACTGCAGACAAGCAGAGTTCCTAATTTTAAATACAGATTAAACCTCTTTGGTTATCTACAGCTTCAGATTTGATTTATAGACTCTTATTACTTGGGGCAAGTGTTTTTTCTGAAGGTACAGTCACTTGTTTGCAAATTGTCTGCCTACTATTGAGGAGTTTGAGGTGTTTAGCACTGATGATCTGTCTGTGGTTTGTAGTTCAGATTGTAGGTCTGAAATTCTATTTTCTATTTTAGGGCAAAGCATGAATAATTTCAAAGGAATATTAGGAAGATGGCTGGTGGACATGAAAGCAATGGGTGAATGGTCATTGATGGAAGGTGTTAGGATGTAAACAGAGGAAAAGAGATTTAGGTTATTTATAACTACAAGGACCTGAAGCAATGTATTGCTGTTTTTAAAGATGGATGAGGTTGAGCTATGCATTATGTGTATAAGGCTGTGATTTGTAAGAGAGTTATTAATGTCATGTTTTAGAGAGCCAAGTAGGTTCATATTAAAAATTGCTTAATATTATTATGGTCTTTTATGGTTTTGAGGCTAGTAGTAATTTATTAGAATTTTGAATTTTTATTGAGAGGACAGAGGAGGTAGATAAACTATGTCTACATATAATGGTGGGGATTTCTGAAGGGCAGTATTGGCTACAACCCCATTGGGACTATGATCATTCGGTAAGGGGGATAATATCTCTACCTTTTCCCTTCCATGGTTGGACACTGAAAAAGTATGAAAACGCATAGTAATGGTGGTTGAGGTCAAGGGCACCATCCTTAATTCAAAATTCTGTGATAGCATGAATCTCAAGTGAGTTTGTTGGAAGGAAGGTACTGAATTGTTCAAGTCTGTTTTCTAAACTGTCAACATGAATGAATTGAAATTTAGTATGCATTTGTGTTGTATGAATTTGGTAAAAATGGAAATGTAAATACCTGAATGAATGAGGATTAGGCTCAATGAGCAAGAGCGGGATTAGTTTACTAATGAACTCGGAGCATTTTGTAAAGACAGGTTGGGATTTATTTTGTTTGGAATTAATGTGGGAG
Source organism: Protopterus annectens (assembly GCF_019279795.1). Lineage (NCBI taxonomy): Eukaryota > Metazoa > Chordata > Ceratodontiformes > Protopteridae > Protopterus > Protopterus annectens. The sequence goes on along the minus strand of NC_056739.1, from coordinate 55,087,016 downwards.
TGAATGAAGAACTGGTTGAATATGTAAGTTATTGTAGAAGTGGATTGCGGAAAGGAATGTAAAGAGGAGAGCTTGAAAAAGTGGTGGAGGAGTACACAAGTGCTTTGTGGGCATGACAGAATGCCTGAGTAGATTCTAAATATTAGAAGGGTCTGCATTTTATATATACTGTATAAGGAGGAGGCACTACAAATGTTCAAACCCTACTGGAATGAATGGACTGAAGGGTTTAAGGGTGTAACTAAATAGTTCAGTAAAGATAAATATTGCAGGTGTGGAAGAGGTTACACTAAAATGTACATGAAAAGAGAGAAAGATACTTGATTATGACTGTGTTTGTATAAACAGACTGAGGTTGATTAAAGGGATGTGTGTGTGTGTGTGCATGTGTGTGTGTGTGTGTGTGTGTGTGTGTATGTGTGTGTGTATGTATATATATATATATATATATATATATATATATATATATATATATCTATATAACATCCATCCATCCACAATCCCTTTTCCCACTTTTTGCAAATGGGGGTCGGGTGTCATGTAACCATGACAATTATCTAGAGCCAATATTCACACCACAGGGTGACTAGTCCTGCCATGGTTGTTTGTCCATACCAAACATACACATGGCAAAGTAATATTAGTGTTAGTGAGAGAGAAGCTGATACATAGAATTTGGCATCTAAAATATGCAAGTGTAAGACAGATGGTAATTAAAACATTATAAATTTAACTATGGGCAGGTACCTGGGAATGGGGAAACACAACCTTTCCTTAATGATGTTAAGAAATAATGTTTGATTATTCTACTAGCCAGAGTTTGTTGATTGGAACCCCTTACAGAAATGTCTTAAAAGAAGGAGCAGATAAGGATAAAAACATAGAGAATGTAAAACAAATCTTTAATTTGCCCACTCATAAATACTTAAGAAATTTTCTCACCAAATCTTGGAACTTTAACTGCAAATAAAGACAGCAACAATGCAGGCAGTGAAGGTAATACCTAGAGAATCAGCAAGTTTGGTTGTCTAAGAAACAACAGCAACAAAGGTGACCCCCCCCCATCAAGGTAGCATCTATATCAGATGATCGAACGTTTAGTTAACTAATAACTAAACGTCGATCACTAATAATCGCACACACACAAAACATTGAAAGGCAGTTTCCACTCAGGGAAACAATGCCGTTGCCCAACGGAAAAAAAATAAACACAAGTGAAGTGGGGGGCTTCGACCCCCACACCCCCCAACTAAATATACCAACTCTGAGATTGTTCCACATTGAAGAAAGGGCAAATTCCATGCAAAGGCCAAACAACTTGTTTCCCTGAGTGGAAACTGCTGATGTTATGTGATCCGATCTCGCCTACATTCTGAAAGATGGGTTCGGAGCCGATACCTCGGCTCCGACTCGGCACGCTTATGCTATAGAGCGAGGCCTCTTATTGGCTGAGCTTTCTTTATCCCAGGATGCACCACCACTAATCCCCCAGATCTCGTTTGCCGCTTACAGAGCTTGGATGTGGTCTCAACATTGGCTGGGCTAAGTACTATATTAATAGTATCTTTTCCTGTCAGAAATGTTCTTTTTTTCAACCCAAAAGCTGTTTAACAGCTATTATTTGTGTATGAGTGTGTTTCTTGGTGATTTATTGATTTTTACTTGAAATTTCCTGTCAGAGAAGATTCCTTTCAGTCAGAGGGGCCTTCACTGTTCTAACTGCTTTATTGGTTGTGTGTGGGTCAAGTACCCATTTGAGTTAGAGGGTCTTGACCCTCCTTGCTTTCTTTCTTTCTTTTTCTTACTGTAAAAAAAAAAAAAGGGAAAAGTTTCTCTTTCAGTATTTATATATTGGTTGGCATATTTGTTGTACCTGTATCCTAAGCTGTTTAAAATTTACTGTTGTTCCTGTTTTTTTACAACTATGTCTAAGGAACATAAACCATCCGGTTTTAAGAAGTGCACGAGGTGTGGGTTTAAAATGTCCATTACGGACGACCACTCCTCGTGCGTCTATTGTCTTGGCGCCATACATCTCCAAGAATCCTGCAGTGTGTGCCATGCGTTTTCCTCTCGAGTCCTCCAGGAGAGGAAAAACAAATTAATCCTTAGAGGATTAATCAAGCCTTCTTTCGAGGAGGCTTTATCTTCCACTCCTTCTTCTAAGAAGAGGAAAGCTTCAGCTCCGACCAGTCAGTCGGAGCCGACAGCTAAGAAAGGCAAGCAGACTTCTCCATCGGCTCCACGGACTTCGGAGCCGAGGTCGGAATGGTCTGCCTCGATGCCTCCTACCTCGACCCCTCTGGTTTCGGAGCCGAGGTCTGGAGCATCGAGAGGCGGGTCATCCTCATCGGCTCCACTGATATTGGAGCCGATAAGGGTCATCGGCTCAGACACTTCCCCCTTGGAGCCGAAGTCTTTATCGGAGTCAAGAGAAATTTCGGTGAAGGCTTCCTCGGAGCCGATAATAGTGGAATCCTTTCGGAGCCGATCCCCAGGCCCTTCGGAGCCGATGGAGAAATCGGTTCGGGCCCAGTCGGTATCCTCGAGATCTTCCAGGATGTCTGATTCGGACATCGACAGGGTACTCCTTCGACTCTTCCAGTCTCCGGTGTTCCAAAAGATGGTTTCGGCTCCAGCCCATTTGGCTTCAGAGCTGATGGTCCACTCCCTTACAGTTCTTCCTCCTCCAACAGCTTCGGCACCATTGGAGCGGGTGTTGGTGGAACCAGTGGAGGTGTTAGGGTCAGACCCGACCCTTGCTCTGACTCCGGCTCCTGGGTCGGAGTTCAGTGCATGGACTTCTTCCTTCGGCCCTAGGGGAGAGGCTTCGGGATTGATGCCTTCGGTCCCAAGTCTTCCTCTTGGTGCGTCGGCGGCGGGAGTACCGTCTACTGTCGTGGCCATGGAGGGGGGACCTTCCCAGGATTCTGGTGGTCCCGCCTTCAGGGCTATAAGGAGTGCTCTAGCCAAATCTTCTTTGGCCACCTCCACAGTTTCCCTGGCTCCTTCCCTACTCTTGGAGACTGGGTCATTGGCAGTTCCCCTGTCAGCAGACAGCGGAGCCCCTGGGCCTCAGATTACCCCCGCTGGGGTTTCTCCCCCTCTTGGAGGTCCTTCTGAAGCCTCTTCAGATGAACCTCCCAGGAAGAAAATGTGCAAGAGGAAGCACGTTGACTCCCCTGATGAGTCTTTGACATCTGACACCGATCTCGATGATGCAGAGGGGTCCCCCAAGTCGTCCTCGGATGATGTCTCCTTTGCAGACATCCTTGAAGCCCTAAAACAATGAGGCGGCTGGCAGTCCAAACCTCCCTCTGCTGATGAGTCGGTGTTCCTGAAGGCCTTCAGGGCTCAGCCCTCCGCCTCCTGGGTGTCTCCGCCCTTTGACGAGCTCTTGGATTTGATCTGTCAAGGGCGGGAACACCCGGACTCTGTGGAACCGGTGCCCTCGTCCAAACAAATTTCTTTCAGCACCCCAGATAGAGAGTTCCTCATGAAAGGTGTGGCTGTGGATGCTATGGTGGTGGCATCTGCTACACAGCAGGATGTAGCAGAGGCTTCTACGTCCATCCATCCTCCTAATAAGGAGTCTAGGAGCATGGATCGGTACGGCAAGCGCACCCTTAGTTCAGCGGCCTTTACTTTGAGGTCTCTGAACTACCTAACGCACTTTACGAGATTCCAGAGGGATCTGATTAAGGAGCTATCTGATACCCTCTTAGGTAACCTGCCTGAGGAGCTGGCCCAGACGGTTGGATCTCAGCTGGCTATGATGTCATCCATCTCGAACTCGTCCATGAGGCTCATCTCGTATGTGGCCGAGGGGGCGAGTAGAGCGGCAGGTACAGGCATTGCGCTACGGAGGCAAGCCTGGCTTCACCTGTGTCATTTTGCGGAGGCCTTCAAGTCTTCATTCGCTGATGCCCCATTTGATGGGTCCTCTCTGTTTGGGCCCAAGGTGAAAGACACACTTACCCGCTGTGAACAGGAGGGTAAGACTCTGACTGCTGTAGGGGCACGATTTTCCACTCCCTTTCGGCCTTATTCCAAGGCTAAAAGAGGAGGGAAGATGTGGTTCCGGAGATCGCAGAAGTCTTACTCCTCTCAGCAGGAAGGTTCCCCCTCCAGAGGCAGAGGAGGGGGAAATTCATCAGGAAGACGCCGTCCCAGAGGCGGCAGAGGCCCCCACAACACTGGAGACCGCGAGTCCTTTTGTGGCTCCTCAACTTTTCATAGTCCCTGAGGGATTGCCCGGCTGCGCTGCTCCGGAGCCAGTCGGGGTCGTTTCAAGCACCTAAAGGCCTGGGAAAGGATCACTCAGGACCGATGGGTGCTTCGAATTATCGCCGGAGGTTACACCATCCCATTCTGTTGTCCCCCCCCTCAGTCCAAAAGAATCCCGGACCCGCCACCCAGTCAACGGGATACCGCAGCCATAGAAATTTCAAAACTGCTGCAAAGGAGCCATCCAACCGGTCCCCGCAGACCAGATCGGATTAGGGACTTACTCAAGATTCTTTTTAGTGCCAAAAAAGACCGGGGACTTGAGGCCCATTTTGGACCTAAGCAACTTAAACCGTTCAGTCAAGAAGTCCAAGTTCCAAATGGTCACTTTACAAACCATTCTCCCGTTGTTGGAGAAAGGTGTTTGGATGTGCTCCATAGACCTCAAGGACGCGTATTACCATATCAAAATACATCAAACATCCAGGAGACACTTGCGCTTCAGCCTAGGAAGCAGTCATTTTCAGTTTCGTGCGCTGCCCTTTGGTCTCACCACAGCCCCCAGGGTGTTCAACAAATGCTTGGCAGTAGTGACTGCTCACTTGAGGAGTCTAGGATTCCAGGTGTTTTCGTACCTAGACGACTGGCTTCTAACTGCCACCTCAAAGCATCTACTTTTACAGAGCCTGCAGGCCACAACATCACTGGGCAATTCCCTAGAAATCACCTTCAATTGGCCGTCTGTGTTACGGCCATCTCAAAGGATAAAATTCATAGGGGCAGAGATAGATTCAAATCAGATGCGGGTCTATCTACCTGCAGACAGAATTCAGATCATACAAAGTCAGGTTCAAGCCCTTCTCCCCAAGTCCAAAGCCCCAGCCATAATGGTCTTGCAACTATTGGGATCGATGTCTGCCACAGTTCTGCTAGTTCCCTTGGCAAGGTTACACATGAGAATCCTCCAGTGGCTTCTCTCAACTCAATGGTCCTTTCAGGAACTCCCTCTCAATCATCTAATATGGATCACAGAATCTTGCAGAAGAGACCTTCGCTGGTGGCTAGTGTCTTCCAATTTGGATCAGGGACGACCCTTTGCTCTTCCTCCTCCGGCAGCCACGTTGACCACGGACGCCTCCCAGACGGGGGGGGGGGCATTCCCTGGGCAGGTCAGTCCAGGGCAAATGGCATCCGGAAGAGACCTCTCCACATCAACATCCTAGAGATGAGAGCAGTACTCCTGTCCCATCAAGCCCTTCACTGTTACCTCCTCAGGGCGTAATTGCTGTTCACACGGACAACATGTCAGTTGTCTGGTACCTGAACAAGCAGGGAGGGACCAGATCCTATCCTCTTTGCAGAGAAGCGATGAGGGTCTGGGAATGGGCAATCTCAACCAATCGCTTCCTAGTGGCAACTCACATACCGGGCAAATCCAATGTCGTAGCCGACAGGTTGAGCAGGACCATTCTCTCTCCTCACGAGTGGTCTCTGAACATAACTATTACAAGACAGATTTTCAGCGAATGGGGAGTTCCTTGTTGCAACCTCTTCGCGACTCCTCTGAATGCGAAGTGCAAGGATTTTTTCTCCCTATCCCCGGCTCCGGGGAAGAGCCCTATGGACGCGTTAGTCCATCCTTGGCCCACCGGCCTGCTTTATGCCTTCCCTCCAGTTCCGCTACTACCCAAGGTAATTCAGAAGGCTTCTCTCTTAGGGAGCAAGATGATCTTAATTGCTCCTTACTGGCCTCATCAAGTCTGGTTTCCCTATCTTCGAAAACATGCTCTGGAAGGTCCATGGTTCCTGGACCAGATCCCAGACCTACTGACTCATCAGTCGGGACTACTACACCAGCACTACACACATTAAGATTGACGGCCTGGCTCCTCCTCTTCCAACCATAGTCAGGAGACATGCACTGGACCCAGAGGTAGTGCGCATATTGTCTTCAGCCCACAAGTCGACTACGAAGAAACTTTATTCTAGCAAATGGAAAAGATTTGCTATATGGGCTCAACTCCGGGGCCTGGACCCCATTTCAACTCCCGTAGCAGAAGTACTCAAGTTCCTAACCTCTCTTTTCAACCAAGGCTCTTCTGTTTCTACCTTCAAAGTACAATTGGCAGCAATTTCTAACTTTCATGAATCCATAGACCCACCTTTAATGAGCAACAGGTTGTGTAAGACCTTCTTGAAAGGTGCTGCTCTATTAAGACCTCCAGTTTCTCATCCTGCACCTCCATGGGATCTGGATATAGTATTACGTGCCTTGACTTCTTCCCCCTTTGAACCGGCAGCTACCTGTGATTTAAAGTTTCTATCATGGAAGACAGCTTTCCTAGTGGCAATTACTTCAGCCAGAAGGGTTTCAGAACTTCAAGCTTTGTCAGTAAAGCCTCCGTACTTGGTTTTTCATCCAGACAGAGTTTCCCTCAGACCGAATCCTTCTTTTGTTCCTAAAGTCTGCTCTACTTTATGCTTACAACAGTCATTAGAGCTCCCAGTGTTTTTCCCAAAATACTCCAATGAAGCGGAATTTATTTTCCACACACTAGATGTCCATAGGCAGTTACGTTTTATTTGGATAGGACCAAACAGTCAAGGAATACAGATCAGTTGTTTGTGTCCTTTGCAGAAAACAAATTGGGCAACGCAGTCACAAAGGTCACTATTGCCAAATGGATCAGGGACTGTATTACTCAAGCTTATATTTTTTCTAACGAGGAGCTTTCCACCTCTGTCAAGGCTCATTCTACAAGGGCTATGGCTACTTCGGTAGCATTTCATTCTAAGCTTGCTATTGGTGACATTTGTGCTGCGGCTACATGGTCTTCCCCGCATACTTTCATTTCTCACTACAAATTAGATGTGGCATCTAGAGGACGAGCTTCATTTGGTTCCACAGTGCTCAGGAGTGTTTTCCAATGAGCCACCCGGGATTTAGGTGCTAGCGACGCTGTCCCATCTGTCAGAATGTAGGCGAGATCGATCACATAACATCTTTTAGTTATGTACTCACCATAACTTCAGATGTTTGGGATCCATCTCGCCTACATTCCTAATAACCCACCCTCCTTTCCCCTTCCTTGGAGATCAGAGGATATCAGAAGGTCCGAATCTTGTTGTTTCATCTTGAAACATCTAACAATGTTATATAAACAAGCTGTGCATGTGTGCATGAATGCGGACAAACAAGATCTGGGGGATTAGTGGTGGTGCATCCTGGGATAAAGAAAGCTCAGCCAATAAGAGGCCTCGCTCTATAGCATAAGCGTGCCGAGTCGGAGCCGAGGTATCGGCTCCGCACCCATCTTTCAGAATGTAGGCGAGATGGATCCCAAACATCTGAAGTTATGGTGAGTACATAACTAAAAGTTCGTGGTTTTGTGTGTTCGATTATTAGTGATCGACGTTTAGTTATTCGATTAACTAAACATTCAGTCACCTAAAATAGACCCTCAAGATACATTGTATGTCAATAATAAAGGTACTTCCCACTATAATTTCTCTCTGTCCCCAAAACTGTCCCCTAAAAAGAAGTTTTACAATCTCACTGATTTTATACTATCTCAGACAAATAGGTAAACAGGTAATGTCAACAAGATGCAGCACCGAATTTCAAAAAACTGCCTCCATGATCTCTACCAGCTACTCCAACAGATCAGATCTAGTTGGCTGTGCTTTGAGGCAGTAGCACTGAGAATCATTCCGTAAAACCAGTATCCTGGAACGAATATGTGTAAGGATTTTACTCTGAATTTTTCCAAGTGCCAAACAAGTATGACCAGAGGAAATACAATTTATGTCTCACTAACCTGTGGTACTTCAACAAGACAAGCAGGTTGCAGATGCTAGCACTAAATATCTGCTTCTCTTTTGATTCAGGACTCATTTGTGGTAACCAGTGATATGTGGGCTGCCAGTCTGCATTGCTCATTCACAAAGCTCACAATTTAACAAATGTTGTATAGGAGACAGACACTATTAATTCACCTCCTTGCCATTTCACCTTTTATACTTAGTCCAGATAGTTTACCCAATGCCTGGCTACAGTATTTGCTCACCTCAAACATATTGGAATTCGAAGGACATCAGCAGGCATACACCAATTATGCTAATGCATACATGCATTAATTAAGGGGACAGCAAGGGAAGAAAGAAAGAATGCATGTAATTTGATAAAAGTTTTCCCAACATACCGAGTTATTTGTTGTGTTCCTGCTGCTTTTAGCAGCTAATTAGTTCCTGGTGGCTGACTGTTTAAGTTTGGTAACACCTTCCTGTTTACATTTGTGGAGAGTTAGGGGTAACAAAGGAACATTCTTCAGCACAGTAGGTTGATACTTGAACAGTCAGGAGGGGGCAAGGTTAAGAACAAGCAAAGCACACTCCTAACCCAACAATAAAGGGCTTTCTCTTCTCTTCCCAAAGTTTAGAACCAAACAAATCTTACTCAGTGAACCATACCTTTAACAAGCTCCTTGCTACAATTGTGTATATGAATGCTGCTGCTACACAATCACCCCATATAAATATACCCGATCATGCCCTCTGACAGCTTGTGCCCATGGCAGATGCTGCCTTTGCCCCATGCCAGTTACAGCAGAAGTGTACCTTCTATGTCAACATTTTTGACTGGCTGCTGTTTGTTGAAATTACTTTCAACATGCAGCGTTACTCATTTAGACAACACTGTGGTCCAGCACTTTCTCCTTCCCAAGTAAAGCAAAGAATTCTAGCTCAAACTATTAAAAATGAATAGCAGATAAACAACTCAATATTGATTCCCTCCATCCATGTTCCCAAAGAACCTAACGCCCAGTGTTTCAGTTTGTTTCTCTTCTAAAGTCTTCTTTACTGATGGTAGCATACTTATTCCTGCAGGCATCAGTTGAAAGCAATGTAATACATTTTATGCATGCTACAAAAATGCTCTTACTACCAGTAGATATATCCATATTATCACCTTTCCCATTAGCAAAAAATAAATTATACGCAGGCTGTTAATTTTTTCTTAGTCTATTTCTGGCACACTGGGCATATGAAATAAATACTACTGCTATGTTTTCAACCCCTCTGCATAGCCACTGTATGGTCCCATGTCAGTGATCCTTAAACATGTCATAAATCCTGCCGTCACCACATTAGCCAGGCATCTCAAACCACATACTCTTAAACATATACAATATAATGGGGACTTAACAAACACTGATTGATCCTGATTTTTTACAATATTAATTTTAGAATAAAGTTTTAGCACTCATAAGCATAAATAAAATGACATATAGCATTTATAAAATGGTGACATTAGAATAGTACCATTCTTGTCTGACAGCTCATGGTTCCTTAATTAATTCTCAGTCAGTTGCCTCTTGTGCAGAGTCTCTATCCATGAGAGTTTTTCAAACATCCTGTAGTTTCCTCTCATATCCTAAAGATGTGGCATAAGTGAATTAATGTTCCTTTAAATTGCATGCAGATGTGAAAATGAGGCAGTAAATCCTGCAAGGGATTGGTAGTCCATTCACGATTCATTCTTCTGCCATGTTTATAGGTTCATAGATTCAGAGATGTCTAGAAAAAGATGCTGGGATAGGATGTAGCTGACATGAGAGCAAATTGGATTAAGTAGAAAACAGTAAATGGGTGAGTGAATGAATGAATGAAGATCTAACAGATAGTTTTGATGAATGCCCTACACTTTTTTTTAACAAATGCCTTGGAATCTTGGCACATGGGACCTCAGTTTAGCATCTCAACCAAATCAATCAATGGGGCTAGGCCAGGCCCAGGGAAGGATGGCCCTCCTGTTGTAGAAGGAAGCAGCAGTCCACAAAAATCACAAAAACTGATAGGCCAAAAAAGGCCATACAGATGATAGAGTGGACTATTGAGGACAAGAAAAACATTATGGATTGTAACTATTATGCAAGAAGCCCAGAATTTCCATACAAAAGATATAGGAAAAGATTAAGGGAGAAATTAGAGGAAAGAAAAGTACTTCCACAAGAAAAGCTGTCAGAAGCTTCAAATAAAAATCTCTGTTTATTACTAAAGCAGATCCAAGAAAAACACTATATGAACCAAGAAACCTTGTGCCGTTTGGAAAAAGAAGTGACTGAGGAAGTGCAAACATTTAAAAAACAAAATTTGGAGATGTTTGAAGTGTATAAAAAAGACATATGAACATGAGAAGGAGTGTTCTGATATGGTGCAATATTTATGCAAAGGAGAAAGCCAAATTAATCAGCACAAAAAAGGCAGCCCCAAAGATAGTCAAAGATAAATATAGGCAAAGGCAACCAGATATGGAAAATTTCACAATAAAAAAATAATATCACAAGAGGGAATGTAAAACAGAAGATTAGTCAAGTAGAAGTTAAAAAATAGTAGCTGAAGTTATGGAATATTTGCGACATAAAGGATTCAGTGTAGAAAGTCTAACACAGGTCATATCACAGCATAATAGAATAGATAGTCCCCAAAGTAATGAGAAACAGGAGGAGCAGGAGACATCTGAAGAAGAAATATGGACATGGGAAAGAAAAATAAATTTAATATGGTGAAATATTTATGCAAAGGAGAAAGGAAAACTAATCAATACAAAAAAGCAGCACTAAAGAGAGAAATACAGGCAAAGGCAACCAGGTATGGAAAATTTCACAATACAGAAAATAATAAAACAAAGAGAAAAAGTCGAAAAAAGGACTAGTAATGGAGAAGTTAAAGGAATAGAAACTGGGGTTATGGATTACCTGCAAAGTGAAGGATTTAGTGTAGAAAATCTAACTCAGATAACAACACAACAGGATAGAGCAATGTACACCCAAATTAAGGAGAAACCAGTGGAGCAGGAAGCATCTAACCAGTTAACATATGAAGATAATTTAGAGCTTTCCATAGGAAACCAGTACAAACATTCAGTTGGAGCTATACAGCAAGGGAAAGAACAGGAAACTGTGGCAACTCTGATAAAGTTAATGTCGGTGAGTGATAGGCCAGTGAGTTCCCATATGAAAGAGCAACGGATGACACAGGGTGAACCTGAAGAGAATCTATCACAGGAAAAAGTTCTGGAACTTTCTATAGAATGCCTGCAGGAAATGGAGAACAAAGAATGTGCCCTCAGTTTAGAATAAAATGATTTAAGAGAAGAGTTGCTTGACTTAATAGAACTGGATAGACATATTAAGATCACTGAAAGAAATAGACTGCAAAAGGTCAATAAAACCCAAAAAGTTAGAAGTCTGATAAAACAAATGAGCACAGTAATTAGGACTGTCCGTGGAGATTTATGCAACATAACAGAGGTACTGTAAATACGATACATTACTGTGCTGCCAAATTAATAACAGATGAAGTCCTACCACAAGAGCACAGGGTAGTAAGGGAAAGGAGAGCCAGAAATTGAATACCATCATGGAAGTATCAAATAGAGAAAACTATAAAGCAATTAAGACAAGAAGTGTTACTGCTAGAAGATTATAGAAGAGGGAACAGACCAACAAAAATACTCAAAAAGATATAAGTGATAAAAGCAACGTGCCGTATAATAACGCATCAGGATTTATCATGCACTATCACAAATAGTAAACTAAAAATATGAGCAGAGGCAGAAAACTTAGAAGATACACAGATAAATATAAAGGAAAAGTACAAAATAAGCAATTTATTGATGACCCAAAAAAGTTTTATAGAGAATTGAAAAACAAGGTAAAAGGAATTGAAGGGCCACCAAAAAAGAAGAAAAAGATACATTTTAGAGACATATCTATGAAGACCCTGTGGAACATAACAAAGTCCCTAAATGGATAGAAGTAAAAGAAAGAATAAGAAGTTCAAGTGTACAGGATATGAAATGGGATTAAGTAACGGCCAGAGAGATTGAAACAAAGTTAAGAAAAGTCTCTAAATGGAAAGCCCCAGGCCCAGATGCAGTACCCAACTTCTGACTAAAAGTATTAACATCTTTGCACGAAGACTTAGCCATTAGTAAGAGCTATTTATATGCACACCTAGAACAGGTACCAGCCTGACTAACAGGAAAAACAATACTCCCACTTAAGAGTGAACCTGCAAGCTACCCTAAATATTATAGACCAATTACTTGCCTTCTGACAACATATAAACCATACACTGGAATTGATGCTGACAGAGTTTACTGTCATTTAGAAGAAAATTCAATTATGGCAATAGAACAACAGGGTAATAAAAAACCCCATAAGGAACAAACAATCATTTGTTGTTAAATAAAGTCATAATGGAGAACTGTAAAAGGAGAAGAATCTAAGTAAGGCATGGATAGACTACAAAAAAGCATTTGATAGTATCCCACATTCATGGATAAACAGGTGCTTAAAAATGTATAAGACTCACCCAAAACTGTTAAATGACACCACAGTGACCATGAAACAGTGCAAACCACTTTGCAATTAAGCCATGATAAAGGACAAATTATTATTCCAGAGATAAAAATCCAAAGGGAGATATTCCAGGGTGACTCTCTGTCACCATTGCTATTCTGTCTTGCCCTTAACCCATTAAGCTGTCTACTTAACAGCTTAGGCCATGGCTATAATTTGGCTCCTAGAAAACAACAAATTATAAATACTTCTCATCTTGTCTCTGTCAGTGATTTAAAACTGTATAGTTCATCAGATGAGAAACTGAAAACACAACTGTAAGTAGTCAAAACTTTTGCAGATGATATAAGCATGTCATTTGGCCTTGATAAATGTGCAAAAGCAACCTTTAAAGCAGGAAAGCTGCAGCCCCAGGAAAACATCAGTTTGAGACAGGGATGTGATATAAAAGAACTTGAGCAAGAGGGAGTGTATACATATTTGGGAACTGATGAAGGATCAACAATAAAACATGAACAAATGTGAATAAAACTCAGTGAGGAATAGTTTAGAAGACTTAAATTAATCCTGAAAACAGTGTTGACGTCTAAGAACAAAGTTCACACTATAACCCAGTTTGCTCTTCCTGTCCTAACTTACAGTTTTGGAGTGATTGACTGGCCCCAAAACATGTTGGATAGATTAGATAGGAAAACAAGAAGGATGCTTCATACTCATCAAATGATTTTTAAAAACTAATGCATACCAAGATTATATATTCACCATTCTGAAGGAGGTATGGGTCTCCTTGAATTTGATTACATCTACAGATCTGCAATTGTGGGACTGCATACATATCTGCTGATCTCACAAGATCCAAATATAGTGAAACTTTTGAAACATGAGGAGAATAAATCTAAGATGACTTCCCTGCTTAGTCTAGCAGAACCATGTTGGCGTCAAGCAGGAATGTAAATTAAACCAGAAAAAAAAGAAAGAATGAATATAAGGTGAAGGATGAGATGAGATGAGAAGGCAAGAAATGTGGAAAATATATAAATATGGTTGCAAGTATAGAAAATTCCTGGAACCTCATGTTGATCAGGATCGAATGCAGGAATGGTTAAGAAGAGGGGAATTCAAACCAAAAGATGAAAGGTTAATACTGGTGGCCCAAGATAGTGGACTACATGCACATTGGTTTACAAAGTCCATTGAAAATGTGGGAGAAACAGACAAATGTAGGTTATGTAAAACAGAAATGGAAACTGTCGCACACCTCATAGCTGGCTGAGATGGCAGGACGGTATACTGAAAGGCATAATAATGTGGCAAGACTGTTGCACTGGGGATTGTGTAAACATTATAATACTGAAGTAGCTGAAAAACACTGGAAACATGAGCTACAAAGCATCACAGAAAATGATGAAGTCTACATTACATGGGATCACCCATTACCAACAGTTTAAAAGATAGATGCAAGAAAAACAGGTATAATGGTCCATGAAATGAAAACAAAAGTCGCATTGATCATTGAAATCACTACACCCAGTGACTACAGTTCCTTGTGTACAGAGAGAGACACAAAGTCATAAAATATCAGGATCTGCAGGTAGAAATGAGAGCCATGTAGAAGAAAGATACCCAGACATTTCCAATAGTAGTAGGAGCAAACAGTCTTATAAAAAAATAATCTACAATCGCATTAACATATGTTACCAATACATGTAACTCTATACGAATTGCAGAAGGTGTCATTACTCTGCATATTGCAAGTGCTGTGAAGACCACTTCTGACTGACATCAAAGACTGAAACAATACTAATTTCATGAACTTTAGTCATACTTTGACTTAGGAATGGGGTCCATTCCTGTCATGGCATTAGAAACCCAAAGATTTGGAGAAATTAAAAAAAGTGAGTAACCTCACTTTAAAATCTCAACCAAAGCACAGCACATTTGTGAGTCCATCTCCTCCATAATTCTAATGCAAATCATCCCAAGTATCTCATGGCAGCTTACAACTTATTTTTTGTGTAAACCCAGAATATTTTACTGACTGAGTAGTGCTTCTTATGGTTTTAAGACCTGACGCTTGCAAACATAAATATTCATTTATACATGTAACGGTTGAAGGCTGATGTTTTTACTAATATTAGGCAACTTGTATTCTAATAGCTTTTAAGTTTCAAGTGTATATATGAGCTTTGTCTATAAAGATTGCGGTTATAATAGCATGTCTGCTGAGATGTTTACTGTGAAGTCAAGTTTTATACTGAAGTTTCTTCACTCTCTCTCTCTTTTACTCCATTGATTGGTTATTTGACTCTGGATTTTAAATAGTGAGTGCTAATCTGAGTAATTTTAAAGTCTGAAGAAGCACTGAGATCAACACAAAAGTGCTTACTAAGATATAGTAAAAGCTTTTTTGGTTTATTTTACATAGTCGTGTTTGTTGTCACTCGGTTTTTATTCTGGTTTTGCTTCTTGCGTACTGGTGTGACAACTTCATCTCAGCTGCACTGTTGTTTTTACTTTTTTGGACTTATTTTTTGTGTATCAACATCTCTTAGTTCAAAGATTTTTTTGAGTTTTAGTTAAAGTTGCAGTTGTAGCTATTATCACAGGCAATCTGTTAAATATTTTCTGAAACCATCTGTACTTCTAAAAGTCAGTACTTTAACATTCTAAAACACTTTCCAAACAGCAGGAAATTAAATTCTTCTAATCTTCAGTCTGCTCCATTTAGACTCCATTATTGCATCCACAAAATGTAAATGATATTCAGCACTACCTCAAAGAAATCATAATTCACAAATACAGGCCTCTCAACTACTGAAAGTTTTTTCTCAATAACTACAATTTCTGCAGTATCTGCTCTTTTTCATAACAGGTCAAGAATGTTATCACTATTGACTTTGGTTCCCTATATTTAACTTCTAAATCTAGTAGGCTATTCTTAAGTGCTTTTAGGAAGCCGGTCAACTCATTCCACTTGATACAATTTTTGTTCACTTTTTAAAATCCCATAAATCCCATACAGTATAAAATTTCACTTTCTTACCTTATTCTGTATTCTAGTTAAGTGCAGCCCCATGTGATCTAGTTACCAGCTGCCTTGTCTTGAGTCTCACGCATTTGCTGTTTTGCTTGTTCACTAGCTTCCCATTGGTCATATCAATGCTCTTATTCATTGACTGAGACCAAATCCAAATGCTTCATGTATACTGAAAACAATCTGGTCAAATTCAACAGGGACAAACTGTGACACTGCTAGCCCAGCTCTCTGGAATTTTGTAAATAATTATATGTCATTTGTGAATATTAATACGATTCATATGCTTGTCTTAAATTTGTTAGAGAACTATATGTTATGTGTATATTAAACTACTGGTGCAGAAGTGTGTGTTGACCAGGATTTGTACAGTAATGAGCTTCAAGGATGTGTCCACAGTGTACCCTACTAGAAAAGAATAGAAATGTGTATATATACCTGTGCAAATGTATGTTTTAATAGTAGAAGCTGGAACATACAGAGTTAACTTGCAAAACTTTAAGAAAATAAGTTGAAATTGTTTTATGATTGTATCTCTCAGTTTCAGTGAAGAAGACACAATGTCTAGAGCTAGAGGTTTTCCTATTGTCTTGAAACAGAAATAATTACTAGGTTTCAAATCTAAAAGCATTTTATTGTTTTATGACTTCCAAGTTCTGCAAACATCTGTGAGATATGTATTTTTAACACAGAGATGTTAATTCCTGTTGGCCTGGGAACTGAAGGCTGGTGACAAAGAGTGATGTCATCCAAGCTGACCCAGCAGTAATTTTTTATAGTAATTTAAGAACTCTCACAGAGAGAGAGTGTGTGCATTTTGTATTTGTCTTTGGATCTGACACCATCCACTCATCATCATCTGCCCTTGCCTTGCTAATAGTAAGTAACTAGATTACAGTAGTTTCTCTTAGATATAGATAGGAACATAGTAAAGATTAGTTTAGATGTTTTCTGTATTTATTTGGAACTGTCCTGCGATGCTGTTTTAAAACATTTCCTGTGATTTTAAACTCTGCAGTTACTGTGTTGATTGAGTATTGTCTTGTTCTTTTATTATTTATTATTAAATATATTTAAAGCTATCTTTGTGGCTGATATTTGTGTAGAGATATTTAAGCACTTAGAGTACTTCCATATGCATCTGGTGACACTGTACAGGCCACTCCTAAATAGCCTTGCTCTTGGTTACACTTACAATTTGGATACTAGTAACATTACATGGTAGGATTGGTCACCCTTTGAGAAGGGCCTTGAAGTAGCTGATAAGGGGTTCTGGTGGCAGTGATAACTACCTTATAGCCTGGGCAGAAGGGGGCATATCTAGTAAACCTGTGCCAGCCTTTTCCAGGTGTGTGTTTGTGTATAAATCAAATCTCAAAGTGTGTGCATGTGTCAGCTACTTGGGCAGGGATACGAAGTACTGGTTGGACAGAGAGAGTGTTGGGAGGACTTGGCTTGGAACCCTGGCTAAGGACTTAACTCTATAGCTGTGCCAGTGGGGAGTCTTATTGGGGATATGGAGAAAGAAGGAGAAACCATCCCCAGACTGACTGTGATCTCTGTGTGCTCTTAAGGGCAATTGTACTTTACTGTGTGTGTACTTGTTATCCTTCCATTGTGTACATCCCTCACTTTTACCAGTGGTGAGGATTGATGCTCCTTAATTACTGGGCCAGTGCAGGGGCATCACACAGAGCACTACCCTTTCTTAAGAATGGGCAAGCCAGCATCAGCTGATCTCTCATATCCTACCTTGTTGACTGTTCAGAACATGGGTCACTAGTCAGTCTTAGGCCATCTGAGCTACAGTCAGGATTTATCCCTCTGTGCAATGCAGCCAACATGCAATAAATAATTTTGAAATATCTGATAGATGCTAAAACTCTCTAGGACCATTACATATGGCGATTCCTTCATCAACCTAAACAAGCAACTCTGAGCTAACAAAGTCCACTAAAGCCAAATTTAATGTAAAATTAGCCTCCCAGACCAAGGACAATCACAAAGCTTTCTTCATTTATATCTGTAACCTCAAAGACAATACACAGCAAAGTATCAATTTAATTGTAAATGGTGTCACCTATATGGTGCCAAAGATACACCAAACCTCCATGCTGATAAACTTAGCTCCAGTTTTAGCCCCCTCTCCCACCAGATGCCCCTCAAGAAATGCCCACATATATAACTCTCCCAACTATCACTAGAGAGCAGATGGTAAAGATGCTCTCCAAGTCCAAGAACACTGTATCAGTGAGTTCTGATAATCTCCCAGGATGCCTCCTTAATAATATGAAACATGAACTATCTGGACTACTAGAAACACTGTTTAATCACAGCTTCCAAACAGGCTTCATGACAGATGAATGATGGACTGCAACTGTCATCCTCTTGCAAAAGGGTGGACAATCCACATAAACAGGGAATTATCGACCCATAAGTCTGACAAGCCTGATATGCAAAGCTATGGAGAGACTTATCATGGATTTCCTAAGTGATGGCATTGGTAACCTACAAACACTGAACCCAAATCAGTTTGGGTTTATCAAGGGCTTGTCTTGCCTACTCATCTTGGTGAACTTCACCAAAGCAATGGATGAGGGCAAAATGGTGCATACTGCCCACCTTTCCCTTCCCAATGCATTTGACAAAATACCCTATTTGGGCATTGTAGAAAAACTTGCTAAACTAGGAATAAACCCCTTTATCGCCACCTGGATAGCCAGCTGGCTTGCATCTAGGACCCAAGAAGTGAGAACACAGGAGTCTTCCTCCACAAAAAGGCTAGTTACTAGTGGAGTGTCTCAAGACTCAGTGCTAGAGCTGCTCCTGTTTAGCATGTAATTCTCTGCCTCTGGCTGATCAAGTTTGCAGATAATTGCAAACTAGGTACAGCTACTGAATACCCCCAAAAAACACAAATATCCTCCAAGATGTCCTAACACAGACAAATAACTGTGCCATGGTCTAAACCTCATTGCCAAAAAGTGCTTTCTGAAACATGGAACCCCAGCAAATTACTACATTAACAATAAATCCCTAAGAGAAGATTCTATAGTCAGGGATTCAGGAATGTATATTGACATTGATTTGACATTTGACCATAATACGTCTATTGTAGTGAGGAAATCATTTTATGTTGCACAGCTTATAAGCAGGGATATGGCATCTAGATCCAAGCACATACTGTACTGCTGTACTCTGCCCTCTTAAGACCAGTCATTGAGTATGATGCCCCTTGACTATGCACCTGGCCAGGTATATGCCACAACTGAGCACCCTCAGAGATTCTTCACAAAAAGAATGCATGGTGTGGAAAATAAGTTTTATGTGGCCTGCCTCAAAGCTGTGTCCTTATAATTGATTTCCTATAGGCCGCTGAGAGGTAGCCTATGCCTCTGCTACAAAGAAACCTCAAATCCAGCTCTAATGGACCTGTTGTAGCATCAGCAACACCAATCCCAGGACCTAAACCTTGCCTACAATACAAAAGGATATGCTAAAGGGACAGGCATATGTCTCAGAGGCTCCCTCTTCTCTTGGACCATGAAGCAGAGTTCATTCCTGCACTTATTCAAGCAAAACTTGAATTAGTGGATGAGGAACCTTAAATATACCCCTGGTCTGCCACCTTTGCCTCTATTAGAAAGAGAGAGAGTGGAAGCTTGTACATGCTCAGCTATCCATGCCCAAGTATGTATACCCTCAGAAAACCCTTGGGAGCCAGTATTTATCAAATTTTATTCAGAAGCATGGATAGGCTACAAAAGGCTCCTTGTGTGCATAGCCTAGTATTTTGTATGGTGCTATGATAATGTGACATTGTGATAGTATGATACTGTGGGACTATATATGTGTGGGTTACCTTCAGTTTACCAACAGTCCACTTCTCCAAAACCCATTCTACCAACACTTCAAATCACAAATCTCAAAGCTGACATTTCCCGAATGGTAAGTAAACACTTGGCCATCCCGACGGAAGAACTACCCAAAGAAAACAAACCCACCGATGTGGAGGGCTACGCTCCCCCCACCCCCTTACTAAATATACCAACTCTGAGAATGCACTACCATGGGGGTAAGGGGCAAAGGTCAATTAGATGGCCAAGTGTTCACTAACCACACAGGTAATGTCGGCTTTGGGAATGTTGGTGATTTGATGTGTCGGTAAACTGGGTTTCAGGGAAGTGGACTATCGGTAAACTGAAGGTAACCCGTGTGTGTGTGTGTGTGTGTGTGTGTGTGTGTGTGTGTGTGTGTGTGTGTGTGTGTGTGTGTGTGTGTGTGTAAATATATATATATATATGTGTGTGTGTGTATTAGGTGATACATGTTAGTACCTTATGGTACTGGTACTGTGGCTTGATCCCATGAAACTCTGGTAGTAAAGCACCAGCTAAGTATGAGTTAGTCACAGCTGTGGGAATAGTTGTCCTATTATCATTTATGTTTGTTTACAGTACAACATTGTTACTAAAACCAAGCTGAGGTAAGTAATACATTTGAATGGAAAAATCCTAAATGGCAAGCCTCATGACAGTATGGTACTCCAGGTCATTACAAAACCAAGGGTCAACTACATCTGTATCAGTGACCATGTGCTGCCATGGAGATGGACATCAAGTGGCATGGGGTACCATGGATGATTGCAGTTGGGAGGCAGAGCAGTAGGGATGACTGGGGGCAGCAATATTACACATTAGAGTACAAGCTGAAAAAACCTGGCCACACACTGGTTCTCATATATTGTGCTACAGATCATTACAGACAATACTAACATAGTGTATCAACAAATGGGAGGTATCCATTCATATTATCTTTGCACACTAGCTGTGATAATCTGGGGCACAGGCTTCAGCAAGGGTATGCAATGTATATGGTAAACTGGATTTTAATTGACATCGTATTGCTGATGTAAGTATGTGAAAATAATACGTTTTCTGTGATTGCACTGCATACAAAATTCTGTGCTGCACTCTCCTGATGGTAGGGAATGTAAGAAGTCATCAATGTTAGATTGAAAGACATGGCAAAGGTGTTAGCCCTATAAGTGGCCCCAGCTTCTAAAAGATGCAGACAGGTGCTCAGGGTATCCATGGCAGCACAGGAATACCTTGATGAGATATTTATAAAACATAAGGCAGCAAAACTGGTGTTTTTCAACAATTCATCAAACTTTACATAAAATCATACAAACTATGACTCATATCTAACCTCCATATTTGATACATTCCAGGCAAGCTAATGAGGAATAAAACGCACTCATGAGAAGAGACGTACTATTCTACTGCCCTCTCAAAGGTGCAGCAATCACTAAAATAGTGCCCAAGCTAAATGAAAAGTTAGCATAAACACGAAAGTGAAACTCAAAACATAGCAAAAATAACCAGAACTGCAATTAAAACAAAGCCCAGTATCAGCAGCAATAAAAAGCACTACTTGAATACAAAACAGAAAAATATCTATGCTTGCACAAGTAAATTTCAAACAAAAATAAGTATTAGCCGTTAGCATCTGAATACCGAATATGTCAGTCATCTATGACCACTATGAATTCTATACTTTACATTGGCTTTTAGTTTCTAATTCCTGTAATTTAAGGCTTTCAAAATGAGTGTCTTGCTTTATTTAAGCATGTAAGCCTTTGTTTATTATTTCAAATTCTACATTGTTTTATACAATATATAGGTAATCCCCTTTACGGACGCTTTGCGTGCTCACTAAAAATGAATGCATTACTCTCCTTTTCTTCTTCTTTCAGCTTCTTCCCGGTTAGGGGTCGCCACAGAGGGTCATCTGTCCGCTCATGATTGGCAGTGGAGTTTTACGGTGTTGAGTTTAATGCATTACTCTCTGCTTGCCCTAATTTGTACTGCTCCTCAGTTTAGAACTTCAGAAACTGTTTCTCCATGGATATCTGTATGGCTTTTATATTTTTACAATTTACTAACATTTCACTTGTTTGTAGTATATACAATAGTTGATTTATGCATTATTACCTCTAGAAATCTCCGAATTGCTTCCTGCAGTGATACATTCTAAAGTTAGAGTTTTTCTTTCTAGGTCTCCTCTGGGGAAAAAAAGAATGACATACCTGAAGAATCTACTTGGTCAGCAAATGTTAATGAATAAATTTAAAAGTAGATTACCTCGAAGAGAAAATAAAACAAAAAGTAATGTTGAGACATTAGAGTTGCTATTTAAAAGAACAGAAAGAACAGAAATAGAAAATATGTGCATGTGTTTCCATCTCAGAAGGTCTAAAACAACTGAACAGACCACATAATGGTGAAGCAACGGTTCACTGAGTGAGTTCAGAAAACAGTGTCTCTTTTCAAACCTTGTAAGTAGATGGGAACCTATTCCCATATCCTTCATTGGCTATTGTGTTTTCCCATTTCCGGTACTCCAAAACTGACTTGCGTGAGTCTCCAGGTCACTTATTTATTTTATTTTACTTATTTTACATTTGAGGTCTGGATTAGTTGATTGGTCTGAGAACCCTTTTCAGCCACAACCCACGTCCAGAGCACACACGTGCAAGAACACATTCAAGCGGCAGTTTGTATTAAATAAAAATTCAACCCTATAAGCAAAAAATACACATTTTCATTATATATTGACATTCTTTATACTATTAATGCAGCCTAATCACTCTAAATCTTTCTTGTAATGCTTTAATTTCCTAACATTACTGTCATGGTAACTTCCATTTTGACATGAATTTGTTTTTCAGTATTTCTGTCCTCCTCTTAGAATTCAGGTTTGGTGAGCTATAATATGACATAGCTGAGACATAACAACTGAGTTATTGTCCTCCCTTTAATTACACTGAGAGTACTCTGGGTCACTGGCCTTTTTAGATGGCCATGAAAGTTGTGCAAGGTCTTTTTTATTGAATTATTGTGACATTGGTTGCACATTTTCTGGGCTTGTAGTGGTTTAACGATTTCTAAAGAGGGACCAGGAATATATACTAACTTAGCACATTTTGGTCTGATAAGGTGCTTCTCACTCCTAAACTAATGTCAGTAAGCTTAGCAGAAGCAGATCAGCTTTTAGATGAAAGAAGCAGTTTTTAAGCCTGTTGATGCGAAGGCCTTCGATACAATACCCCACTCGGGTATCATTGAAAAACTCATCAGCTTAAATGTTAACCCATACATCACAAGATGGGTTGCAAACTGGCTGAGTGACAGAACCCACAGGGTCAGAGTTGCTGGCGCCATGTCAGACTCAAAGCCTGTCACAAGTGGTGTACCACAGGGCTCAGTCCTGGGCCCACTCTTGTTTGGCATCTACTTTTCTGAAGTACAAGCAAACACAGGAGGGTTATGGCTGACAAAGTTTGCAGATGACTGCAAACTGGGCCATAGTAGAAAACACATCTGACACAGATATCCTTCAGAAGGGTCTCACAGAAACGGATAACTGGTGCCAGAGCCATGGCCTAAAGTTAAATGCCAAAAAATGCATAGTCATACCCTTCGGGAAAAACAAGGTTACCCCTAGCTACCAAATAGGTGGCAATCCACTGAGCACAGAAGAAGTTATCAGGGACCTGGGGACCCAGGTTGATAGTCTGTCATTCGACACCCATGTAGCTAAAGTAGTTAGGAAGACCTTCTACATTGCCCACCTTATCATGAAGGGATTCTCATCTAGATCAAGGGAGGTCATAGTCTCCCTATACTCATCACTCATCAGACCAATGATTGAGTACAATGCCCCATTCGGAATGTATCTGACCCGACACTTGCAGCAGCTGGAGAGGCCACAAAGTTCCTCACCAAAAGGATAAAGGGTCTCAAACATCTGTCCTATGCTGCCCGACTGAAAGAACTCCAGCTCTATTCAGTCGCTACCGCTTGCTCAGAGGTGACCTTTGCCTAACATACAAGGCCATGTCAAACCCAGATTTGATGAATATGCTTCACCTCAAAAATCTAGATCCGTCAGAGCCACAAGGGCGGAGACTTAAACCTCGACACGGCTATTAATAGGACATGCTGGAGGGATAGATTCATCACCCAAAGACTCCTATGCTGTGGAATAAAATCCCGGTATATGTGAGGCAGAGCACCTCGCTGGCCTTGTTCAAGAGAAATCTTGACCAATGGATGGGAGATCGCAGATATACCCCAGGGATTACCTCAGTGTCACTGCTCAACAGAGGCACAGCAAAATAATGGGTATAGTTCCCCATACTAAAGGGGTGGCGTAAGCCACAAAACTATGGGCTAGGCTTGTAAATGCCCTCGGGCAGATAGCCTAGTATGAACCTATGAACCTATGAACCTATGATGCTTGATGTTAAATGATATATAATATGCAGACAGAAACAGCTGCTTCCCTTTTCCATTGAGGATCTACTGCTGCTCATACAAGATCTCATGGACAAAGTGTTAGCCTTCAGCAACACTGAATAAAGTAGGAGACTCTAGAAAAATGAAAAGCACGGACACTGAATTGTCAGACATAAAAACTTTTATTGGCCCAAATAGCAGGATAGTTCATTCTAGGATTGTGCTGAAAAAAATGTACTCCTTAAAAAAATGTTCCTCTCCTCCCTCCCCATAATTGTGTTAAGTGTGAAAGCTGTGAATAGAACTCATTTGTTCCTGGCTATTACATTAAAGAGATAATAAAACAATAATAGCTACCCACAGATTCTGATACTGTGCAGTTACACGGATAAAATCAACACTTCAGCTGTCACAAAGGAGAGCATCTATCAGTTTGCTTACCTACTATAAGTGTGCAGAATAACTTGTCCCTATTTGTCATAAAAAGATTTCTCTAACAACCGAGTAAAGGCATATGAAAGGCAGATTGAAGGGAGCAACTACCTTGGGTGCTGTAAGGGGGCAAAACTGACACATCAGAAGAGGTGCTGACTGGTCCCTGAAAGCAATTCATTCTTGGAAAGCACTGAAGCAGGGAACTGTTTATTTAGTAGTAACTGAATGTTAGTAAGTGGAGCAAGAAGCTATTCTATGCCTAGTGCACCATTTTGCTACAATATAGCATCAGCCAACCTTGCTACAGCACTGCAACTAACACTTTGGAATTTAGTTTCACTTTAGTTGTTTAGAATATTGTATTGACCTGTGCAAGGCACAATCTAAGGATTTAAAATTGTGAAGACTGACTATGAAGCCAGGAATAATTTCAAATTAGAAAGGTAATATATGTATTTCTTTTTTCTCTCTCTCTTTGTCTGGTTCATCTGCAACCAATGCATTGTTCTCATGACTCTAGGAATGTGTAACTGTAAAAGAACAGGGAATGTTATTTGAAACGTGTGACTTAACTGTCTTTTCATGTTAATGTAACAAACAAAGACTAAAGACCAGGAACTGTATTTCTTTTGAGATGCAATTACACTGCTCTCTGGTGAACTTAATGCTGTGTATCATTAAGACAGCAAGGGGGAATCAAAGGGAAGGAAGCAGACATGGATGTTTATTGACAGTCTCACAATGGTTGCTATGGTGAGTATAAGAACTGATTTCAGTACTTGTTTCTCCAGCAATAAGATGATGACGATGTCATGGAAACTGGTGGCTGGGAAAATGGCAATGTCTATAATGATGCTATAGAAAAGATGATAGAATATACCAGATGTTCATAGAATCGTGGAATGTACAAGGCAGCTGAGCCATGTGGGTATTTACGTCTTGCCATCATCCACTCTTAGACCCTATCTTCTTTTTCAAGGAGTGATAGGGCAGTCGTACCTGCGTGAATTTATGAATACCCATCAAATTGTGTAATTCACTCTAAAAGGAAGATAGAGCTCTCATTGCTTGATCTGGAGAGGAAGTTTGTTCCAAAGAAGGGATAGTCATTGCATGAAAAATTTGTCTCTCCACTGTGATCTATTTGACGAAGCAGGTTCAGATTTCTGGTTATATGTTCCAAGGACTGTTTGATTTGTGTAGAAATGACAGATCTTGGATGACCAAACCCCTAATAGCCCAAAAGGCAAGAAACAGATCAGCCCTAAGGACTAAGTAGGACACAAAATACAGGGACAATGCCTCCAGCCTCTCATGATAGCTCAGGTCAGTTAGTCCTGTGATCTCTTTTCTCAGGATATTTGGGGTCTGTTAACTACTTGATATGTTTAATATCACAAAAGAAAATCATTTTCTATGATGGGCCTGATCTGTGCAGAATATAAAGGGGTCAAAACAACTTTGGACCTA
Source organism: Protopterus annectens (assembly GCF_019279795.1). NCBI lineage: Eukaryota > Metazoa > Chordata > Ceratodontiformes > Protopteridae > Protopterus > Protopterus annectens. Next base: position 55,061,181 of record NC_056739.1, on the reverse strand, counting down.
GAGGAATACACTTTTTGATCAGTTGTGACAGACAGAAGGATGATCTGACTACTGTTGCAACAAGATGGTCACAGGAAAGGCACTTATCTACCCATATCCAGTTATCTTACAACATCTTCATATTGGAGTAGGATGATTTCTTTATTATAAGCTAGGTGGAAGGTATATTTACCATATGCAACAATATTGCATTTTTCGCATTGTTGTCAGTGCACCAGCTACTAATGTGTAAACTCACTTTTTAGCTTTAGTTTACAATCACTGGCAAGCTTTACTAACCAGAGTTCCTGATTTTTGATTTTGAGAACAAAAAAGTATATGCCAAAACCAAAGGTCCTGGTTACTTTCTTGCATTCTGAGGCCACAACTGCCACCGTCACGGTGCGGGTTCTGAATCTCATCCAGTAGCTGTCCATCTCACTAAATGGGAATTAATTTGGAGTGCATTTAGCTTATTGATAATGTTGGCATGTGGTATAGTATTGATAATGATTTGGTGAGATCAAGATATGCTGAACAGACAATGTGACCACTGTCTGTGGCTTGGGTTACCTTCTCAAAAAATTTTACCAGATTATTTAAACAGGATCTACCCTTAACAAAGCCATACTGGTGAGAGTCAAATATTAAAAGATTTTTTTATATAGTAGTTTATAAGCTCTCTTATGGCCCTTTACATGGCCTTGCAGATCAGGCTCATCAGGCAGATGGGTCTGTAATTCTTGGGGTCTGTGCTGGTACTGCTTTTGCAAAGAGACATCACAGCTACTGTGTGCCAAACCCTGGGGACAAAACCAGTGGATAAGCTGAGGTAGTTGTAGGAGTAGATTCACTAGAGCATGTACAGAAGACATGCTGGTAAGTATCAGGTCCCCCAATGTATGTTTTATGGCTTGGAAAGTACTTTTTAGCAAGTGTTTTTTTTTTCTTTTGAGAGGATATGGAGTTTTAGGTCATTATATATGTGTGCCTTGTATAGATGTCTCTGAGGTACAGTTAGCACTGAATTTGTTTGCCAGAATATTTGTGATATCCACTGGATCAGACTAGGTGGTGCCATTTTGAATGAGTTCAGACTAATGTTGAATGTTTATTTGTAATTTCATGACATAAGTAAAGAAGGATTTGTACTTATCCTTAGCTTCCAAAAGCAGCCAAAGTTCATGAGAAGTCTTAGTTTGCTTGATGGTGTTTTTCAGTACTTTCTATAACTTTCTGATATTAATCTTTATTTGTGGGTCTATAGCTTTGTTATATATTCTAAGGTGCTTTTTTCTCTTATTGTATTGCATATTTGTGCATGTGGACTGCCAAGCTGGTTTGGTCTCTTCTTTCCTTTTATGTCTATTTTGGGTAGGGACCGACAGTTTCCTAAATGAACATAGCATTTATGTGCATAACTACTAGCCATGTCAACATTTTGAGGGACTACAGTTACATTTGAACTTAGAGGGTTCTTCATAGAATTGTATGTAGTTTGTTTGTCTGAAGTCCGTGAATATTGTGATATTTTCCTCAGCTGGTTTAGGGATTTTGATAGGGAAGATTTAAGATATGTGGTTAGACTTGATTGGGAAAAGTTATATTAGTGGGGCAGTACATAATATCTGCCACATTTGTAAGGATCAGATCAAGAAAATGTTTACCACTAATGGGCTCTTTGACTATTTCATCCAGGTTATTCTTGTTTATGAAATCAAGGAACCTTCAGCTGAACTATAGGTTTCCCAGTTTACTGCCAGGCAGTTAATGTCTTCCAGGATGATTGAGTTTGTGTGCATAAGAAGTGCATCCAGGTTACTTAAGAAGTGGATGTATTTTGTGTGGGGTCAATGAAGCGGTAGTGTAAACAATGTCTCTAGCTGGTTGTCTCACATTCAATAATGTTGATGATCCCATGTGAAAATGTAGCAGTATGTGTTGTGGTATTTAATTTCTACAGAGAGCTTGTCTTGTTTAACCTTGGAAGATTAGAGAAGTTTTTACAGCCCCAGCATATGATCACTTTCCATGTATTTCAGTGGAGTACTGCAGGGGTGCTCACAGACTGTGCTTTTTGTGGAAGTTTGCTTGCATCTTAGTTAAATATTTGCATCTTTCACTGGTGGTTTTGTGATGGGGTAAGTGGTAGCTCATTGTAAACATCAGGCATTTGCTACACTGCCTTAGTATATCAAGTATTATGAGACTGGCAACTGGGGAAGAGAATGTGGCTGATCTTCTGTTTAGTCCAAGAGTGTAGAAATCTGGGGAAATAAGACTTAGTTGTATGTTTGTGGTATAATAGTTAACTAGTCATGTTGCTCTATTAAGGTAGTAGTTAAGTAGTGGTGGTAATCTCCTAAGGTAGTAGTTAACTCGTGGTGGTACTCTACTAAGTTAATAGTTAAGTAGTGAAAGTGGTGATTTCCTATGGTTGCAGCTAACTAGTCATGTTGCTCTATTAAGGTAGCAGTTAAGTGATCTCCTAAAGTCATAGTTAAGTAGTGGAGGTGCTATACTAAGGTAGTAGTTGAGTAGTGTTTGTGATCTTCTAGGGTAGTAGGTAAAAGTGGTTGTGATCTCCTAAGGTAGTAGTTAACTAGTGTAGGTGCTCTACTAAGGTAGTAATTAAGTAGTGGTGGTGATCTCCTAAGGTAGCAGTTAACTAGTGGAGGTGCTGTACTAACACAGTAGTTGAGTAGTGTCTGTGATCTCCTAATGTAGTAGTTAAAAGTGGTTGTGATCTCCTAAGGTAGCAGTTCACTAGTGGAGGTGCTCTACTAAGGTATTAGTTAAGTAGTGGTGGTGATCTCATAAGATAGTACTTAACTAGTGGAGGTGGTCTACTAAGGTGATAGTTAAAAGGTGGTAGTGATCTCCTAAGGTAGTAGTTTGGTAGTCGTGGTGATCTCATAACATAGTAGTTAACTAGTGGAGGGACTCTACTAAGGTGACAGTTACATAGTGGTGGTGATCTCCTCAGGTAGCAGTTAACTTGTGGAGGCACTCTACTAAGGTAGTAGTTATGCAGTGGTGGTGATCTCCTAAGGTAGCAGTTAACTACTGGAGGTGCTCAGCTAACACAGAAGCAGCTTACAGTAAGTGAACATTGTCCTAAATAATGAGGTAGTGCCTGTCTGCTAATGGGTATTGCTCTGCCTAGGCTTTCTAGGAGTAAATGCCAGTCGAAGTGCCTACATCTATTGAGGGCAGGTTTGTGTGGTTCTGCACACAGTGTAGCTCAGAGCAAAATAGCTGAGCTAATAATTTAAACAAATTAATAAAAAAAAGCTTCTGAACAGTTTTTGTCCCCAGCTTATAGCTTTCCAGAAATAGCAGCTGCTTTTCCTTTCTCACTCTGTATATTTACTACTATCTTTCAGACTATCCACACACTCCGGCTAAAACTTTGCTGTATTAGTTACTAAGTTATAAATACAAGAAATAGGGAAACAACATAATAATGATTGAATCCAATCAGGTGACTGTACAACATAACACTTCAATTATAACAAAGAAAATAAAATAAGTAATCAAGTCTTGTTTAAATGCTAGCAGATTTCTCGCATGGAAGCAACACAGCAATTAATGAATTCATTCAGGTGATTGTACAAAAACAATGCTTCAGTTTCAGCAAGGGAAATTAAATGAGTAAAACCTGTTGAAGTAACACTTGTTAGATGTTACATTGACTTATCTATGCAATCATCCCTCTGAAGAAGGTATTATAATTATCTAATTTATAGGTAAGACTTTATTCTGTATTAAGCTCTAGCCAGGGATCTTGGGTAGCTGGAGATAAGGCTTTTCTGTGCAAATCATGTCCATTCCATTGCCTTTTCTTTTATTTTGTTTGCTAACCTCTGTATATTTTTCTCAGTATTTGCACTGTTTTCTTATTTATGTAAAATGTGCTTATTAATCTTTATGCTTTTGTGGTAGTTATTTATTTATTTATTATATTTATGCACTGCTATTTATCTGAGAAGAGATTAAAAATTATCTACATTGTTTGTTAACGGGATGTGTGACACACTTCTCACATTAAACTGCTTAATGGCCTACCACCAGTGAAAGATAATATCAACTGGTGTATTTCAGTTTTGGCTTGATTTAAGTGTAGCAAGTAACTGGAAGTCTTTGGTTTTTCCAGGGTGGTAGCAGTATTTCAATGTCAGAGAGGAGGCTGTGGAGAATTCCAGAATTATGCTGGCCTTCCTGGGAGCTGTGTGTGAGAGTGTGTGAGTGTGCGTGTATGTCCATGTGTATATGCATGTATCTATTGTGTATATGAAACTAATACCTTGTGGGAAATGGAATAATTGTGTATAAAGAGGAAATGGAGTACAGTTGTTCACAGAGAGAGTACTGAGACAGGGGTCTGAGAATGCTTCGACAAAGACCCAGCTCTGTAAGTGGTCTGTGTGCATCTCGGTCTGGGTGTGGATGTCTGAAGCCCATACTAAGGACAGCAGGGAATATTCCCTTTATGCTCTTGGGGCCAGATTGCACTTTGTATATTTATTTATTGAAAGAGACTTGTGTGCATTTTCTTGCTACTAATTCACATTTGGCTGGCACTGGTGGGATTGAAACCCACACTGGTGCCAGCCATCTTGATTTCAGTGGGTAACGTCATGTGATTTGAGTGTCACATTTGTGACAGTAGTGCATTTGTACCATTACATTTAGGAGCAGTAGTCCCAGCCCACAATCCCAGTGAGCAACAGTAAAAACTGCAGACTCTGAGCAGTTTAATATAGCTAATGTAACCTGACACAAATTCCTTTCTGAAATAATGTTTGAGTTGAACAGAAAAAAATGGCAAGAACTTCAACATCTAACACAGGGAAAGAAATACTTATGAATCTCTGCACAAGACATCTAGGTGATGCTATAGGGAGAATAAATGAACTTGAGGTGAGGGTAACTGCACTGTAGAGTGGAGTTTTCCTTTAAGTTTAAGACTGAGTATTACATACTATGTATACACAAGGTGAGAGGAGGAGGTCCAACACAGAATAGTCAACACAAGGTGTAACATTTGCAGAATTAAATAATAAGCAGTAGGTAAAGAATTCTACAGTTTGCACAGACAATTACAATCAGTACAATTAATCAATAGTCAACACAAGGTCTAACATTTGTAGAATTAAATAATAAGCAGTAGGTAAAGAATTCTACAGTTTGCACAGACAATTACAATCAGTACAATTAATCAAATGCCTATGGTTGCTACAAACACAGACTCACAACATATGAGATGGCTGTAGTAGGGAGGAGGAGAAGGAGAGGTGAGGTAGTATAAAAGTCCGTAGGGAGGAAGAGGAGGCAGTGCTAGCATCCCAGTAGAGGGAAGGAGTGAAGGTTTAATTAAGAAAGCAGTTCCATTCTGAGTGTCCATGAACGTAGTGGACAGGAGGGTTGATATGAATGCAGGTAAGGAGGAGCTTATCCCTACTGCTGTCCTTATCCTCACATGCAGTTTTAGGTCTTAGCTTGTACAGTACTCTGGGACATTCATTTGGACAGTAATTAAGAAGTATTGGGCTGAGTCATTGTTCTCTGGTAGTTACATCCCTCCACATGAGCTACCTCAGGATTAACATAATGCAGTTCTACTAATGCGCAATGGCATACCTCCCGAGTATAACCTGCTCGGGCAAACATCCGCTCACTTGGTCTTATAGCTTGAAATTGATGGTCATGCGGCTGCATTTCCTCTGTTCAAGTAATTCATTAGCCAGACAAGGCGTTCAGTTCTTCAGCTGGTAAGTAAATGAAAGATCTTTTTCAACTCTTTAGTGTTGTGCTAACAAATATTTTTACAATCCTTTATCAAAAAAAAAAAAAAACATTGGAACAAAGAGTTCCCCACAAAAGTCTGTTAATAATTGTCTTAGTGGTAGAGGGATTTCACATAAAGATTTTTTATTCTCTGGTGCTTCACCACCTACCTGTTAAAAAGAGAAATTTAAGGAATGGGTAGTGAAAATTACTCAAGACTTATTAGGGAAGATTGCAATTTCTTCACACATTATAGCTACTGACTAGGATAAAATGAAAGTGGAATTTAAAAATGGGGTAGAAATAAAAGAAAAAGCTATATAGCTGAGAAGTAACAAGAATTATTTAGAGCTGCTGACAAAGGTTAATGTGTTGCAGAATAAGGGGAATCTCACAGAACAAGAAGAGGAGCAACTGCAAGTGCTAAAGAGAAAATAAGGGATTACCTCGGTAATATGCATGAGTTTAGAAAGACTGCTATTAAGCAACTGTTTTTGATAATAACTCCAGTGCACAAAAACATTTAGCAGAAAGACGTAGGCAACAGAACCTAGAAAGGGTTGTTGACAAACTTAGGGAGCCTATAAAAAGAAAAATAACTAGAAATCCTGAGGAGGTGTTAGAGATATTTCAGAAATGTTATGAAAATTTGTATAAAGCAGAGAAATGTGGAAATCAAGAAAGAGTATAAATGGAAATATTTATGGCAGACTTAGGTATGCCAAGGTTAGAGACAGATGAGGCTCAACAATTAAAAGTTGAGATAGGTGGAGCTGAATTAAAAACAGTCACATATAATCAATCAGCAGGAAAGTCTCCAGGAATAGATGGCATTTCTGGGGATTTTGAAAGGAGGGGAAGCAACAACATCCTGGAAGAAATCCGTGGTGGTTATAATAGCTAAAGATGGTAAAGATCCATCACAGCCAGCTTCATATAGGTCCATTTAATTTTAAACTATGATTATAAAGTGCTTATGTCTACAATAACTAAAAGAATGGCAAAGGTATTGCCAAAATTGATAGATATGGATCAATGTGGTTTTACGGAGGGGAGGTAAGGAGGCAAACGTTTGACAACATTAATAGAACCACAATGATCCAGAGGGAAGCAGAATGTAAGAAAATACTGCTCTTGTTGGTGAGTCTTGATGCAGGCAAAGCATTCAACAGAATAAGTTGGGATTTTATGAGTAGGACAATGGAAGCATTTGCATTTCCTGATAAAATAGTAAGGTTAATTAAAACGATATATTAGGGAATCAAGGCAAAATGAAAGTGGGAGGAATTCTCTATGATAAATTGTATCTGAACAGAGGAATGAGGCAGGGGTGTCCTCTTTCCCCTTTGTTATTTGCTTTATATTTAGAGACACTGGCAAAGAAAATAAGGGACTCACAAATTCAAAGATATAATTGGTATGGTAAACAAGAAAAGTTGGCTGTATGTGCAAGTTATATTATTTTGTACCTGATAAAACCAGAAAATGACATTTCAGTGTTCTAGAACAGTTTGAGACAATTTCAAGTCTTTTCATGATGTAAAATGAATGAAGATAAAACAAAGGCAATAACTGTAAATTATGTATCTACACAAGAATTGGTTCAGCAATACCCACATTATGGGGACAAAATAAAATGGAAGTATTTAGGAGTATGGATTAAAAAGGATTCTATATATGGCAGCTAAGGATATGTGGGAAGAGAGTAAACAAGAGATAATACAAAAACTGAGAAACTGGAAACTCTTATTTATGAATATGGATGGCAAGATACAATCAGTGAAACAGTTTTTAGTCCGTTTAGTTTCATATACAGGTCAGACATATTTTTATCAACCAGAGGAAAAGATGTGGACAATGATTAATAAACAGTTGAAGGAATTTATCTGGGAAAGGTGGGGGCAAGGGTCAAGTGGGATAAACTGATCCTTCCAATAGAACAAGGTGGTTTAGGATTACGTCGTCTGAAGGGTTATTTTACAGCTACACAGTTAAGGCTCATACTCATAGAATAAGCATGAAGCTATAATTCAAAGTGGAAAGGCATGATTAAGAAGCTGCGGGAAATTCAAGAAATAGAGAGAGAGAGTGGGATTTTGGATACACATTCTCAAGAATAACAACAGCCATACAGAATATTATATTCATAAAGTAGCAGAAAGTATTCCAAGAACTAAGCCAATATAAAAATGGAGAAAGGAGATTTTGCAAATAGGGATAATTGCAAGTAGGGATACAGAGAATAGGCAAGAAAGGATTGGATTTACTGGAGAAAAATGGCAAAGGAACCAAAGTATTGGGAGCAAATAATCAAAGAGGAAAAGGCACAGAATGAGATGATGCCAGGAAGACATTTGGATTGCAAGCTAGAGACTGCCTTCCCTACCAGGGATTGATATCAGAGAGGACTCCAAAGTGAAAGAACTGCTCTGGTAGAGTTTTTAGTTGAATCTAGAGCAGAAGCTACTGTTACAAAAGGGATAGTTAGCAGGGTATATAAAATGAAACACTGCACAGTAACTATAGGAATCAATCAGAGGAGATATAAAAAGATTGATAGGAGTGATTGGCTAAGCAATTCACAAGGAAACAATAGGAAGACATAGGTATGGCTCCTAAATAGGTATTTTTATATCCCAAGCAGATTACAAATAATTTTTCTCAGGTAGATGGCAAATGTTTCAGGTGTGATTGTGAAGAACACAGAACATATGTTTTGGGAGTGTAATGATCTGGCAGACTTTAAAAATTCCTGCAGAGTACTCTGAAAGAAATATTTGGTGAGGAAATAGGTGCAACTAAAAAAAAGATTATTTTTGAGCTGGGATAAAGGATCTGAATTGCCTAAACATAGTACACCCTTGTTAAATTTAATTTTGGTGTCTGCCAAAAAGCGAATGACAGAAAATAGAAATCAAAGTCTAAACAAACTGCAGTTGAAGTACTGAATATTGTAACAGAGATAAAAGAACTGGAAGTGGGATCGTTAGAAAAGGGTAAGATAATTTTACATAGACAAAAATGGAAACTGTGGGAACAATACATGCAGAATAATGTTTTGGAGTAGTGAGGTTTAAGGGAAGGCAGTTATTGAAAAATGTATGTAATGGTGGATTGGTGATAGTTATTCCAAAGAATACACGTGATGTATAATGTTTGTAACTGGGAACATGTTAATATGGTTTGTTTTCTTTGATATAAATGCATGTCTGCCTATGTTTCAACTATATCTGCCTGTGTTTAAACTATGTTTAACTGATCATTCATAAAGGTGTTTATATGTATGTATATTTATATGGATTTACGCCATTATATCAAAATGCCATACATCAAAACTCATTTCATCTACACCAATTCAACAAAACCTCACAATATCAAAACCTTATTTGAACCTTCCTTCCAAATGTAGTACAATGCTGTATAAAGCAACAAAACTACAGTCTAAATGCAACATTTCCTTTCCCTGGAGTGCACTTTCATCCCTACAGTGTGATCCTCATACCTCCACATATAAAAAAAAAACATATCTTAACAGTTTCTGCTCCTCTGTGGCATAGCTATCCTAGATGTCACAAAATATGCCAGAATATACCAAAACTTGTTAAGTTCATTGCTGCAAAGCTTTTGGGCTAACCACTAAAGGGTGGTTAGCCCAAAAGCTTTGCAGCAATAAACTTCACTTGTTTTGGTGTATTTTGGCATATTTTGATACATCTTGGATTCTTTTATTATGGTATTGGCTTTTGTTTTACTGCATATCTATCCTAGTCAGTTTTGTCAATGCACACAGTGTTTAGGTTGAATGAACACCCTTGACACTTTCTATTGGAATCTGTCTCCCTTACTGTTACATCATTTTGCTTACCACAGATGAACGTTTCAAGCCAAGGGAAACACAAGGCACGTTTTTATTTCATATCCACTGGAAACATAAAGTTATTCTAGCTAAAAATTTACAGGTGTGTTTTTTTTTTTTTTTTACTCTTTAATACCACTTATACCTGCATTTTCCCTCCTCCTTCAGGGTCATAAATCTATTAAGCCTCTTGTAATATGAAGGTAAATAATTCTCCTAATGATTGACAGTGACTTCACAAATTAGCTGAACCATGCAAGATGAGAATTATGATACTCTCTCTGACTCAGAGAAAGAAAGAGCTAGGAAGATGTGATCTCAATTTCATAAAATTTCACTTAAAAAGTGTGATCTTATTTTTCCAGGATTTGTTTATATATTAGATAGTAGACATTTTGTAAGCAAATACTTTAGAGTTATTACACTAATCATTAACACTTTTACTGAGGATTCTCAAACTAAATGGTGTTTCTTACTGATTCCATTTGAAGGAAAAGCTATTATGATCTGACAGCAGATACTTGGACACTGTAGTCTTACCAGCTGTGCTGTCACAGTGCATTATAGAGAAAAGTAGCTTTTCAAAAAAGCAAGATCACATCAGGATGTCTGCCCCATGAGGCAATCAAGGTTGGGAAAATAGATTAAGTAATTACTTATTATGTTCCAGGCAGACTTGGATTGTGAAGAACTTCATGACAATATAAAAACATATATTTTTCACATTCTGCTTAAAGTAGTCCTTTAGCTATTCATGTTATTGCTGCATTGTATTCCTGCCATATAGTTAGTATTACTAAAAAGTGTTTTGAACCGTTTAAGTTGTTGCTTTTTTTCTGTCCAGATATAACAGAAAAGAAGATAGAGAATGTCTGAGACCATATGAACTATATCCAGATAGTTAGCTCACTATGTCATTTATGCTTTTTACAAGTACAACAAAATGAAGAACTTGTTAAGGTGCATTTCACCCACAAGATAGACTGTACAAAGGCTGCTGTCACATGTGCTGCATGTTATAACACATTCTATAAGCTAAATCATGGACAGATGTATACATATTTACTAAATATTGCAAGCTGGGTATTTTATATAGAGGAATGGCAGGCTTTGGCACAGCTGTGCTACCCAGAATCATGCTTATTTTCATGTCCTGGGATTAACGTGTTGGCAGTTGATATAATGGCTAAGGTCTTCTCCCATTCACAAGGTGCAAGGTTCAATTCTGACCTCTGGCCAATACCTGGGTGGAGACTACATGTTCTCCTGGGATTTCTATGGTTTCCTGTCACCTCCAAAAAAATAATGAAGTGTTTCCACCTCAAACTCATCCAAGAATGGAGCTGTGGCAGCAGCACAGACTCTAGATGGTGCCTTCTACCATGGTGGCAGTTGAGAAAATAGTTAAGGTCCTTTCCTCCCATTCTCAAAATATAATGTTTGATTCTGACCTCTGGCCAATACCTGTATGGAATTTGTATGTTCTCCTGGGTTTTTGTGGGGGTTGTCTCACCTCCAAAATACATGCTGAGTGTTTCTACCTCAAAATTATCTGATAATGGAGTTGTGGGCAGCAGCATATACTCTAGATGGTGCTTATCTGGGCAACTGCTTTCAGCATCTACTGTGGTGCACAGGATCCTCAAGATATGAGAATACAGACCACAGACTGCACACCATGTCAGGGCTAGCCACTTAACCATGGAAAAAAAGTTGCTCTGGTTCACTACTGTCACCAGATAGGCATGAGTATTTGCATGTAATAAGTGGGTTGAGGACCTGACTTATGCCAGGGACCTGTGCTAATGGTGGGTGGATTTTATGTGCCCCTATTGGTCAGTGTGTGCTTGCCATAAAGACCAGAAGCACTTGGTTAATAATCTGCTGGCTGGTCAATGTCCAGCTGTCCCGACTGGGTTACTTAGAATAGCCCTTTTGAGTAAATGCTTGACAAAAAAGCAACCAACCTGTCAAACATGAACCAAGAATTGTTGTACTCGATGTAGGATCACTGACAGGATGCAGCTTGGAGGTGGTGGACGTCCTATGTATCCAAGAGACAAGATGGAAGGGGAATGCATAAAAGCCAATTGGCTTGGGGTCCAGAGTCTGCTACACAGGAGGAAGGCAAACTAAAAATTGTGTGAGAATTGTAGTGAGGGAAAGGCTTCAAAAGACAGTGAGGAATGTCATCAGAATTAGTGACAAGCTCTTGGCAATCACACTCCAGTATACGAACAGGGCATTATCCATAATCCCAGTCTATGCCCCACAGTACGTTTGTGAAGAAAAGCATGCCTTCACACAACAGTTGCATGATCTAATAGACAAAGCAAGACAACATGAATCAGTGTTGATAATGGATGACCTGAATGCACATGTCTGGCCAGGCAAACAGGATACAAGGACTGCCTAGGTCTACATGGGTGGGGCAACAGGAATAAAGAAGGACAGTACATTATAGACCTCTGTCTGGCAAATGGTGTGATGCTGGACAACCTATGGTTTAGCAAGAGAGACAGACATAAGATCACATACAAAAATGGCCATCATGCAACTCAGGTAGATGTCCTGTTAGTAAGGAAAGGACACTGGAGTAGAACATGTAATAGCAAAGTCATCCCCAGGGAAACAGTTGGCCCACAGCATAAACCATTGGGTGCCACAATCATCTGCAAGCAGTGGTCAGAGAAGGGTCTACAGTCAACAGAGACTAGGCTGAAGACTTGGAAGTTTACTGCAGTAAAAGCACAACAGCTTAATAAACTACTCAGGGTACTAGCACTTCCGGAAAGAGAGGAAACATGTGGAGTTGAAGAAAAATGGCAGCACCTCAAAACAGCATGTGTGAGGAGTACAGAACTGCTATGTGGCCAAACCAGGTATGGAAATAAGATGCATATGGAAAGTTGGTGGTGGAATGCAGAATCCAGAAAATCATCAAAAGGAAGATGGAGTGCAAGAAAAAGTGGGAGATAGAAAAGATAGACTAGGCTAAGAAAGAATACTGGTTGGCTAACAAAGATGCTCAAAGAGGATTTACAATAGCAAAGAACAAGGCATCAGAATCACTCTACCAGCTTCTGGGAAAAGACCCAGTAGGTGGCACAAAGAAACTATATCAGGGTGCAAGGCAAAGATAGAAAGATAAAGAAGATAGACCCCTTCGTAAGGGATGCCTGCAACAACCTACTCACCAATCCACAAGACATCAAAGACAGATGGAAGGAGTACTTTCAGCAGCTTGTGAATGATGAAAACCTCACAGAAGCTGTACTGCCCAAGACACTGCTAACAATGAAAGAAGAAGAGGGGCTCACCTTAAAAGAAGCAAAAACAGCACTAAGGAAAATGAAATCGACTGCCAAGATTTGCTGTACATTGAGTAACAGCTTAATTCTAGCTCTCTTGGTGTGAAAACAGAAACTCAGAGAAGGCCAGTAGACTTTTGTATTTATGGGTAAATTTCAGTAACTGACTAGTAAGTGTACTTTCTGGATGCCAGGAAAAAAGAAATGCAAAACATCTGGAAAAAATCAGCTACAAAAAGTGAGAAAGAAACACTGGATGGGGAAATAAATATAATAATAAATAGGTTCATAGGTTAGTACTAGGCTAACTGCCCTTGCGAGCCATTGTAAGCCTAGCCCATTATCCCTTGTGAGACTCAAGCCCTGCACCTTGTGTTTGTAAGGCAAACACCTTAACCATTAGGCCACCCCCCCCCCACTTAAATAGGTCCATAGGTTCAAAGTTCTGCAGGTATTTAGCAAAAAGCAATGCAACCTCCAGACATGACTTCCAGTAACCTATATGAAGATATAAGATAAATACACACAGACCTGGTTATAATAAATGAAACACTGATGCAGTATATCAACACAAACAAGAAAAGGCTGGAAAAAATGGAAGAAGCTTTAAACAGATATTCAGATGAGGTGATAAAGCTGCAAAAATCAGAGGTTGAAATGAAGAAAAGGCTGGCTTAATATGAAACTGCTCAGGAAAAGATGTTTCAAAAAATAACAAATTTAGAGGACAAAGCATGTAGGGAAAACCTGAGATTTTTAGCTATACCAGAGAAGCTGGAAGGAACATTCTGTGTTAATTTTATGAAAGCACAAATAAGCAACTGGACTGGTATCCCACAGCAGGGAGACATTAGTTGAAAGGGCACATTGTGTGTATGCTCCAAACCTAGCTATGAGAAAGCAACCTAGACTTTTAATAGTAAAGATGCAATCTTACCAGCAGAAGGAGTTGATTCTGACAAAATTCTGGCAGAAGGACAAAATACTAAAAGTGGGAGACAGAAGAGTGTTTGTGGAGAATGATTGCTTATTGTTCTCTAGGCAGAAGAGCAGTAAATTCATTCCACTATTCAAGGAATGTTGAGATGCAGGTGTGAGATTCAAACTGCTGTACCCAGCTGTCTTCAACATATTCTTCCCTAGAGGGACAAAAATCATTTTTGATAAAGTACATACTAAGGAGGAAATGCAAAAGTTTGTCCAACAAAAAGTGAGCTGTGAAAAAGAAGGAGATATTGCTTCTTGTTCTTCTGGTAATAAAGACCACAGAGAGACTGTATCGGTGAAACCTTTTCCAATGTTTCAAAGAAAAATGTTGGAAAGAAAGAAGTAGCATGAGAGTTGTCTAGAAGAATCAAGAGTACATCAGAAATGAGGCATATACAGGATTTGGGAGATGGAGATGAATAGTAATAAAACCAGTAGTGTAAAGTGGGATTACAATGCAATAATTATATTTGTGAAATATGTCAGAATAAGAAAATCTGGAAATATTGAACTTTTTCAGAATTTGTTGGACTTGTGTGGGGCTCTAAATATATGCCTTACTTCATGTCATTAATCTTCAGAAAAATGCTTTGGAGAGGGGAAGAGAGGGAAGAACGTTAACTGTAAGTAAAGAAAACATTTACTTTTCCTTAATAGTACTATTTTTGAGGTGTATGCTATAACATAAAGTTTTCTCAGTTATTTTCAAATGCAATTGGGACTGCAAATAGGTGCTGCTGTTCTTTTTTCCCCTTTCTTTCTCCCTTCTTTCTTCTTGTTCAGTTTCAAGAAATGTAGGCGCTGCAATGTTAAACAAATAGCTAAAACAGTATGACAAAAGAAAAAATTATGTTTTTTTCTCATTCTTGCATGGGGTAATGAATGGATTAAGGGCCTTAGATTGATTTAATAACAAGTTTTAAGAGAAAGCAAGTAAATGAAAAAGAATATTGAATATTATAAGGCTTTTTTCTAGCAAATGAATGTATGCTTAGTAGCAATTCTGTACCTGGCTCACATGCCTCCATGGAAATAATCTGATAAAGAGAAATTATCTGGTTCTCATGTCTCCATGGAAATGATATGATAAAGAGAAATTGATTACAATCTGGTGGAGAGTGATTAGCTAGGAAAGAAAAAAGAGAAAAGATAATCTGGCGAGAAGATAATGTTTCCTGAAAGCATTCAGGGGTTTTCCCAGCTGGGAGAGCTATAAAGATAGATAAAGATAAACCAAAAACAACACTTAGTAGAAGCACATGCTGCACCATGCATCTTAGCATGGATAACCTTTCTTTTATGTTAACTCAAGTGTGTAAGTGTTGCTATCAGTTTGGACCCTATAAGGAGGGTAAAACTTCAGTATTTGAAGATGTACATAGTTGTATATGTTAGCATTAAATTAATAGGTTTTACTTGGTATTAGAGTTGTTTATGTTTTGTTTGAGGGTTTTCAATAAAACAAAAGGTTTTGTAGATGTGACATAAGTTCAAATGAATATGACAAGAAAAAAATATATAAAAGTTCAACCTGCCAAACAGTGTATGCATGTAAAACAAAAGCTGGAACTAGACATTTAACAAAAAAGTTGTTATACATAAAAGCTGGAAATAATAACTTTTTAATGCAATGATGCTTTCTGTAATGTCTTTATATGTCAATGATCTCACAGATAAATTCAAAAAAGAAAGAATAGCGAACTAAATTAAAAAACGTAGAGTGCAAATAGTTATGTTACAGGAGACACACTTTGAAAAAACTGAACATGTGAATTTGTTTAAGAAAGGTTTTCAAGATGGTTATTCAGCAGAATATCTGGGATAAAACAAAAGAGAAGTACTTATATTAATTGCAAGAGGAGCTCCAACAGTGATAAAAGAGGATAAAAAAGATAATGATGGCAGATTTGTAGTGCTAAGGGTCTACTGGCAAAGGAAGAGGACTACACTGGCATGTATTTATATTCCACCTACAACTGCTATAATGGAGCTTAAGATATTTCTGGGAGAAATAATCAGTTTTCAGCAAGGAATATTACTTATAGGTGGGGACTTAAATTTGATTTGCAGAAGTGAAGATGTGTCAGGGCTTAGAAGGGAAAGCATAACAAAGGAGGGTAGATTTTTGAAGAAATTTATGAAAATATTTGGCATGGAAGATGTGAATTCAGTACTAGGAGTTCAGAGTGATTTTACATATTATTCCCCAAGATACAAAAACGGGGCTAGGCTAGACAGCATTTACATTTCACAGGAACATGTGCATTTAATTGAAGGTCTTGCTTCACACCTAATAACTATTTCAGATCATGCACCAATAATAGTTAAAATAAAAACAGCGAGTAATGAAATAAAAATGAGACACTGGTGATATCCCACCTATCTGTTGAGAAGAGAGGAATTTAAGGAAAGGGTATTGGAGATTATTCAGGAGCTATTCAAGAAGATAGACATTACTTCTGAAAATATAGCTAGCGAGTGGGATGAAATTAAGGTGGAGTTTCAAAATAGGGTGGAAATAAAAGAAAGGGAGCTATGGTTAACAAGTAAACAAGAATTATTTAGAGGGACTGACAAATGCTAAATTATTGCAGAACAGGGGGAATCTCACAGAACAAGAAGAGGATCAACTGCAGAATGCTATGCAGAAAATAAGGGATTACCTCAGTATTATACATGAGTTTAAAAAGATTGCTGTTAAGCAACTGTTTTTTGATAATAACACTAGTGCACAAAAATGTTTAGCACAATGACTCAGGCAACTAAAGGTAGAAAGGGCTGTTGCCAAGCTTAGGGAACCTATAACAAGGAAGGTAACAAGAGATCCTGTAGAGGTATTAGAAATATTTCAGAAATTGTATGGAAGTCTGTATAAAGCAGTGAAATATGGAAATCAAGAAAAGATACAAATGAAAATGTTTATGGAAAAATTAAATATGCCAAGGTTAGAGGCAGATGAGGCTCAATTACTAACAGTTAGGATAGGAAGAGATGAGATAAAAATTGTGATGTATAACTAATCTACAAGAATGTCCCTAGGAATAGATAGCATTCCTGAAGAAGTTTGGAAGCTAGGAGGTAAAAAACTGATAAAGATCTGGAAAGTTTTGTTCAACAGTATTTTAAGAGGAGAAGAAGTACCAACATCCTGTAAGAAAGCAGTGATAGCTGTAATACCTAAAGAGGGTAAAGATCCATTAAATCCAGCTTCATACTAAACCATGATTATAAAGTGTTCATGTCTATAATGGCTAAACGAATGGCAAAAGTAATGCCAAAATTGATAGATATGGATCAATGTGGTTTTGTGGAAGGGAGGCAAACATTTGGTAATATTAACAGAACATTGATTGTAGATCAGTATGTATGCATACCTTTAAGAAGCTTTCCATGGGCTTGCACAAGTGTATAAATACTGAGCACGTGTGAGTCTGACTGCCATTTTGTAGTGAGCTGTTGAGATGTAAGCATGCATGTTTTGTAATGGTCTGTCAGTTAATCAGTTCATTTATATTTTATGTTGCTGCTATCCATCCTAATGTGTTTCTATATAATAAAGCATATAAACAAACTACCCCACCTGTTCGTCTTGAATCATAACATAGAACGAGCAACATGGTGTAAGAATGGGATCCAGAATCAAGACCAAGAGGCACTCGGTTAATGTTGGAGGAATATAGAGGAATGGATCAACCATACTGCTCAGACAACTCGCAATACATGTCAGAAATGAATTCCAGGTACTAAAACTTGCTTAAATGATTTCTTACTCAAAGAATATAAAACAAAGCTCTCAGATCACTCAAAATTAATTTCTAATTAAATGAAATGTCCGAAACTGCGACATACCGATAGAAATATTCGAAATAGTCATGAAAATGTTTGAAATAATGTTTGAATCGCATAAAATAAGGAAAACAACCATATTCTTTCACTATGTGCTATTTTTTCACATTAATTAAAGCTATTCAAGATATCTGAAGTGTATTGTGTTCGCAGGTTTTTGCAGTATTACAGTACAGTTATTTCAGAAAATACAGCCATTTCAAAGCATATTTTGCAAAGTACAGTATTTTGAAGAGTCTATTGTGCATTTGAATGTTATTACAAGTACCTGGTGTGTGTGTATGTTCATATATAATTACAAGGACCATATTTGCAGTGTGTTTAAGCATACATTGTTGGCATGGCAGAAGGCTTTCGGAAAACCAGCTCTACTTGTCTTTGATAATGATACTGCAGAGAATTGGAGAGTGTTTGAGCAAGAGTACAATATTTTCACACAAGCTGCATTTTCTGACAAAGATGCACATACAAAGGCATTTATTCTGCTTAGTTTAGCTGGTTTAGAAGCCATAGAAATAGATGGTTAATTTGTGTATGCACCTGCTGTGTTTGCAGGGGGGGGGACCGTCACATAGTGGTACTGGCTGAATCAAGAGAAGACCCTGAGTGCTTAAGACATAAATTTAGAGAAATGTATAACCTCAGATGAATATTACAGTGGAAAGGTACTTATTTTGCACAATGGATCAAATGCCTAGTGAAACTTTTGCAGCATATATAACTGATTTGAGAAACAAAACTAAAATGTGCAGATATGGTGATTTAAGGGATAAGCTGATAAAGGACAGACTTGTGTGTGGTATTAAAGATGATGTAAAATGATTTTGCTTCATGACAGTGATTTAACTTTGAATAAGGCCATTGAGATTTTTCAGCTATATGAGCTTACAGAAAAGCTCGCAAATATGCTTACAAGTGAGAAATGCATGCTTCCAGTGTCTTCTAAAGCTAATGTTGATAGTATGCAGTGTGTGGTTAAAAGAAACAGGCCCAAGCACATGACAGCAACTGTGAACCCTGTAACAGTCCCTGGGAAACCCCATAGCTTTCTAGCAAATTCCAGAGCATATGCAGTCTCAGTGACGCACAAGGGTGAGCCAGCAAACTCAAAGCATGTGCCCTCACCTAGCCTCATAGTCAACTGTTGTAACTGTGGTGGCAATCGTGTCTAAAAGCGAAAAGTTCTTAGCTTTTGGTCAGCAATGCCACAGATGTAAAAAATAGAATCATTTCCAAAGATTTTGTAAATCAAAAAAGGCTCATTCTTTTATTAAAAGAGAACATTCAAGGAGACAAGTTGATCAATTAGAAAGCTGTGACCCTGCCTTTTATGTTGATGGTGTGTCTGTGCTTAATGAAACAGTCAGTGCATTAGATTTGAGGGCAAAGAATGAAGTATTTTGTACTGTTCAGATAAATGAGAGACGCACAGAGCTCAAAGTTGACATAGGTTCAAAGTGCAATGTTATGTCAGCAGAAACATTTCCTAGAGTTTGTGCTGGTGAGAAGCTTGATTTGACAAAGTGTGCAAAGCTTGTTGCTTATAGTGGTGAAGAAATTCAAACTGAAGGTTCAGTAGTGCTTTCATGTTACTCTGATGGGAACAGCTATTACTTACAATTTTACGCAGTCAAAAGGCATGTGCAGTCATTATTAGTCCTCAGAGAGTTTGAAAATGGGACTGCTTTCATTTAATAAGGAAGTCCACCATGTAAGCTTAAAAGACCACTGTCCTAATTTTCACCCAGTCTATTTTCTCTACCTATGCTGATCTTTTCAAAGACAAACAAGGGAAACTCCCATGAAGTTAGACCCTGAAGTCAGCCTAGTTGTCAGACCAGCCCAAAAAGTTTCAGTAGTTATGCAGAACAGAGTCAAAGCCGAGCTAGATAAAATGGTGCAACAAGGCGTGATTCGTCCAGTTGATGAAACAACTGAATGGGTCTCTTCCATGGTGGCAGCTCATAAGAAAAGCTCAGATGATATCAGAATATGTACTAATCAAAGAGATTTGAACAAAGAACTGAAAAGACCTCATCATCCAATGTGTACAGTCAAAGAAGTCACTACTCATGCCAAATGCCAGTTTTTTCTGTATTGGATGCAAAGAATTCATTTTGGCAAATTTTGCTTGACCAAAAATCCTCATTGCTAACCACTTTCAGTACTCCTTTTGGCAAGTACAGATTTTTGAGAATGCCATTTGGGATTAATTCTACCAGTGAAGTCTTCCAGCGTGCCATGGAACAATTTTTTTTCTGGTTATCCATGTGCTATTATAATAGATGATATACTAGTAGGAGGTAATGGTGAAGCAGAACATGACAGAAACCTCAAGAAAGTTCTAGAAAGAGCATGTGAAGTGAATCTTAAGCTGAATCCTCAGAAGTGCAAATTCAGGCTATGAGAGCTTACTTATGTTGCTCATTTGTTTACCAGTTCAAGCTTATAAGCTTCAAACTTGAAACCAGAACCTTCCAAGCAAACAGCAATTCTTGAGATGCCAGCTCCAGACAATGTTCAAGCCTTACAACATTTTCTTGGCATGGTTAATTATCTAGGCATGTTTATTCCAGATGAGCCAACTTTCAGCACCACACAGAGAGGTGACATGCAAAGATGCATCTTGGTCCTGGTAAGAACAACACCAGAGAGCATTTGATGCCCTGAAACAGAGAATTGCCAGTCCAGCAACTCTCAGATACTATGATGTTCACAAACCCATTACTCTTTCTTGTGATGCTTTGAAATTTGACCTTGTTGCAGTCATTCTTCAAGAGGGTAGACTAGTAGCCTATGCATCCAGAACTCTAACTCAAACCAAGATGCAGTATACTCAGATTGAGAAAGAACTCTTGGCAATTGTGTTTGCATGTTTGCAGTTCCGTGATTATATTTATGGCAGCCTAATTCAAATTGAAACTGAGAGCCAACCTCTAGTCACTGTTTTGAGAAAGCCTATGCATACAGCTCCTGCCAGATTGCATGTTGAAGCTGCAAAAGTATAATTTTAATCTTGTCTACACAAAAGGCAGACTTCTTTATCTTGCTAATCCTTTATCCAGATCGCCCAGAAATACCACTGAATAACATGAACATGAGAAACTTTATTTTGAAGTCATGGAAATGAAAAATATTTCTTCCACATGTCTTGATGAGCTTAGAAGTCATACAGCCACAGATCCAGTTCTTCAGAAGCTCAACCGCTTTATCAGTTGAGGATGGCCTTCAAAGCAATCTTGCTTACCTCATGGCCTGCAACCTTATTTTCCTTACAGAGATGAGATTTTGTCTGGTGATGGTATAATCATGAAAGGTCCAAATGTGATTGTTCCAACATCCTTGAAACCAGAATATATTACTATTTTGCATTGTGACCATCCAGGAACCGATTCTACCAAAAGAAGGGTGAGAGAACTAGTATTTTGGGCTTCTATGTCAAGGGACATTGCGAGAGTACTTTCATCATGTTCTGTATGTAATAGTACTGAGCCACATCCACAGAGAGAACCAGATTCCTGAACTACCTTGGTCAACAGTAGCTACAGATATTTTCAAGCGGAATGGTCAACATTACTTGGTGTGAGTAGACTGCTATTCAAATTGGTTTGAGATTGACCTACTTCCTAATCTAGCATACAATACTCTCATAACTAAGATGAAGCATCATTTTACAGTCCATGGTAGTCCGCACAGAGTTATTTCAACAATGGTATACAGTTTACAAGCCAGCAGTTCAAGAGATTTGCTGATGAGTGGGACTTTATACCCACAGTCAAATGGTTTGACAGAACGTGCAGTTCAAAGTGTGACACAGTTACTAGAGAAGTCGAAATGAGACAATAGTGATATTTTCCTGAATCTCATGAATTTCAGAAATATTCCTCATGATAAACATCTTGGTTCACCTGCACAGAGACTTCTGTTGAGACAAACCAGAACCACATTACCAATCAGCATTAATCTATTGGTTCCATGTGTTAAGAACAGCAAATCAGTGAAAGCCCATTTGTTAAAGAAGCACTTATCCCAGAAGTCCTATTATGAAAGTTCAGCAAACTGCTCAAACCATTACGAGAAGGGAAGATAGTGAGGATGCAGACGTCCAAAGGTTTGATCGGATTGGGGTCATGAAAAGTGTTTGCCCAGAGCCGAGATTGTACATTGTGTAATCACAAGGAGTAGAATTTACATGGAATCGGAAGTATTTAGTAACTGTGTATCTGAGCCTGTATTACAGCATCTTGCCTGTGAAACAGACTCTAGATCTCAGAGTTAGTCATCCAGTGTTCCAGTTC
The DNA here is from genome assembly GCF_019279795.1 of Protopterus annectens. Taxonomy (NCBI): domain Eukaryota; kingdom Metazoa; phylum Chordata; order Ceratodontiformes; family Protopteridae; genus Protopterus; species Protopterus annectens. Next base: position 55,039,114 of record NC_056739.1, on the reverse strand, counting down.
CAGAGGACATTGCAGCAAATATCCCTGTTTCTGAGAAGATTCTTGAAACTCCTGAAACAGACTGTTCACCGATGACTGTCCCTGTTGCTAAACCCAGTTCTAATTGCTATATCACTAGTTCAGGTTGCATTTCCAGACCTTGTTCCAGATGCATGGCAACTTGGACATGAACATTGTATTAATTTCCTAGTGTCTGTATAACTGCATGTCTTATTCAAGTGTCATTTTATTGTGGAAATTCATTAAAACAGGGAGGATGTAGATCAGTATGTATGTATGTACACCTTTAAGAAGCTTTCCATGGGCTTGCACAAGTGTATAAATACTAAGCACGTGTGAGTCTGACTGTCATTTTGTAGTGATCTGCTGAGATGTAAGCATGTATGTATTGTGATGGTCTGTCAGTTAATCAGTTCGTTTATACTTTATGTTGCTGCTATCCATCCTGATGTGTTTCTATATAATAAACCATATAAACAAACTACCCTGCCTGTTCGTCTTGATTCATAACATAGGACATGTGACATCTGATCCAGGAGGAAGCAGAATGTAAGAAAACACCATTGTTGTTGGTGGGTCTTGCTGCAGAGAAAGCATTTGACAGTGTAAGCTGGAATTTTATGAGCAGGGCAATAGAAGCATTTGCATTTCCTGAAAAATATATAAGGTTGATTAGGAGGATATATGAGAGATTGGAGGTGAAAATTAATGTGGGTGGGGTTATCTCTGATAATTTCTGCTTGAGCAGAGTAACCAAGCATGGGTGTTCACTTTTCCCTTTGTTATTTGCATTATATTTAGAACCATTGGCAAAGAAAATATGGGACTTAGAAATTCAAGGCTATAATTAATATGGTAGCCTAGAAAAGCTGGCTTTATTTGCAGATGATATTATTTTATACCTGATAAAACCAGAAAGAGACATTACAGTGTTGTGGAACATTTTGAGACAGTTTTAGATCTTTTCAGGATACAAAATTAATGAAGCTAAAATGAAGGCAATACCAGTAAATTATGTACCTACACACAAATTTATTCAGCAATATCATTATTTATGGGGACTTGATAAAATGAAGTATTTAGGAGTATGGATTAAAAATTATCCTGGTGTGGCAGCTAAGAATATGTGGGATGAGACTAAGCAAAAGATAATACAAAAACTGAGAAAATGGAAGCTTTGTTATATGGATACAGATAGTAAGATACAAGTAATTAAAATGTTTTAGTCATTTTAGTCTTATACACACATCAGGCATATTTTTATCAACCAGAGGAGAAGTTGTGGATAGCAATTAATTAAGAGCTGAAGGACTTTATATGGGAGGTGAAGATGAGAAGAGTCAAGTGGGATAAGCTGATTCTTCCAGTAGAACAGGGTGGATTGGGATTACCCAATATGAAGGGGTATTTCAGAGGAACAAAGTTAAGGCCCCTACACGCAGCACAAGCAAAAAAACTATAATTCAAAGTGGAAAGAGATGATGATGATGAAACAGGGGAGCTCAAGAAAGAGGGAGAGACTGGGATTTTGGATGCAATTCCTTTAAGGAGAATAACAATAATCATACAGAATATTCGATCCATAAAGTAGCAGAAAAGTATCCAAAGAACTAAGTCAACATGGGATTGGAGAAAGAAGATTCCGCAGATGGGGATGACTGCAATTAGGGATATAGACAATAAGCAAGAGGGGGCTGGAATTTATTGAAGAAAAGTGGCAAAGGAACTAAAGTATTGGGAACAAATAACTAGAGGGGGAAAGATGATAGAATGGGAAGACACAAAGACTTTATTTGGACTGCAGGTTAGAGATCACCTTCCTTATCAAGGATTGATATCAGAATATACAGTAAGCATAGCGTGGTCCTAAGTGAAAGACCAGCACTGGTAGAGTTTTTATTAGAATGTAGAACAGAAGCTGCCATTCAAAAAGCAACAATTAGTAGAGCATATAAAATATTGCATGATGACTATAAGAATCAGTCAGAGGAGGTTAGAAAGGATTGGGAGGAGAGACTGGATAAGCAATTCACAAAGAAACAGTGGGAGGATATATGTATGTGTCCCAAATATGCAACCAAATCTAGAAGATTTAGATTTTTTGCTTGGAAATGTTTACATAAATATTTTATGCCCCAAGTAGACTCCAGAGAATTCTTCCTCAGACTGCAAATGTAGGAGGTGTGACAGAGAAGAAAGAGGTAATTGAGAACATATTTTCTGGGATTTAGGTGAGTTGTCAGACTTTAAGGAATCCCTGTGGGATGCACTGTTGGAGATGCTGTGTGAGCAGATTGGTGTGATGAGGGAGATGATTTTTCTGATGATACAGAATCAGACTTGCCTAGACATAGTAAGGCCTTGTTGTGTCTAATTATGGTTACTGACAAAAAAGCAATTATTAGAAAATGGAAATAAAAATCTAAACCAATTATACTAGATGTAGTGAATATAGAACAGATAAAACAAGTGCAACTGAGATCTTAGAAAAGGGTAGGAGCAAACTATATAGGGACAAATGAGAACTGTGGGAACAATACATGCAGGGGAGGAATGAGGTTTAAAAGCAGGTAGGACTTAAATGCTCTGTGTAGTGTTTGACTGAAAATGATTGGGTAGATTATAAGTGATGTATAATGTTTGCAGCTGGGACTGTGTCAGTATGGTTTGTAATGTAAAATGCTTGCAAGTAGGATTGTTTTGGTGTGGTTTGTTTTCATTTATATAAATGTATGATTGCCTAAGTAGTAAGTTATGGTTTAATAGAGATGTTTCTTGTTTAAAAAAAGAAGGGTCAGGAATTGAATAATTTATGTAATGTTGCTTAGGTTATATGATATATAGCAATATATGTGAAGTATAATGTTTATAAGAGTGAACTTGTTAATATAGTTTGATCACTATTATATAAATGTAAATTTGCCTATGTCACAAGTGATAATTCAATAAAGAAGTTTATAAAAAAAGGAAAATGAAATCGGGGAAAGCAGCAGGCTCAGACGAAGTCACAGCAGATATGATAACGATGCTCAGTGAGAGATGGGAGAAATGACTCCTGAGGGTACTCATAGCAGTATGGAGAGAAAGGCATATCCCAGATGACTGGATAATAAGCATAATAGTGCCAGTGTTGAACAACAAATGGGACCATTCACAACTCTGGGCACTAGAGAGGCATCAAACTCCTGTCACACTGCATGAAAGTCCTGGACAGTCTCACTGATAAATGAATATACAGAGTAGTAAAAGGTAAGATGAGAGATGACCAACTCGGATTCAGAACAAGATGCAGCACAACTGACTTGATGTTTGCAGTGAGACAGGTAGTTGAGAAGAAGCTAGAGATGAGGAAAGAGTCCAACTGGACATTCCTAGACTTGGAGAAAGCATATGCCAAGGTACCAAGAAAGCTGATTTGGGCAGTCCTGTAGTGGTATGACATCCCAGAAACATTGACAGAATTAATGCAGGCTATGTAGAAGGACCCAATGACTCAAGTATGGACAGTGTTTGGATTCACAAAGGGTTTCCCAGTGGGAGTGGGTGTGCATCAGGTTTCAGCTCTGAGCCCACTGCTGTTGATACTGATGATAGACTACATCCGCAAACAGGTTGGTGGGGACAGATCAACAAGTTTGCTGTATGCAGATGACGTTGCATTACAGGCAAGGACATCAGCAAAGGATAGGGGAATGGAATGCAAAACCGAAGGCACATGGGATGAAACTAAGTACAAGTAAGACAGCTGTAATGGCAACAAATCCAGGAAATCCGAAGAAGCTAAGAACTGAGATAGAAGGGAAGATAGTGGAACAGGTTACCAGCTTCAAGTATCTGGAAGTCGTGGTTGACAAGAAGGGAAGTCTGAATGGGGTAGTCAAAGCTAGAATCAGAGTGTCTGCAGCCAACTCGCACAGAGTGTGAAGGACAGTGTATGATAAAAACATGCCAAAGAAGCTGGAAAGTTAAGAGTACAAAACAGTGGTACATCCAGTAGTACTGTATAGTACAGAAACTGGTGCATTAAAAGCAGAACAACTGAGAAAGTTAGAGGTGATGGATATGAAGTAGAGATGAGGTTGTAGGATACACACTGTGGGACAGATGAACAAATGAGGACATCAGAACAGAAGCCAAAGTAGCTCAAATTGCAGAGAAGGTCAAAGAGAGCAGATTATAGTGATTTAGGCACATGTCCAGAAAGTCTGATGAGGAAGATTTGGGACAGACCGAAAGAAGGCAAAAGGAAATGAGGGCATCCAGCAAAGAGTTGAATGGATTGTGTAAAAGAAGTCCTGTGATAGTCAGGCATGAGTGTCGAAGAAGATAGGAGAGTGGCACTGAACTGAGAGTGATGGTGACAGTTGACACAACACCTGATTTCATGGAGAAAATGGGGGAAGACGATGATGATGATGGTGATGAAGGTGATGATTGGGATTAGCATGGGAATGGCTTGGAATGCTGCTTGGTATTTATTACTTATTAACCAAATGATTCTCCTGAATTAAAACAGCACAGTGAAAAACTCTCCATAAAATTCTTTACACTACCTGTTACGTGGTATATTTAGCCTGCTGTATATAGTTCACTGTTCTTTATATAGGAAGACTTGTGAGTAACTCCAAAGAGAGAGAGAAAATAGAGAATATTTGAGTATTTAAATATCAATAGAAAAGTCAGTAGTAATAATGTTTTGTACAGGCACATTGCAAGTACTTCATATAAACATTTCATTAAATTCCAGGCATTGCCAGACATTTAAAAAAGTACTGGAGTTGCTGATATAACTAATGAAGAATTTCTTCTTCTTCTTTCGGCTTTTTCCCAGTTAGGGGTCACCACAGTGGATCACCTGTCTGCTTCATGATTGGCAGTGGAGTTTTTTTTTTTACAGTGTCGAGTTGCCAGCCCGGCTCCCAACCTTCCACAGAAGGCACACACATGCACACACTCACACCTAGGGCCAGAACAAACATGGGAATTCAGATGCCAATTCAAATTTATTTATTTTATTTTACATTTGTTGACTGGAATAGTCCGACTGGCTATATCTCCATTTTCAGCAGTGGTCCGGGGAGAAAAGCTCCAGATAACACTGAACAGATATGAGTCAAACATATTTACAAAGCCCTCTAGTAGGTACTCACAATATACACAGTGTGTAATAGTATACAAAAACAACAGGTTGCAGCAAGCTATTATGAGCAAGAGATGTGTACAATATTAATTTAAATAAGGCATTGAATAAGTAGGGGTTAATCAGGGTTAGTACAGGGACAAAGCCAGTGCTCTTTAAAATACTGTTTGAGGCCTTTTTTGAAGAGATTTAAAGAAGATTCAAGGGTAAGGTTAGATGGAAGTGAATTCCAAGTTTTACCAACATTGGCAAACAGGGAGTCACCGGCTGAGTTAATGGCTTTGTGGGTTTCGACCAACAGTTTATTGGATGATCGTAGTTGCCTTGAATTATTGTATGGCTTTATGATATTTGTGAGTGCCGGAGTATTTTTAGGGTGGAACAGAATTTTGTGTGGTACTATAAGCTGATTGAACAGAAGTAGGCTAGGCAGTTCTAGCCACCCAAGAAGACTGAGGTTTTGACAGCGATGTGTCCTATATGTTGAGCCTATGGCAAATCTGGCAATATGGTTGTAACAGTGAGAGAGCTTACTAAGTTCAGTTTTGCTGAAATTGGAGAGTATGAGGGAGGCATATAGAAGGGTAGAGAGTAGGTGTGAGTGGTTGATTGCAGTCCTAGCTAATGGAGTTAGAAAAGGTTTGCTTTTATATAATGAGCCAAGCTTCTTATATGCAGATCAGATTTGAGATTATTGTCCACTATTACTCCTAAAAGCTTAGTATGGTCATGTGGAGGGCTAGAGGTACCGTTGTTGGATGTTATGGAGAAGGAAAATGGGGTGGATCCACTGGGGGGGTAAAGAGGAGCAGTTTAGTTTTGTTGGGATTTAACAACAGATGGTGATTAGAGAGCCAATTTTCAACTGTGTTAAATGTGTTTTGTGTTAAGGTTTGCAGGTCTAAAGGGGAGGAGCCATACAGATAAGGATAGAATCATCTGCATACTGAATGCAGGTTGCATCAGGGATGGCAGCATGAAGATTGTTGATGAAGACAGAAAAGAGTACAGGACCTAGAATAGAGCCCTGAGGGACACCAAGGGTGAGGACCTAGAATAGAGCCCTGAGGGACACCAAGGGTGAGGACCTAGAATAGAGCCCTGAGGGACACCAAGGGTGAGGACCTAGAATAGAGCCCTGAGGGACACCAAGGGTGAGGACCTAGAATAGAGCCGTGAGGGACACCAAGGGTGAGGACCTAGAATAGAGACCTGAAGGACACCAAGGGTGAGGACCTAGAATAGAGCCCTGAGGGACACCAAGGGTGAGGACCTAGAATAGAGCCATGAGGGACACCAAGGGTGAGGACCTAGAATAGAGCCCTGAGGGACACCAAGGGTGAGGACCTAGAATAGAGCCATGAGGGACACCAAGGGTGAGGACCTAGAATAGAGTCCTGAGGGACACCAAGGGTGAGGACCAAGAACAGAGCCCTGAGGGCCACCAATGGTGAGAGGTAGCAGAGTGGCTAAAATTAAACTTCATTTTTTTGTTTGTTTGTTTTACTGATCCTGCTTTGATTAAAATTGTTTCAAAAATACCCAGAATATTAAGTGATTAATGGCTGTCTGTATTATGTGCAGATTTTGGCAATTCTATTGAATAGGATAAAGCAATGTGATGAAAACTTGTTAATTTCATTGTTGTTGTTTGGCATTTTTAAATGATTATTTCAATAAACTGGTTTTAAGACTGAGATATCATTTTTGTTTTATACTTTCCATAAAAGTAAATCTTAGAGGGAATTTATTATAATAAATCTTGTAAAGGATGTTATTCACATGTTAGACTCCCATCCACTATCCCACTGCTGGATTTGCATTTGCATTCAGTATTTCATCCCTACTTAAGTCTGGGTATAGTTGTTATTTTGTTTTATAATGTAACCATTGTTAAAATGCTCACTTTATTCATTTATCCTAAGTATTAATAAGCTGCAAGTTTCTTCATTCACAAGAAATGAACTTAGCACCTACCAACACAAGCTATACAAAGGTTGCCTGCAAACTTCCCTAAGCTGAATACTGTCATGAGTGTCCAGTGTTCAGCTAACGAGGGGAATTACAAGAAAATTTACTGGGATATGCTGTATTTTACAATGTGAGTAAGTCTGGTTGCTATTATTTATTGCCCAAATGGCTTTTCCATTTAAGATCTACTGTCATGGTGAATACCTTACACATCTGTACTTTATTTATGGAACTGGGTTTGCATTGGCACTTATGACCTAATGACACATTGTGATACCTGTTAGTGAAAACAGATATGTTAAAATGGGATATTGTAAAACTAAAGACCTCCTATGTCTATCATTTCATTATGAATGCTGATTAATGCACTAGTTTTTTAATTCATGTCAGTATTACGTTGCTATGCACACTTATGTGCATACATATATATATATATATCATCACGATTATATCTTTAATATATAGACAATTATGACCACAAAGATATGATCATAATTCTTTGCAGCAGAAAAAGCTTTGCCTGTTCCATGTACTACCAGCTAACCAGCTGCAGACAGAAAAAGAGACAGAAAGGGAAAAAATGCAGGATATCTAACAGCTTTGAAAGTTACAACACATTTAGTGCTGCCAGATATTTTATAGTAAATGGTGTTTCAGTTGCTATAATCTACTACAAGACATTGAAAAAGAGAAAGAAAAAGAAACAATATAACCACAATGTTATACCACTGAAAGTTTAACACGGGAAGAGACAGCAGCCAAAACCAAAGTGGCAGCTGGTAACTTTAAAGCAAGGGGGAGCTGCCTGAAACAGCTGAGTGGCTGTGCTAATTGGAATGGAGTGGGGGTGTATTACAGCATGTCAGTGACCATTACCTGTGATCAAACAGCATAATGGGTCAGCACTTTCACCTTAAGACTACTTCAGTATTCACTCATTACAGCCAATTTATAGACTATGTAAACCTCAGGTATTTGAGACCAGCCTTAGGTGAAATGCAGCCCTAGACAAATAACTTATTTAAGCCAGGGGCCTGGGGGCCCCAAACATCATATGATTCCGGATGCTCTGATGTACATCTTAAGAACTTTTTTATAGCATTTTCATTCAGTAATGGCCCGAACCAAAAATTATGACAGTTTTATTTTTTTTTCCTTCAATGAAAAGTAAGTTATGCAAAGCTTAATGTTCAAAGCTAACAACATAGTTCCCAAAAGAATGCGATGGCAAATTCTTGCATGGAAGTATAAACCTACCTGGGAATACAGTCTGTCTCCCTACCCATCCAAAAAGATAGTTATCTATCCCACTGGTGTTAGATTGGAATAAAAGTAAAATCAGAAATGGCCACAGGCATACATTATGCACCCAAGAGTCTGGGGAGGATAATAGAACACCTGGATAAAGCTTGCATACAGGTAGGAAGTTCATAGATAGGTTCATAGATTAGTACTAGGCTAACTGCCCTTGTGAGCCATTTTAAGCCTAGCCAATCATCCCTTGTGAGACTCAAACCTTGTACCTTGTAAGGCAAACACCTTAACCATTAGGCCACCATGCAGACTCCACACAGAAGGAATCACAGACAACAATTCAACCAAAAAGTAAAGTGTTGTGATACATAAGAGCTACTTGCTGCAGTTTTGTGCCAATGATCAGCTGCTATAGGTTCATAGGTTCATAGGTAGGTATTAGGCTATCTGCCCAAGGGCATTTATAAGCCTAGCCAGAGTGTGTGTCAGCTTTCACCGCCCCATTGATTAATTAACTGATCCTCTGTTAAGCAGAGCCAATGAAGTGATCCCAGGGGTGTATTTTCTGTTACCCATCCACTCGTCGAGGTTTCTCTTGAAGAGTGTTAGTGAGGGGCTCTACCTGATGTAATTTGGAATTTTGTTCCAAAGCATGGGGAGTCTCTGTGACGGGAATCTATCCCTCCAGCATGTTCTAATTATTGCTGAGGTGAGGTTTAGCTCACTAGAGCACGTGGCTTGCAGTGACTTGGATTTCTTTAGGTGGAGCATGTCCATCAATTCTGAGTTGGACATGGCTTTGTAAGTCAGGCAGAGATCACCTCTGAGTAAGCGATATGCCACTGAGTACAGCTGGAATTTTTTCAGTCGGGCTGCATAGGACATATGTTTGAGGCCAGTAATCCTCTTGGTGAGGTACTTTTGTGGTCTTTCCAGCTGTTGGAAGTGTCTTGTGAGGTACATCCCAAATGGGGCATTGTACACTATGATGGGTCTAATGAGTGATGAGTAGAGGGGCACTATAACCTCTTTATTTCTAGATGCAAACCCTTTAGTAATTAGATGGGCCACATAGAAGGATTTCCTAACTACTTTGGCAATATGATTGTCAAAGGAGAGATTACTATCTACCTGGGTCCCCAGATCTCTTATTACCTCTTCTGTATTAAGGGGGCTGCCACCTATGTGGTAATTCATGGGTGTTTTGTTTTTCCCAAATGAGATGACTATGCATTTTTTGGCATTTAGCTTGAGGCCATGACTTTGACACCAGGCGTCCATCTTAGTAAGGCCCTTTAGGAGGATGTCCATGTCAGCAGGCAAGTTAGTTATGGCTCCCAGTTTGCAGTCATTGGCAAACTTGGTTAGCCATAGTCCTCCTGTGTTTGCCTGTACTTCTGAAAAGTATATGCCAAACAGTAGGGGTCCCAGGACCGAGCCTTGCGGGACACTACTTGTGACTGGTTTAGAGTAGGACCTGGAGCCCGCTATTCTTATGGTGAGTTCTGTCTGTAAGCCAGTTGGCAACCCATCTCATGACATAGGAGTTTATGTTTAGGCTGGTGAGTTTTTCTCTAATACCCGAGTGAGGAATGGTGTTGAAAGCCTTGGCGAGGTCAAGGTAGGCTGTGTGAACCACCTTTCCCTCGTCTATGGCCTTGGTGACTGTCTATAAGAAGTCAACCAGGTTTAGTAGGCATGATCTGCCCTTAACAAAGCCGAACTGGGTCGGGTCAAGTGTTTGGAGGTTCCCAATGTCTTTCTTAATGAGTTCCATGATGATGTGCTCCTTAGCCTTGTAGAACAGGCTAGTCAGGCTTATGGGGCGATAGTTACCAGGGTCAGTTGTGGCCCCTCCTTTGTGGAGAGGAATAACCATTGATGTGTCCCATTCTATGGGCACGTAGCCTGTGGAGAGGCTGAGGTTGAACAGCGTGTTTAGGTGGGGGGTTAGTTCATTCTGTAGTTCGTGCAAGACGCAGCCTGGAACACCATCTGGCCCCATTGATGCTGTGCTTTTGCCTTTTGAAAGGTCTGTTTTCACCTGTGCGTCTGTGATTTTTGGGACACTACACTTTTCCAGTATTGTTGTGGGCCCTTTTAGAGGTGAGAGGGGGGTGAAGTTTGCACTGAATCTATCTGCCAGGATGTTAACAATATCAGTAGGTTCAGTATATTTTGTGCTATTTTGAACTAGTTCAGTGCATACCTGTGAGTTGCCACTTAGATTCTTAACATAGCTAAAGAAGGCTTTGTGGTTATCTTTTGAATCCTTGGCTATTTTTCTTTTGAAGTTAGCCTTGGATGATTTCATGAGGGACCTTAGTTTCTTACTGATACTGATCAGGGATGTCTTTCCTTCTTGGGATTTGCTTTTTTTCTGAACTAGTTTCCTCCTTCTATTGTATAGCCTGTTTATTGCAGGGGTCCACCAAACTGGTTTCCTTCTCTTAGAGGAGTGAGTCTTGGTTTTAATAGGGATGGCACAATCCATGCATTCTTGTAGGTGCTCATAGAGTGCATTTGTAAAAGTTTCTGCATCTTGGGAAGTGTTATCCTTTAACATGGGGGCTGTGAAACTTACCACCTCTGCCTTAAGTAAGGTGAAGTTTTCTTTAGAAAAGTTTTTTACTGTGGTTTCCTTAGTTGGGGATGGTAGTGGGGTGTGGACATCCAGAGTGATTAGTTTATGGTCTGATCTAACCAGTGATGGGTTGACCTCCGATGTGGAACACCTGTCGCCCATGTTGGTGATGACCAGGTCCAATATGTTTTCACCTTTGGTAGGGGAGTTTACCAGCTGATCCAGGGCTTTTGAGTTGATGAATTCTAGGAAACGCTGGGCCTGGGAATTTGTACTCGAGTAGTTTTCCCAGTGAATGGTAGGGTAATTGAAATCACCCAATATCAGGGTGTTCGGTAGGACCTTCATGTTTTCCAGTGTCTCCAGAAAGGTGGAGTGGCAGTCCTGGGTCATGGAGGATGATCTGTAGCAGGCCACAATTTGCATTGCAGATTTGCCCGGTGTTAGTTGCACATGGATGATCTCAGAGGTATCATGCTGCGCCACTAACCTGGAGTTGTAGGTATCCTTGATGAATATGGATACACCCCCTCCTTTTGTGTTTTGGTCCATGTTCTGTGGCCGAAACATGTGGTATGAGCTGTAGCCCAGTAGTGCTGAGGTGCACTGTGGAGACTTGAACCAGGTTTCAGTTACTGCACAGATGTTGATGTTCTCCATACTGAGGAGTGCTTCAAGTGCATGCATTTTGAGATTTAAACTCCTGGCATTGAGTAGCATAACCCTCAGTTTTTTGTTAATTGTGCTGTTTACGGAGGTGGGTTTGACTTTTGAGCCTTGCCTAAAAAAGGCACTATGGGGGCAGCAAGAGCCTTGGCCAGTATTCGAAAGCCTAGGGGTGACAGGAGCAAGCCATCTCTTGCGAAGCAATGCAGCTTGTCGAGCATGTCGTCCCAGGCTGACAGACACTGGATCCCCTTTGAATGACACCAGATGCTTAGCCGATTGTTGAAATTTATCATTTTTTCTTTATACTGAGGTATCATTTTTGGTGATGGCATCAGTGCGCCTGACTATAGAGTCACCTATTACTAGTGTGTTAGATATGTTATTTTGCCTTAAGGGCTGTGATTGTGCGGCACACTGATTTTGTGTTTTATGTGTTGTCTGGTTTGTGACGAGAAGTGCAGGTTGTTTGGGTGTCTGCTTTGGAGGTCTCTGATGCTTTTGCAGGTTTCTATTTAGTGCCTCCGAGTATGATTTTGTGTATTTATGTGTCATTTTTGCCAGTGCTGGTTTAGTATGTCTATATGAGGCTGGAGCTGTGGTGCAAGTGTTAACCTTCTCCTCATGACTGCTTGTTCCAGTCTTGGGTGGAGAGAGCTTAGCATCCAATTTAGCTATATAATTGCATCTCTCTCTCATATGTTAGTGCTTTGTGGTAAGAGGAGAGGGTTGTCTGTGTACATGAGGCAGTTGTAACATTGCCTCAGGATACCTAGATTCACCAGCTTGACTGGACAGTGAACCTGAAGTTGCCCTTTGGTCATGCCTGAATAGTAGGATGAGCTGCTTAGTCGCCTGGTTGGTGAATAAAGAGCCTTGCCCTGCTGGGCAATCAGTGTCAAGGTATATTAGTGCTTGCTATTAGGTCTGAGCAAGTGCTGGGCTGTAAGATGCTTTTTGAGTGCTTAGGTTAAGAGTTAGACTAGTTTCAAGGGAAAAACTGAAGAGGAGACTTAGTGGAGCTGGGAATAATTTAACCGTAGCTAACCAGCACTGACGGTACACAAAACCGTATAAACGCAGTTTTTATAGTAGGGAAATGAAAGAGATAGAAATTAGCCCAAAATTGCCCATAAACTACTAACTTCTGGGCTGAAACCACTCCTCCAGGGACAGATAGGTTGCTCAAAGCTCCCCTCTCTCACAGGTGAACAGAGAAACTTCCTTCTATCCAAATAAGGTATGGGCAACTCAGAAACTAGTATCACAGCCCTGAATTCAGCACTAGCCTGAAAACTGGACTATACTAGCTTAGAAAGGTGGGAAACATGGAATATTTTCTGTTTTTTTTGAAAAGATAAGGCAAAAACAGTAAAAAATACACTTAAAACAGTTTTAAATGACTACAAACGATCAGAAAAGGCTATTGCACTTTAGTGTGTAGCCTACAACAGTTAAATTATTTAAACAAAAAACAACTTTTTAAAAGTGCAGTCAGTCAAATAAGTGTGATATGTGACAAAAACAAGCTTTTAAATCACAATAAATGCTGGAAAATATGCGTTTAGGTGGAAAACAGTTAAATACAGCAAGAAAGTACAGAAAACTGATACTTAATCACTCTAGTCTGTCTTCTAAGCTAGAAGGCTTGTATCAGTTGAAGGCTTTCTAGTGCTACTCAGTAGGTTAGTTACAGGAAAAATGGGAAACAAGTGCAGATGTGGCCTTTTAAACCAGAAAGTCGGACAAACTGTCCAAATGGTCAATAAACTACAATTTCTGGGCCAAGAACCTCTCCTCTTATGGTAGACAGGTTACCTAGTGCTTACCACTCCCACTGATAAGCTAGAAGGCTTCCCTCCAACACAGAAAGGCTTGCGGGGCTCAGAAGCTTACCAACAGTCCTGGATACAGCAACTCTGTACCTGGAATAGGCTAGTTACAGGAAAGGTGGGAAGCAAGCGCAAGTACGGCTTTTAAACCAGAACATTGAAAGAGATGGGAAAAAAACTGCCCAAAAGGCCAATAGCTACAATTTCTGGGCCAGGAACCGCTCATCTTGTGGTAGATAGGCTACCTAATGCTTACCCCTGTAACACACTATAACACTCATCCTGCCTAGAATGCTATAGTCCAATCAACATTCCCCTTATCCAGTAATTAGACACATTTATTGACTCTGTACACCTTAGATAACAGACTGTAATGAAATAAAAATAATTGTCCACACTAATTAAACACACACACACAGACATACACACAACTGCCAGTTATAGCCACCTGTATTACTGTGACTGTACACCTCAGATATTTGCTGTGATCAAACTAATGAATAGACATGTAAATAATTGCCACAGTGGAATATGACTTCTCAGCTCACTGGGGTGGCTGCAGACCATGAGCTGTCCCTGTCTTTGATCCTGTACCATCTCTAAATATTTTAATATATATCACACTGCCTCACAGAAGTCCATCAGCCTCTACATTTTACAGCTTTTAAAGCTGTTTTAGCTCCTTCCCAGTGTTCTGTACTGGCCACTGTTTATGTCATGAGACTAGAGCTTAACAGCACTGAAATGTATGTAACAAACCTTTGTTAAGCACCTTTCTTTTGTCAGAAATGTGCTTATAAAAATGCTATTTTCTCAATTTGGAGTGTGATTGCAGTACCCTGTGTAGTTGGTATGTTATAGCTATCAGGGATCTTTCAGTCTTTTGTTATGGAACGGACACAGACAATCAAACATGTTGTCATATTGATCACAGCTGCAGTAGCCAAAGCAATACAGGTTATGTCTTGCATGGGATCTAACAGCCAACAAGTTCCAAAGCTTCAGGGCACCTTCCATGTGCAGAAACCATTAATCGGCTCCTGTCACTGAAAGAGACAGACAAATTCTGCATGGCCAAACTAATGGACAAGCCAAGTTCAAAAAATTTACAGTAGACCCACCTATTTCCTTTCCTCTAGCCAAGTAATACAGAAAGAAATGTACCACTGCTTCATTAGTCCCAAAGAATCTAACCTGCTGAATAAATCTGGAAAACCTGGTTATATATAGACTCCCTACTGTAACTCCAAGACTCAAAATTATGAAAAAGTAACAGTAAAACTAAATTAGAATATCGAATGTTATCCAAAATGTAACCAGGCTAAAGCTGGGGTAAAAACAATGAAATACCCGAGCTGCTTTTATATTTTTTGTAATAAAAGAAAAAGCCAGCTCAGGCATTTCATTGTTTTGTCCAACTTCAGCTTGGTTATTTTACGGCTTTTGTTTATAACTGGCTTGGAGAAGAGGACTGTGGGTTTTGAATAGAATATTTAATGTTGACAATCGCTCTTCTCATTTAAAGTTATTATTTTTATTTTTTTTTTTTTGCAAAAGGCAAATTCCCTTGCATCCTTTAATGTGTATGTGTTGTGATGGGGGAGAGCAATGCTCCACGTCCTCCTATTTATATATGCTAACTCTGAGCTTGCCATACCTCAGAGATGAGGGAATACTCAGAGGCATTGTGAGCTCAGACTTGGTATGTGTAAGCCCTAATTTTGTGCATTCTGCCCCACTTTTAACTCACACTTTTAAGTCACAGAATTAAAAACTGTTAATGTATATTCATCTCTTGTCTAACAGTAAGAGATTTGAATTACTGCTCATGGTACATTTACAGAACTGAATATATCTCCATATCACAAGTCTGATACCCAACATTGTGGGTCCCAAAATTAAAAAAAATAAACCGTGATTATAGTGGAATAATAATGAATTTCAAAACTCATTTTTACACTGTTAAACCATTTTCAAAGGTGCACTATGCCACTGCACCCCCAAATATGGGGAGGCCGTACCCGCACACTCCTGCCACATACATATTAACTCCTAGATTTCTTTATCTTAGAGAAAGAGAACTACAGTAAGGAATGGCAACCTTTGCTGTAGTACACATACTCCTAATCTGCCAATCTGCACTTGTAGTTCAGTTATTCTGAGGCTCACAGTTATCATCATCTGAATTTCAACAAGCACCCTTCAGTACAAGTATATACAGTATGTCTCTGATGAATTATCAGTTTACCTCTCTGTAATAAATGCCATTGTATCCAACATGCATGGATTGCCAAAAAGCAAGTGGAATTTAGTTAGTTTGTATTTCCTCCCATTTCTGTCTGGTAATATATATATATATATATATATATATATATATATATATATATATATATATATATATATACATATATATGGGTCTAGGACTATTCACTGAAAGCACATTTCACTGAAAGTCAAATGACTGTGCACAAATCACTGAAAGCTCAATTCACTGAAAGCACAATTCACTGAAAGCACAATTCACTGAAACACATTTCACTGAAAGCTATATATGGCCTTTTCCCCACTGTTGTGCAACCCTGGAGTTAGTATATATAGTAAGGGGGGGTGGGGGTACTGCCCCCCAAATAAGGGAGTGTGTGGGGCATAGCCCCCCACATATTTTGGATATATATTAAGTTCAGAAAAGAGTAATTTATTGGAATTGCAAGTATCCATGTATACAGTTAAAAATGTATTTAAGTTATTGAAGTTTCTAAGAGTTAATGAGCCCCTCATACCAGCTATACAGGGTCTTCCCAAGATCCATAAGTCCTTGGAGAAGCCTCCTTTATGCCCTATAGTAGCTGGGAGAGGTTGGGTTACTGAACCCCTGTCACTTTATTTGGAGTATTTCTTTAGACCAATAGTGGATGCTAATTGCACCATATTAAGGGACAGTAAACAATTTCTTCTTGAGTTATATACTTTCATCAGAGGGGTATCTGATGACAAACCTTACATCCTTGTCCCCATGAATGTTAAGAGTCTGTTCACTGTGATTCCCAATGATACATGTGTGTTGATGGTACATCAGTTCTTAACTGAACATTCAGACTTGACTCCAATAGTTATAGATCAGTTAACTCTGTTTTTAGAGACAGTCTTACAAAACAATGTTTTCACTTTTAACAATGAGTTTTATTTGCAGAATAATGGCGTAGCTATGGGCACCTCATGTGCCAATAGCTACGCCGACATAATGATGGCCAAGTGGGAAGAGGATCAACTCTTCCCCATACCTGAGTTTCGGTGTAACGTCTCGTTTTACAAACGTTTTGTAGACGACCTTTTTTTTCATTTGGTTTGGTACAGAGGCAGAGCTTATTCACCTGGTATCAGTTGTTAATGATTTAACTAGTTTCCTTAGTTTTACTGTGAATTATTCTAGAGAAAGGATTTCCTTTCTAGATGTAGATATAGTAAGGCTGGATAATGGTTTGTTAAATACGACTATACATCATAAAGCTTGTTATAGGAACACCTTACTTCATAGGGAAAGTATGCACCCCCCTTTCGTTTTTAAAAACGTAGTTAAGGGTCAAGCCATGAGAGCCTCGAGACTCAATCCGATTCATGATGATTTTGTATTAGAAATTTCTAACCTTAAGAAAAAACTACTGGATAGATGCTATAAATCGAATGAATTGGATGAAGCTATTAGCACTGTGAATTTACTTAGAACTACTAGAGCTAGACCATATTTCTCTGAAGGAGGATTTACAGAAGATTGCCCACAGAACTCTTTGAGTTCAGCACATTTAAGGATACCTTTATTTTATACTTCAGATGTAGCTAAAGTTAAGAAAGTATTTGAGAAGTATTGGGATATACTTCTAATGGATGAAAACATAGGTAGAGTGCTAGGACCCAGACCAGGGTATGTTTTCAGGAATAGAAAGAATTTGAAGCGCATTCTCTGTCAACGTCCATTAGACAGGGCACCTCATGATCTTCATTATAATTCAGTGAACACTAAGCCCTGTAAGAAATGTAAACAGTGCCCCTATATAGATGAAAGGACATCTTTTAAACATCCAGTACACAGCTTTAACTCCAATTAAATATTTCACCTGTGCTCTGTGATTTTGGGACACTACACTTTTCCAGTATTGTGGGCCCTTTTAGAGGTGAGAGGGGGGTGAAGTTTGCACTGAATCTATCTGCCAGGATGTTAGCAATATTAGTAGGTTCGGTATATTTTGTGCTATTTTGAACTAGTTCAGTGCATACCTGTGAGTTGCCACTTAGATTCTTAACATAGCTAAAGAAGGCTTTGTGGTTATCTTTTGAATCCTTGGCTATTTTTTTTTTGAAGTTAGCCTTGGATGATTTCATGAGGGACCTTAGTTTCTTACTGATACTGATCAGGGATGTCTTTCCTTCTTGGGATTTGCTTTTTTTCTGAACTAGTTTCCTCCTTCTATTGTATAGCCTGTTTATTGCAGAGTCCCACCAAACAAGGTTCCTTCTCTTAGAGGAGTGAGTCTTGGTTTTACTAGGGATGTACGATCCATGCATCCTTGTAGGTGCTCATAGAATGCTGTTTGTAAAGTTTCTGCATCTTGGGCAGTATCCTTTAAGTAGGGGCTGTGAAACTTACCTCTGTCTTAAGTAGGTGAAGTTGCAGCTTTAGAAAAGTTTTTACTGTGGTTTCCTTAGTTGCAGGGGTGGTGGTGGGTGTGGACATCCAGAGTGATTAGTTTATGGTCTGATCTATTAGTGTGGGTTGACACCTCGGTGGAACACTGTAAAAGCTACATGTTGGTGATGACCAGGTCCAATATGTTTCACCTCTGGTAGGAGGAGTTTACCAACTGATCAGGGAAACGTTTGAGTTGATGAATTCAGGAAGCACTAGACTAGGAATTTGTACCGATGGATTTCCCACTGAATGGTAGAGATGGTAAAATGCTTAATATCAGGGTGTTCCAAAGTAGGACCTTCAGTATTTTCCAGTGTCTCCAGAAAGGTGGAGTGGTCCTGGGTCATGGAGGGTGATCTGTAGCAGGCCACAATTTGCATTGCAGATTTGCCGATATTGGTGCCCATATGGATGATCTCAGGGGTATCATGCTGCGCCACTAACCTGGAGTTGTAGGTATCCTTGATGAATATGGATACACCCCCTCCTTTTGTGTTTTGGTCCATGTTCTGTGGCCGAAACATGTGGTATGAGTTGTAGCCCGTTAGTGCTGAGGTGCTCTGTGGAGACTTGAACCAGGTTTCAGTTACTGCACAGATGTCGATGTTCTCCATACTGAGGAGTGCTTCAAGTGCGTGCATTTTGAGATTTAAACTCCTGGCATTGAGTAGCATAACTCATTTTTTTGTTACTTGTGCTGTTTACGGAGGTGGGTTTGACTTTTGAGCCTTGCCTAAAAAAAGGCCCTACTGGGGCAGCTAGAGCCTTGGCCAGTATTCAAAAGCCTAGGGGTGACAGGGGCAAGCCATCTCTCTTTAAGCAATGCGGCTTGTCGAGCATGTCGTCGCAGGCTGACAGACACTGGATCCCCTTTGAATGACACCAGATGCTTAGCCGATTGTTGAAATTGATAATTTTTTCTTTATACCGAGGTATCATTTTTGGTGATGGCATCAGTGCGCCTGACTATAGAGTCACCTATTACTAGTGTGTTAGATATGTTATTTTGCCTTAAGGGCTGTGATTGTGCGGCACACTGATTTTGTGTTTTATGTGTTGTCTGGTTTGTGATGGGAAGTGCAGGTTGTTTGGGTGTCTGCTTTGGAGGTCTCTGATGCTTTTGCAGGTTTCTATTTAGAGCCTCCGAGTATGATTTTGTGTATTTATGTGTCATTTTTGCCAGTGCTGGTTTAGTATGTCTATATGAGGCTGGAGCTGTGGTGCAAGTGTTAACCTTCTCCTCATGACTGCTTGTTCCAGTCTTGGGTGGAGAGAGCTTAGCCTCCAATTTAGCTATATAATTGCATCTCTCTCTCATATGTTAGTGCTTTGTGGTAAGAGGAGAGGGTTGTCTGTGTACATGAGGCAGTTGTAACATTGCCTCAGGATACCTAGATTCACCAGCTTGACTGGAGAGTGCACCTGAAGTTGCCCTTTGGTCATGCCTGAATAGTAGGGTGAGCTGCTTAGTCGCCTGGTTGGTGAATAAAGAGCCTTGCCCTGCTGGGCAATCAGTGTTAGGGTATATTAGTGCTTGCTATTAGGTCTGAGCAAGTGCTGGGCTGTAAGATGCTTTTTGAGTGCTTAGGTTAAGAGTTAGACTAGTTTCAAGGGAAAAACTGAAGAGGAGACTTAGTGGAGCCGGGAATAATTTAACCGTAGCTAACCAGCACTGACGGTGCACAAAACCGTATAAACGCAGTTTTTATAGTAGGGAAATGAAAGAGATAGAAATTAGCCCAAAATTGCCAATAAACTACTAACTTCTGGGCTGAAACCACTCCTCCAGGGACAGATAGGTTGCTCAAAGCTCCCCTCTCTCACAGGTGAACAGAGAAACTTCCTTCTATCCAAGTAAGGTATGGGCAACTCAGAAACTAGTATCACAGCCCTGAATTCAGCACTAGCCTGAAAATTGGACTATACTAGCTTAGAAAGGTGGGAAACATGGAATGTTTTCTGTTTTTTTTTTTGAAAAGATAAGGCAAAAACAGTAAAAAATACACTTAAAACAGTTTTAAATGACTACAAACGATCAGAAAAGGCTATTGCACTTTAGTGTGTAGCCTACAACAGTTAAATTATTTAAACAAAAAACAACTTTTTAAAAGTGCAGTCAGTCAAATAAGTGCGATATGTGAAAAAAACAAGCTTTTAAATCACAATAAATGCTGGAAAATATGCGTTTAGGTGGAAAACAGTTAAGTACAGCAAGAAAGTACAGAAAACTGATACTTAATCACTCCAGTCTCTCTTCTAAGCTAGAAGGCTTGTATCAGTTGAAGGCTTTCTAGTGCTACTCAGTAGGTTAGTTACAGGAAAAATGGGAAACAAGTGCAGATGTGGCCTTTTAAACCAGAAAGTCAGACAAACTGTCCAAATGGTCAATAAACTACAATTTCTGGGCCAAGAACCTCTCCTCTCATGGTGTTCAGGTTACCTAGTGCTTACCACTCCCACTGATAAGCTAGAAGGCTTTCTTCCAACACAGAAAGGCTTGCGGGGCTCAGAAGCTTGCCAACAGTCCTGGATACAGCAACTCTGTACCTGGACTGGGCTAGTTACAGGAAAGGTGGGAAGCAAGCGCAAGTATGGCTTTTAAACCAGAACATTGAAAGAGATGGGAAAAAAACTGCCCAAAAGGCCAATAGCTACAATTTCTGGGCCAGGAACCGCTCATCTTGTGGTAGATAGGCTACCTAATGCTTACCCCTGTAACACACTATAACACTCATCCTGCCTAGAATGCTATAGTCCAATCAACATTCCCCTTATCCAGTAATTAGACACATTTATTGACTCTGTACACCTTAGATAACAGACTGTAATGAAATAAAAATAATTGTCCACACTAATTAAACACACACACACAGACACACACACAACTGCCAATTATAGCCACCTGTATTACTGTGACTGTACACCTCAGATGTTTGCTGTGATCAAACTAATGAATAGACATGTAAATAATTGCCACAGTGGAATATGACTTCTCAGCTCACTGGGGTGGCTGCAGACCATGAGCTGTCCCTGTCTTTGATCCTGTACCATCTCTAAATATTTTAATATATATCACACTGCCTCACAAAATCCATGTCTACATTTTACAGCTTTTAAAGCTGTTTTAGCTCCTTCCCAGTGTTCTGTACTGGCCACTGTTTATGTCATGAGACTAGAGCTTAACAGCACTGAAATGTATGTAACAAACCTTTGTTAAGCACCTTTCTTTTGTCAGAAATGTGCTTATAAAAATGCTATTTTCTCAATTTGGAGTGTGATTGCAGTACCCTGTGTAGTTGGTATGTTATAGCTATCAGGGATCTTTCAGTCTTTTGTTATGGAACGGACACAGACAATCAAACATGTTGTCATATTGATCACAGCTGCAGTAGCCAAAGCAATACAGGTTATGTCTTGCATGGGATCTAACAGCCAACAAGTTCCAAAGCTTCAGGGCACCTTCCATGTGCAGAAACCATTAATCGGCTCCTGTCACTGAAAGAGACAGACAAATTCTGCATGGCCAAACTAATGGACAAGCCAAGTTCAAAAAATTTACAGTAGACCCACCTATTTCCTTTCCTCTAGCCAAGTAATACAGAAAGAAATGTACCACTGCTTCATTAGTCCCAAAGAATCTAACCTGCTGAATAAATCTGGAAAACCTGGTTATATATAGACTCCCTACTGTAACTCAAGACTCAAAATTATGAAAAAGTAACAGTAAAACTAAATTAGAATATCAATGTTATCCAAAATGTAACCAGGCTAAAGTTAGAAAAAATGAAATAAGCTGCTTTTATATTTTGTAATAAAAAAAAAAGCCAGCTCAGGCATTTCATTTTTTTGTCCAACTTCAGCTTGGTTATTTTATCTTTTGTTTATAACTGACTTGGAGAAAAGGACTGTGGGTTCTGAATAGAATATTTAATGTTGACAATCGCTCTTCTCATTTAAAGTTATTATTTTTATTTTTTTTGCAAAAGGCAAATTCCTTGCATCCTTTAATGTATGTGTTGGATGGGGGAGCAATGCTCCCCGTCCTCCTATTTATATATGCTAACTCTGAGCTTGCCAACCTCAGAGATGAGGGAATACTCAGAGGCATTGTGAGCTCAGACTTGGTATGTGTAAGCCCTAATTTTGTGCATTCTGCCCCACTTTTAACTCACACTTTTAAGTCACAGAATTAAAAACTGTTAATGTATATTCATCTCTTGTCTAACAGTAAGAGATTTGAATTACTGCTCATGGTACATTTACAGAACTGAATATATCTCCATATCACAAGTCTGATACCCAACATTGTGGGTCCCAAAATTAAAAAAAATAAACCGTGATTATAGTGGAATAATAATGAATTTCAAAACTCATTTTTACACTGTTAAACCATTTTCAAAGGTGCACTATGCCACTGCACCCCCAAATATGGGAGGCCTGACACCTCCTGCCACATACATATTAACCCTAGATTTCTTTATCTTAGAAAAGAGAACTACAGTAAGGAATGGCAACCTTTGCTGAGTACACATACTCATAAATCTGCCAATCTGCACTTGTAGTTCAGTTATTCTGAGGCTCACAGTTATCATCATCTGAATTTCAACAAGCACCCTTCAGTACAAGTATATACAGTATGTCTCTGATGAATTATCAGTTTACCTCTGTAATAAATGCCATTGTATCCAACATGCATGGATTGCCAAAAGCAAGTGGAATTTAGAGTTTGTATTTCCTCCCATTTCTGTCTGGTAATATATATTATTTATATATATTATATAATTTTTTTATTTATATACTTATAGGGCAGGCTATTCACCCGAGACATTTATGAACTAGTTTCTTAGTTTTACTGTGAATTATTCTAGAAAGATTTCCTTTCTAGATGTATAGTAAGGCTGGATAATGGTTGTAAATCACTATACATCATAAAACATTGTATAGAACACTTACTTATAGGAAAGTATGCACCCCTTGTTTTAAAACCTGAGTTAGGTCAACCATGATGAGCCTCGAGACTCAATCGATTCATGATGATTTTGTATTAAAATTTCTAACCTTAGAAAAACTACTGGATAGATGCTATAATGATGAATTGGATGAAGCTATTAGCACTGTGAATTTACTTAGAACTACTAGAGCTAGACCATATTTCTCTGAAGGAGGATTTCCCAAGATTGCCCACAGAACTCTTTGAGTTCAGCACATTTAAGGATACCTTTATTTTATACTCAGATGTAGCTAAAGTTAAGAACGTATTTGAAGTATTGGGATATACTTCTAATGGATGAAAACATAGGTAGAGTGCTAACAGACCAGGTATGTTTTCAGGAATAGAAAGAATTTGAGTATTCTTTCATTAGACAGGGCACCTCATGATCTTCATTATAATTCAGTGAACACTAAGCTCCTGTGAAATGAAACAGTGTTTGATGGACATCATTTTAACTGACATTCAGACTGACTCCAATAGTTATAGATCAGTTAACTCTGTTTTAGGCAGTCTTACAAAACAATGTTTTCACTTTTAACAATGAGTTTTGAGAATAATGGACTAACTTGGGCACCTCATCCAAATGCTTACTAAATTCAATGGACAAGGGATTTAACCACACCATTTGTCGTTTTCAAAAAGGTTTTAAACCTAATTTTTTCATTTGGTTTGTACGAAGAGAATTATTCACCTGGATCATTTTAAGATGTCAACAGTTTCAGTTTTACCCGGAAAATTTTAAGAAAATTTCCTTTCTAGATGAGAAGGGTAAGGCTGGAAATAATTTTTGGTTTGGGGTTTAATCCTATAAAATTTATTATGACACTTACTTCATAGGGATAAGTATGCACTTTCGTTTTAAAATTAGAGTGTTGCAGGTTTTACCTGTGTTCTACTCAAACGATTCATTTTATGTTTTGTATTAGAAAATTTTTCCCTTTAGAAATAACTATGGATAGATGCTATAAATCAATGCATTGGATTTTTAAACTATTTTGCAGTGATTTATTAGAACTACTAGAGCTCCCTTTCTTTTAAAGGATTTTTAAAATTTTGGGTTAGCACATAGTACCTTTATTTTATACCAATGAGAAGTTAAGAAAGTATTTATAAAGTATTGGGATTTTACTTGTTAATGGATGAAAACATAGGTAGAGTGCTAACTCTTGCTAATAAATCTTGGACTTTTTCGTTTAGTCCGCATTTCATTCATTTTGTATATGTCAAATAGGTTGGGGGCAACGCCCCCTACAACCCCTCTTACTATATATACTAACTCATACTGACCCAGAGCTGTTGGACATGCTCCACTTAAAGAAATCCCAAACCCTCCGAGCTACACGCTCTAGGGACCTAAACCTTGTCACCACAATAAACAGAACATGCTGGAGGGATAGATTCCTATCCTAGAGACTTCCCATACTCTGGAACAGACTACCTATCTATGTCAAACAGAGCTCCTCATTAGCACTCTTCAAGAAAAATTTTGATGATTGGATGGGAAATAGGAAATTCACCCCGGGGATCACTTCTGTGGCTCTGCTCGACAGGGACACAGGAAAATAATTTTCTTGGGTGGCGAAAGCCAGGGTACATTTTTGGCTAGGCTTATATAGGCCCTAGGACCAATAGCCTAGTACCTACCTATGAACCTATGAACCAGGGTCACACAACAGTGGGGAAAAGGCCATATATAACTTTCAGTGAAATGTGTTTCAGTGAATTGAGCTTTCAGTGAATTGTGCACAGTGAAATGTGTTTCAGTGAAATGTGCTTTCAGTGAATAGTCCTAGACCCATATATATATATATATATATATATATATATATATATATGTATATATATATATAAAATTCATGTCTGTTGCCTTAAAAAAAGCTTCCTTCTCTTACTATTTATATATTTTTCATTTACTCCTGAGATACTAACCTGTCAGCTGTGGCACCAGCTTTATTGTAGTAGCTACTATCTGTGCACAGCTTCCTCCTTCCACTGAATGCTTTTTCACTGAAATAAATCTGTGGTGTATTGGGAATGCAGTCCTCCAGGTGGAGATGCAAGGGGAACTTACACCTCTGCAAAAACACTGATATGGTGACTTTTGCTTCAAACTGATAATGCCATTACTGATGTAGTTTACTTGATGAAATGGCTCTCTGTATTAACGTTGTTGAATAATTGTCCATTACTGCTGTGTACCCCCATTACTGCTGTGTACCCCCATTTACACCACTATTTAACACATTTCATTTTTGTCACTTATATCTGTGAATCATCTAGGTTTTCGGATACAATCCTTTCTCAATACAAAACAATGCATAGAACCAGCTCTTTATATATAGGTCCAAATATATCACATGACATGCAGCCAAAATCACATGATATGTCATCCAAATCACAAAAACATTTTAAAGAAACATTTTAAAAAAAACTTTTTTTAAAAAACTTAATACAAAAACTTGAAATACTTTAATAAAACTTTAAAAAAATATATATATTTAGATAAAACTTCAGGCTAAGAGAGATTAGCTCTACTTAATTTAACTAAAATAGGTTTGAGACTGACTTGGCTATTCAAGCCTGGTTTTGAATCACTCATAAGTCTCAAGATCCATTCATATTCTTTAATTTCTAAGTGAAATTAGGAGATGCTATGACAGGAATGCACTATTCAAACATATAGAGGAATTTGGTCAGCAGCATTTTTTTAGGTTTAGAATTATTGACCACGTTACACCTACACCTAGGGGAGGGACCTAAATAATCACTTAGAAATTAAAGAATATGAATGGATCTTGAGACTTTGAGTGATTCAAACCAGGCAAACAGTTAAAATTTAGTTAAATAACAGCTGTTTCTATATTATATTTTAAAGTTTAAAAGTATTCAGAAACAAAAAGTTTTATTTCTTAAAATGTTTTTTGGATGACTATCATGTCTATTCATGAATCATCTAGGTTTCCCTGTACTCTGCTCTGTTGGCCATGGGTATCACTCAAACTTACATGCATGCATGTTCTATGAAGTGATATGTTCCTAAGTAGAGAAAAATGCTTTCCGTAAGTAGGCCTGTCTTTAAATTGCTCTTATATAATGCCATTACACTGATGTTACTAACAGGCACACTGTCTACTAAATGTCCTGTGAGAGAGTCTCTCTTATGTATTAATTTTACATTGCTGTAAGTCACTTTTACATAATCACCCACAAACCGTGTCTATAAATTCATGCTGAGTATTGGCATCATAGGAGTGTAACTCACTACTAACTCACTGAGTAACAAGAACATGTACTATGAATACTTTTTACCTCTTAGCATTACTGTAGGTTATATTATTTAAACCACTGTGGGTCAAACACCCCCATCTCTGATTCTTCCTTCTGTATCAGTTTTACTCAGTCTCACAGACTGTCTGCCAAGCACACTGAATAAGCATTACTCAGTCTAACTAACTAACTCACACTGTGTGTGCCAAGCACCTTGAATATGAATTACTCAGTGTAACTAACTCACAAAGTGTGCCAAGCACCCTGAATCAGCATTACCCAATGTAGGTAACTCACAGAATGTGTGTCAAATACACTGTCTTCACATTACTCAGTGTCGGTAACTCACATTGTCTGCCAAACACCCTGACTCAGCATTACTGTGTAGGTAACTCACACACTGTACGCCAAGCACCATGAATCAGCCTCACTCAGTGTAAGTAACTCACACGCTGTATGTCAAGCACCCTGAATCAGCATTACTCAGTGTTGTTCAGTCATACACTGTGTGCCAAGCACCCTCTTTTGGCATTACTCAGTGTAGGTAACTCACACGCTGTGTGCCAAGCACCCTGAATCAGCATTACTCAGTGTTGTTCAGTCATACACTGTGTGCCAAGCACCCTGAATCAGCCCTTACTCA